>NC_048232.1:72564828-72661374 GCF_002007445.2 Ailuropoda melanoleuca
ATGATGATGACAGTGATGATCATGGTGATAATGATGGTGATGGTGATGACAGTGATGATCATGGTGATAATGATGGTGATGGTGATGACAGTGATGATCATGGTGATCATGGTGATGATGGTGATGATGATGGTGAGGACAGTGATGGCGATGATAGCGATGATCATTGTGATGATGATGATGGTGATAAAGATGGTGATGATCCATTAGAGTTCTATCAATGCATAAGCAGAAGAATTTGCACCCAGGTGTCGATGGCTGAGAGTAAATTTAATTCAAGAACAGACAGAAGAGAAATGAGTGTGAAGGACTTGAGCACCTACAAGAAACAAAGGGTACCACTTTCATCTGTTCAGTGAATCAATCAAGAAAAATTTAATCAACAGCCACTATGTTCCAGGCACAGGGGCACAGTAGGCAAAATGAGCCATAACCCTGACTCCACGGGGTTTACAGTCTGGTGGGAGAATCAGACATGAACTAAAGGAGCCCACACCAAATATGAAATTGTAGCTGATCCATGGCCATGTCCATGTCCCTACAGGCCAAGTACCACCTCTGTTCAGCAGGCTGGCTGGAGAGTGGACGGGTAGCCTACCCCACTGCCTACGCCTCCCAGAACTGTGGCTCCGGCGTTGTTGGGATAATAGACTACGGACAAAGAAACAACAAGAGTGAAATGTGGGATGTCTTCTGCTATCGGATTAAAGGTAACCACCCCAGCCACGCTCCACATCCCAGGCCACGCAGCTGCTGAACAACCCTCAGCCTGGCCAGCCAAGCTCCAAGGGTGAGCTGGAGCAGCCCAGGCCTTCCCTCACCGGAGCGGGGCCCGGTGTGCCCCTGTCTTCCAGATGTGAACTGCACCTGCAAGGCGGGCTACGTGGGAGACGGCTTCTCGTGCAGCGGCAATCTGTTGCAGGTCCTGATGTCCGTCCCCTCACTGACGAACTTCCTCACAGTATGTACCCTGTACCCCGTCGGCTTGGTTTGGCCTCAGGGAAGGAGCGCTTGCCTCAAAGCCATTATTCCAGAGGCGAGTCCTTGAAAGAAGCCCCAGGCTCACAGTCACAGTTAAGAGCGTGGGCAACAGACCACACCGCCTGAATTTGAAGCTTGGCTTTACCACTTGTCCCACCACGTTTGACAAGTTACTTCCCTCTCTGGGCCTCAGTTTCCCCGGTGAAATGGAGAGGATGCTAGTTCCGGGCTCCTAGCATCACTGTGATCATGAAATGTGTTGGTACTGGTAAAGCGCTCAGACCCGTGGCCCGCATCCGGAAACGGCCACACTGGGGCTAGCAAGTATTAGCGTCTCTTTTTCCATCTAGAGCAGCTTGCAAGGCTGATCTGCAGCAAGGAGACACTCTTTGGTCTTCGCAGACTGGGTGGGGCACAGTTAGCTGGGCCGCCTGGTGAGCAGACAGTGAGCCCAGTTATCGACGTGCAGTCAACCTGCACTTAGCACTGCCCTTACGGTCACTTCAGTACTCCACAAGTTATGCTTCATGAAGAGAAAGCTCCAGTTGGAGAAGGACTTGGTGCTGACCGATCAAAGCACTGAGCTAATAATGATTAGATCAAGAATAACATTTCTTGAGCATTTACTTTGCACTGTGAACGCATGAACTCTTTCAGAGCACTTATGACTCAGTCCATGGAATGTAGGCTCCCTCAGGGAAAGGATTTTCTCTGCCTTGTGGCAGGCATATAATAGGCGCTCAATAAACACTTGTTACTAGGAATAAATTCTCATGCGACCTTATGAGGTCACTTCGGCTATTATCCCCATTTTGCAGATAAAGAAACTGAGGCTTACCAAGGTCAAGGGCACAGCCAAGGGAGGGGACTGGACATAAGTATAGGGCTTACAGGATCAGGGCAGAATAAGCCAAGGCCTCCAAAATGGTGAATCTTTATCCACAGACTAAAAGTATCCATCTAACTATTCTGAAATTCAGGGTTACCGTAAACACACTAAAGACAAACACTCAAACCAGTGTTTCTGCCATGCGGGAGCTTGGCTTGTCACAGAATTTCAGAAAAAAACGGTGTCAGAACAAAACCCACTGGCTGTGTGCCCCTCAGCAGATTAACTTCTCTGGGCTTCAGCAGCCCTGTCCGCACAATGACAAAGTTGAACTGGGTAGTGAGGGTTCTTAAACTGTTTCAGCAAGTATTCATTGAGCACCTACTATGTGCTTGAGATATATCAGTGAACAAAATAGACACACAAAATAATAAGCAGAATAAATATTATAGTGAATGCTAGGAGGTGACTGTATATACTATGGGGGGAAAGGAGGGGAAGGGTGGAGTAGGGAGGGGAAGGGGTACCACCGCAGGGTTCCCAATTTGCAGAGTGATAAGGGATGGCCTTGGTGAGAAGAGGACACCTGAGGAAAGAGTGAACAGAGGCAAGGGAGTTAGCCATGCAGATTTGGGGCAAGAACGTTCCAGGCAGAAGGAAGAGGCCAAGAATGAAAGGCGAGAGTGGCCACACAAGTTTGAAGAACGGCAAGGAAGCCAGTGTGGCTGGAGCCGAGTGAGGGAGAGAGAGGCCAGCTGAGCCCAGGGGCAGCAGAGCAAAGGGCGTCCAGATGGTTTGGGCCTCATGGGCCATCCCTTGTAAGGCCTTTGGTTTTCCTCTGAGTGAAGTGCAGGCCATGGCAAGGTTTCAACAAGAGGAGACTCAAATTTGACTTAGATTTCAAAGGACCGCACAGGAGGCCATGTTAAGAATGGTCTTGATTCTGTGATGTGGCTGTGACGTAGGAGCATAGGGTTCATTGAGGAAAGAAAAAGTGCTTCTAAAATTCTGCCAAGAGGCAGTCAGAAGACAGCAAATGAGTGGCAGCGGGAGGTGGGGCCAACATCAGGAACATTCCCGGATGGGTGGTGTCCCGTGACCCCCTCCACCACCCAGCCCTTGCACACCAGAGCTGATCACTGTTTCCTCTCCCCAGGAAGTGCTTGCCTATTCCAACAGCTCAGCCAGAGGCCGGGCCTTTCTGAACCACCTGACGGACCTGTCCATCCGCAATACGCTCTTCGTGCCGCACAACAGCGGGCTGGGGGAGAACGAGGTGAGGCGGGGGCCTGCGGTCTATGCTTCAGACTCGTGCTTCGACAGGACCCCTTATCTGTCACCACAAGTCACCCAAAACTCAGTGGCTGCACAGGTTCTCAGCTCACACACCTCAGGTCAGCGGGCCGCTGTGGTCCTGGCCGGGCTCGCTCACGGGCCTGCGATGGCCTGGCCTCCAGCCGGCGGAGGCTCCCGTCCTCCCGCACACCGGCCCCGGCATGTTCTTACGGTGCTGGCAGCAGGCGGCCATTAGGAACAAGCCCCCGCTTGGTCACTGGCTAAGAGGCCACCCGTCCAGCAGGTCCCGCGGCTGAGCCCCAAGAGTCGAAGCAGTCAGAGTGGGGTGGCAAAGGGCAGGAAACAGGACGGGTGAAGAAGCAGAGCCCGGGTGCAGTCGGCCCAGCACACTGGCCTTCACGTGCGGGCACGCGGAGGGGCGGCAAGGCCACCCGGGGGCTGAGAGGAGCCGGAGCTCTGTCCCCGGTGCCACTCAGGACCCGCCCTTCACGAAGGTGGCTTCCGACGCCACGAGAAGTGATTGTTTTTTCTGTGTCATCCTTATCATCAAAAATAAAATTGCCTGGCTTCTACAGACCATTCCTACCCTCCTTCCCTCTCAGACGCTGTCCGGGCGGGACATTGAGCACCACCTCGCCAGCGTCCGCGTCTTTTTCTACAATGACCTTGTCAACGGTACCGTCCTGCGAACTACGCTGGGAAGCCAGCTGCTCATCACCTCCAGCCAGGACCGGCGACAACCGGTACGAAAAACGCTTCCGCATTTACTGGCAGAACCGGAGGGAATACGTGCAAAGCTCGTAGCGTACAGTAGGTGCTTCGTAGATGGCAGCTATCATAATGTGAAAGTAAACGCTAAGCCCACAGTCGGGGGATGGCATCAGCCGCGTGCCGTGCCTCACCGTGCTGCGGGGCAGCCCCTGCCCCCAGGGACTAAACCACTGGTGGCCGCCAGCGCCGGAAACTGGTCATGATGAATGAAGAACTTCTTATGAAACCATTTTTATTTTTATTTTTTTGAAGATTTATTTATTTGAGAGAGAGAGAGAACGTGAGAGAGAGTGAGAGAGAGATCCTGAGCAGGGGGGAGGGGTAGAGGGCCCCACTAAGCAGGGAGCCCAATGTGGGGACTCGATCCCAGGACCCTGGGATCATGACCTGAGACGAAGGCAGATGCTTAACTGACTGAGCCACCCAGGCGCCCACATGAAACCATTTTTGAAGCTTTCTGACTCTCCGCCTCTGTTTCATGGTGATGGTGGCGGTGATGCCATTGGTGATGACAGGGACGGTGATGATGGTGGTGGCGATGATGATCTTGGTGGTGGCAGTGGCGCCCATGACAACCACGATGTCAGAATCACTGGCACTTGGGAGGATTCGGTGACTCCATGCCTGTGGCATGTGAGAATAGTGCGTAGACAGTAGCAAGTGCCAGATGAGTAATTCCTTAACATTTTCCTGATCAGTGATTCCTTTTATTAAAGATTAGTGGTTTAGACCAGTGTTTCTCAAGTTTCAACATGCACTTGAGTTAGCTGGAGATCGGCTGAAATGCAGATCATGATTCAGCAGGCGGAGTGTGGGGGCGTCGGGTTCCGCATTTCAAATGGACTCTCAGGTGATGCCCAAGACCACAAAACAATAGATCACGCTTTGATTAGCAGGGGATGAGATCACTTAAAAATCCACTTCCTAACAGCTCAGTGTGATGTTCAGAGCAGTGGACCTGACGTCCAGAGGCTTAGGGTTGGCCATTTGCTACCAGGGTGATCTTGGACAAGCCATTTTCCTTCCGAACTCTCATCTGGTAGACAAGTTGGTGGGACAGACTGGCCCCTTGGGTTCCCTGCAGCTCTTAGATCTGCTTTGTAGCCCAAGGGCAACTAATGTGTTCTGTGCCGTCTAGACGCGAGCGAAGTCCTGTGCTGCATATTGGTAACAATAGGCCTGACATCCGGACTGTAGGACCTGGGAGAAACTGAGTAACTTCCTTCCATGGAGGGGTTGCCCATGTGGGGAAAAGAGGCAGATGGCCACAGATCTCCACCAACCCCCCTCTTGTTTCCCCAGGAGACCAGGTTTGTCGATGGAAGAGCCATTCTGCAGTGGGACATCTTTGCCTCCAATGGGATCATTCATGTCATTTCCAGGCCTTTAAAAGCACCCCCCGCCCCACTGGTGAGTATCCAGGGCTCCTGGTGGTGGGGCAGGGGGTGTCCAATGTCCACTTGCCAAGAGGCAAACTATAGCTAGAAGCCCTGTCTCCTTTCCTCTGGAGACGGGAGGATCCTCCCACATCATCAGCAACTGGCCTCAGAGATGGGAGGCCCTGGTTCATCCCACCCCTGCATTAGCAACACAACACCTGTCACCGTTGGTATTTGTTGAGTGAATGGGCCAATAGAGAAGCCACTGGAAGGGAAGTAAGAAATTCTGAGCTCTGGTTTGTCCCCTCCATTTCATTCATTATACAACCTTGGACAAGTCTCTGAGCCCCATTTTTCTCATCTGCAAAAATGACGCCTACCCCCTGGATTCTTGCGAGGATAATGAGGTGACAAACATAAAATAATTAGGACAGTCCTTGGCACACAGTGCGGGTTACATGAGGCTAGGTTGGTTGCTGTTGTTAGTATTCTGCTTTCTAAAAGTGTAAGGGAGGCGTGAGCCCAGCTGACTTCTGGGAAGTTCCACTGCGTAGTGGTTAAGTGCACCAACTCTAAAGCCAGGCCGGCTTCAGAGCCCACCTACCTCTACTCCTCACTGGCTGTGTGATATTAGGCAAAGCACTTACCCTCTCTGGGCCTCAGTCGCCCCATATAAAAATGGAAACAGTAATACTTGTCCCTATCTCTTGGGGCTATGACAGGTTTAACTGGATTATGTCATGGAAGGGGCCTACACAGACCCTGGCAGTAGGAAGGGCTAAACACATGTTAACTATCTTATCCTTATTTTTATCCCAAACGGCACAAGATGCCTCAGGCCAGCAAGAGTGGGGTGGGCTCCAGAAAGCAGTCCTCTCTTGGCAAGGCACCTGGTTTAAGCATCACCCCTCCCCTTTCTGTGTGCAGGCTTCAGCCCACACCGGCATGGGGACAGGGATATTCTTTGCCACCGTCCTGGTCTTTGGAGCCGCCACTTTGGCTGCATATTCCTACTTTCGGCTAAGCCGAAGAGCAGCTGGCTTCCAGCACTTTGAGGTAAGAGAGACATGGGAACATGGTGGTGGGGGAGATCCCCTCTGGAGCCCAGCCCCCGACTGGCTGCTTCACAGAGCTCACCCAGGAGTCGGGGGCCCAGAAGCTCGCTCACCTTGGAGGATTCAGGAGACAAGCGCCTACTCTGATTGGTGGGGCCTTCAAGGCTGACAGACTCTGGGGGTGAAGGACAGGGTCAGGGACCTGCACGGTCGGGCCTCCCTCTGCAGCCAGCCTCAAAGCTTCCCGATTTGAACTGTTGAGCCCACATGTAGGTCAGCGGGTCTCAGCGGAGCAGGGGGGACCCCTGGGGACCAGGTGTGGCCACAGCACAGCAGCTGAACACCCTCCCTTCTGTGCTTTCTGCCCCCGCCCGGCCTCTCCTCCAGCTGCCTCCCCCAGACATGCCTCCCCCCGCAGTAGGCCATTCCCTCCTAGCAGAGCACCTGCCTATTCATAAGCTCCAGCATCTTTACGGATGGTGTGCATGCTGTAGGAGTCCTTTCATATTAAGTTCAAGGACAGGCAAAGCCCCTCCAGGGTGAAGGGGGTCAGAGGAGCGGTTACGCTGGGTGGGGTTGGGCCCCATGGGCATGGACGTGAGGACACTTCCTGCAGAAAGGGAAGGGGATGGAAACACCCTCTGTGTGGATTTGGGTGGCGGTCACGCTAGGAGGGACATATGAAGTCACTGAGCCCAACACTTAAGAGGGGCGCACGTGGTTAATGTAAAGCAGATCTCGCTCGGTAAAGGTCAGGAAGAAAAGGCTCCCGGAGGTGGAAGTGGGGCATGGCTGGCTTTACCTGCCAACTTGAATGAGCCACTCCTGCCCTGGGGACGTCCTGGCTGTCAGCCTGTGCTTGTCTTTCCGAGCAGTCGGAGGAGGATATCGATGTCGCGGCTCTTGGCAAGCAGCAGCCTGAGAATATACCAAACCCCTTGTACGAGAGCACCCCCTCGGCTCCCCCAGAACCTTCCTGCGACCACTTCATGGTGAGTCTGCCTCTACCCAGAACAGATGCAGCGGGGGTGCAGGAGAATGATGTCTTCCAGCAAATTCCGTGGAAAGCTTTGCACCAAGGAAGGCACATTTCTAGAATTTGTCTCGGGGCAATAAGCCTAAAAGCCAGTCTTGCAAGCTGACTGAAGCCATGTGGCTGTTCAGTGTCCCTGGGTTCTTTGGGGTGGACTGAAGTCTCCCACAATCAGAGGTAATAGGGGAGAAACAGAGGCTGCCCACCTGCCACCTCATGACCAGGTGAGAAGTGATACGTCACACGACAAAATCTTAGGCTGCATTCTGCCACAAACATTTATGAGGTAGCCAGTGCAAAGTAAGACTCAGGGCTTAAAAAGGTGGGTTTTTTTTTTTTTTTTGCTTTATGTTATGCTTTAAGCTTATATTTACATTGTTGGGGTCTCTGGCTGGCTCAGTTGGTAGAGCGTGCAATTCTTGATCCCAGCCAGGGCCATCAGTTCAAGCCCCATGTTGAGCATGGAGCCTACTTAAAAAAATTTTTTTAAATTAACTTTTATTTACATGGTTGCCAAAATTTGCCCATTATCGGAGAGCTGCTTCTTGCCTTTGGGACTATGTTCCCTTTGACGGCAGCAGGCCGGGTCCAAGGACCCAGAGGGGTCCCACAGGACCAGCCAAGAGTGTCAATGGCTTCTCCCAGGATGGAAATGAAACACAAGCCAGCAGGAAGTGAGAGTTTATTGAAGATAGAGAGATGGCAGATACACAGAGTGCCTGGGACCCTCGGAAAGGAAAAGAAAGGAGCATGAGTCCCATCTTTGTTCTGGGTCTGGAGCTTTTACTGGGACGATGGTCTGGTGTGTACATCCCCTCAGGCATCCCAGAACTGGTTAGAACAAAGACCAGGGCCCAAGTGTTAGTCCTTGGAGCCAGGGGGCCTAGGCCTGGAGATGTCTAGCTGCTGGTGGCCTGGAGTGCACATGTGATAACTTAGTCCTGTCATTCTCACCTGGTCCTTCCTTAGATGTTACCTGTTCTACAGAAATCATTAACTCCTTGTCCCTTCCAAGGAAAACATAGGCTATTTGCATTACGAGGCATGTGTAAGGGGGGGTGGGGGTGCAGGTCCTAGCAAGAGTAGAAGCAAGAAAAGGAGCAAAAGCAGATTTTTATGGAGTCCTTTGGTTTCCCTATCTCACTTTGATCAGGTCTTTTCTATCTAGAGGGACATGTTCTGCTCTGGTATTGCAGGAAATAATCTTTTGTTTCTAGTTAGTGATCCCAGAGCCCGGATGGGGCTCCACTGACTTCAACCCAGAGGGAGCCCACAGCAAGGGACCCCATTTACACTGAATGTGGAAGGTACACCCTGCCAGTACTGTACTGTACTGCCTGTTACTGGGTCTGGACTGAGCAGCTGGAATAAAACTTAATTCTTCCTTTTATAGGAAGATAAGAAAAATCGACAGCTAGTTATGTACCTCAGCAGACTGAGCTGACAGCATTACTCAGGTTCCAAGAAATCACCTGAATCTGGGCTGTTGGTCTAGAAGCCTCGTGAAGAAGTAACCACTGAGCCCCGCATCGGGCTCGCTCCTCAGTGCAGGGCCTGCTTCTCCCTCTGCCCCCCACCCCACTCCTGCTCTCTCTCTCACACACTCTCTCCCTCAAATAAATAAAAATCTTAATTAAAAAAAAAAAAAAAAACCAAAGCCAGAGAGCTGCCGTGACTGTCTTATGTGTGTACATATGCTGTCCCTCCCCTCGAGACTTTATCTCGGCTGTTGCATTCTTGTAAGTTGGCACTGAAACATTACAGAAATAGTTTATTGCACCATTTTCCAGCTCATATATGAGTGCAACAGACGTTTGTGTTCTTCTGCAGTGAACCAAACGTAAATGTCTTGTGTTCTCCGTGCCCGCGGTAGCGGAACTAGTATCTTTGCAATAGACTGAAAAATAACCAGATCATATCCTCTTGTTTTTCTTATCAAACCCATGTAGAAGTTTCCCCATCCAAACTGAAAGGGTAAGTTCGGCTGTGCACGTATGAACTCGTAGTTCATTTCCGTAAGCCAGACTGTTACTCTGAAATCAACCTCATTTAAAAAGCTGGTGTGGGGGGCGGGGGGGTGGGGGGCGGCGGCGTCCACTCAGTCCACGCTCTCCACCCTTCTCAGCTGCCGTCCTCTTCTGAGGGCTCTGCCAGCACCACGCATGAAAGATTCTCCTGAGGCAGGAGAGAGTGTGTCCCGGATGCACGAGTTAGATGAACCTTTGTAATCAGACCAGGCGGCAAAAATGTAGCAGGAACAGGAGTCCTAAGCCGAGAGTGCCATCCCTGAAAGGGACCAAGGGACGTCCTCTATTCTCATACCTTCCACACTGAAGGTGTGGAGACTACAATATCTGTAGCCAACCCAGACATCCGGAACATATCCCTTATGCAAATTTACACCACTTGGGAGCCAGTTGGAGCTGCACACAGCACGAGGCTTGGGTGCTGCCTCCGGAGTGGCTTCTCACTGGACTCTCTCAAGTGCTCAAGGGCCACCCTGGGTTGACAAAGAATCTTTAATCTGAAAGCAGTTTTTTGTCATATTAATAGCCACCTTTTGTAGGGTGCATGTACCTTCCTTAATGCAGCATCTAATTTAATCCTCACACTTCCCTGTGAGGAGAACGTTATCATGGCCCTTTATAGACGAGGAAAAAACAGCAGAATGGAAATGATCTGTCCAGGGCCCATAAGCTTCAAGCAGCAGTGACCCCCTCCCCAGAACCATCCTTCCGCCTCCCAACACAGGACAGAGCGTGAGCAGACACTCCCACCACACACATGTTCTCAGGGCACCTGGAGAGGAATTGTTTTAGGCTACCGGGAGGGAAGAAGTTTTCCTCCACCCTCTTAGGGCCCCTGGCTGGATCTGAAAAGTAATCTGACAGATTCACAGGTAAAAAGCATCTCAACTTTATGGAAAGTCTCCATGTTACCTGGGAGCCTTGATGAGAGAATGAGGAGCTGAGGTGACCAGGGCAGGAAGTTTCCCATCTTCTATACAAAGAAACAATACATTTGTGAGGAACCGACAAGACGGGTTTGGGCTTGGGGGAGTAGTGGTGAAGGAAGTAGGAAGATAAAGAATTTAACCAGGTTGTTTATCCAGATCTCCTGGCCCCAATTCCTGTCTCTGGTGATCCACGTCTTCCCTCCTGGTCGGGGGAGGGTTTCATGACCTGTTCAAAGGAAGAGGGGCAAGATGGGGAAGGTCAGAGTGACCATCCTACTTCTGCTGTTTTTTTCAAAAAATTCCTTCAGCCATATTTTGGGGTAGCATGTTCTGAACCCCTTCACGGCCTCAGAGCAGGGGCCAGAAGGAATGCTCAGCCTAGAAAGATCCAGCAAGCAGAAGGGCCTGCGCCCGGAGTGTTTCAGAGACCTCTCTTTCCAGGACGCCGAAGACCAGCAGCCGGACAACAGTGACCCCCTGGGGGCGCTGTAAGGGCCCAGACCTGCTGTGACCAGCCACCCCCCTCGGCCACCCGCCCACCCGCCAGAGCCTCCTCAAAAAGGCTGTCGACTGTGAATCTTCCATGCCAGCTGCCTTCTGGAAAGTAAGGTCCTTTCACATCTTGAAGTATGACCACTCAAGCCATACCTCATCTCTTTGGTTAATCTGGGGGATTATTTTGTTTCTGTGGGTGAGGGGCCATGTTAAACCCGCCCACCAACCCCAACGGACTTGTCCCTTCACTGTCCTTCCTTTGTACCTTTACGTGGCACTTACGTACATTCTCCCCACCACTACCTATGACCTTGTCTCCTTTCCCTGTTAGATTGTAAGCATCCAAAGGCAGGGACCTGCCTCATTCATCTTTGTATCTTGGGGTCTGGTACTTGCAATGTGCTCAATAAATGTTTATGGAAGAGAACTAAAGTCAATGGAACAAATCTGGTGTTTTGGGAAACAAAAATACTGTTTGCCACAGGAAGGGTCAAAGTTTGAAGGTAAAATCCACTTACTGGGGCTAATTACGGCCTTTTCATTTAGCCAACACCTGCCTTATAAAGTCTTCTTTCTTAATTCTGTTTTGCTTATTTGTGTTTAAGAAAACATGACAACCACAACAAGACACCACTTCACACTCACTAGGGCAGCTAGAATCAAAAACACAGATAATAACAAGTGTTGGTAAGGATGTGGAAAAATCAGACCTGTCATACATTGCTGGGGGGGGAGTAAAATGGTGCAGCCACGTGGAAAAGGTTTGGCAGTACCTCAAAAACTTAAACACAGTGTTACCACAAGATCCAGAAATTCCATTCCTCGGTATATACCCAAGAGAAATGAAAAACACGTCCACATGATAACTTATATAGGCATGCTCACAGCAGCATTATTATTATTATTAAAATAGCCAGAAAGCAGAAATGACCCAAATGTCTATCATCTTATGAATAAATCACCAAACAGTGGTATATCCCTACAGTGAAATCTCATTCCACCTACAAGGGAACTAAGCACTGATGATGCCTGCCAACAGCAGCGAGAGAAACTGAAAATGCCATAGGCTAAGAAGGCAGACACCAAAGACCACATGCTGTATGACTCCATCTATATGAAATTTCCAGAATAGGCAAATTCACAGAAAAGAGATTAGTGATTGCCAGGGACAGGGAGTGATGAAAATGTTCTAGAACTTCCCAGTGGTGATGCATGGACTCGGGACAGTTTTTACCGTGCACGACTCTCCGAAGCAGCACATGATGTTTTACCACACCGGCCCCTGCCCTCGGAAGACCAGAAGTGCCCTTCCATCACCGTGACAACCAAGCACCCTCCAAACCACCCACCACACACCTTCAAATGGTCCCTAGGGCGCAGGACTGGCCAGCTTTGGGAATCCTTGCTGGGACAGAGAAGTGAAAGGTTGGGCTGTGCAGACCTCAGACTCTCCTTTTGGCCCAATAGCTGCTCCACATACTCAGGGTTTTTGCTGAGTCAGAGGAGACATTCTGGAGATCCCAGTGTCTTGTAAGCTTTTTCACAACTCCAGGAAAGGAAAGAAGTCCTAGTTTCTGGCAAAGGAACAGCTTACCGTCTCCTCTGGGACAACGTGCCATGATGAACGCAATGCCATGTTTCTGGGAGATCACTCCCCAAAAGAACGAGAGACAAATTCTGCAATAAGTCCTCCGATACCACCATCACAGGGACAAAAAAGGCAAGCAATTGAAAGGAAGACCAGCAGGCTCCCCATGGAGGGAGTGAATGAGACGGAGGTCCTGGCACATTGAGACATTAAGGACATGAAGGCGGTTAAACACATCTGCACACAAATGCACACACATACACAGTTTTTTTTTTTAAAAATCAGCTCTTCAAAATATTTATAAATTTATCCAAAACCCAGTAGTGATTTGACTTCACAGCATTCACTCTTAATTTAGTGTTATTCACTATCTTCTTCCCTTAAGACACGGCTTCCAATTTTTCGCTTTCCTGGCAATCTGATTGCATGTGGATGACCATCTTCTCCTGGCTCTCAAAGAAGGAACTATGTGTGGGGGAATAGCAGTTCCGGGGGGCAGGGGGGTATCTGCTACCCACCTAAGTCTAAGCTCGTGCCCACTTTCCGTCTGTGCCTTAACTACACAGTCTCCTGGCTCTGAAAACGAGCACGTGTGCTGTGCTGGGACAAAAGGGGTGAGAGAAACGAACCACACATCTTCCTCCCCTTCTCACTGGGGTGTTCTTTGTTGGGTACAGAATTCGAAACGGCTTTGCCACAAAAGCAACACAAAAACAGACGACTTACAACAAGCCGGACGACACAATTCAAACTTTTATTTGGCAAGAAGTTCAATCCTGTAACATAATGTCAACATTTAGAATAAATAGAAAATTCACATCCGGAATAAATACTAAGTCTACCTAGGGCACATGTATGGCGCCCGACACCGTACAGGCACGCTCTGTCATTCTACTAAATACTTAGAACACGGTTTCCTTAGGGTTCAAGCCTGCAGGACTAAAAAGGTACAGAAGTGCTGTAGCGGGTTGGCGGCCCCGGGAAGCAGACGCTGAGATGAGGTTTGCATGCAGGACGAGTACGGGGGAGTGTTCTTGGGATCAACACCTGGGAATGGAAGAGAAGGAATGAGAAGGGAAGAACACGGGGCTGGCGGGCTGGAGTTGGCTGCTCCAGGAAGGGGGTGTCACCTCGTCTGAGGCAGGGTTTTTCAGTGGGCGAGGCTCTCGAAAACGCCACCGGCTGAGGAGGGGGAGCCAGCAGCTGACCCAGCAGCTGGGGGGGGTAAGTCCTTTGGTTCTGAAGGGTGTCCTGGGCAGCCAAGCCCATCCCCCCTATGAGCACAATCACCAGTCAGTGCAATGAGGGACGGTCAGCTAGCGCCCGAGCCTGGCAGTTCAGTGACACACAACGGTTATGCCATGTGCTAGAAACACGGGCCACAGTGGCACGGATGTCCAGAGAGCAGCTCTTAGGGGAGTGTGGCGCGCTCACCTACAGAACTTCTCTCCACCAGCCGCAGGCAGCTCTGAGGTGGTCCATCTGCGTGCTTCTAGCAAGGTCATCGTGCCATGGCCACCAACACAAGCCACTGGAGCAGGAGTGCGCAAACTACGGCCGGAGAGCCAAACCTAGCCTGCAGCTGTCTTTGTAAGGCAGGTTGTAATAGAACACAGCGTGCCCGTGCCCAGAGCAGTGGTGATGGAAAATGGCCCACGAAGCTGCAAGGGCATCCTCGCTGGCCCTTTACAGGCACTGCCAGCTGAACCCTGCATGAGAGATGCTTTACTCCCTTTCCTCGCCTTAACCCACAGGGGTGTTAAAGGTTAGCTGAGCTTGAGGCCAGGCTCCCAAATGCTAATACATAAAGAGAGAGAGGGAGAAAGAGAGAAAATTGGTACAAAAGGAAATTAGTCTTAAGAGGGCAAAATATAGGCTCCCTAGTAGTTGAATAGAGCAATCAAGGAACCCTGCCTCTGGCCAAATGTAGTCTCAGCGCATTCTGGACAAGGGCCCCCAAGTGGGTCTTTGGCAGCAAATGAGCCCTCGGCACAGGGAATCAAGTCCAATATTTAGCACATTCTACTGCTGAAAAGGCCTTTGGGAGAAAGAGAGAGAAAAGCCATTTAGCTCACCCAAAGCTAAATTAGTAGGAGGGAAGATTACTTCTCATTTCTCCTTTGCGATAATTAAGAGGGCCAGTGCATTCAAAGCAACTACTCATTTAGTCTGAGATGTACCCAAATCGGTAACAGGTGGTGTATGTTACATAGCATTACTGGTGATGGCAGAAAATGGAGCCGAAGAGAATTTTAAAAATTAAAAAAAAAAAAGAGAGAGAGAGAGGCTATGTCAGGAGGAAAGAGGGAGGTCTAAGACAAGCTCCTAAAATATTTTAAAAGCCAAGTTTCATCTATAAAAGCAAGTGCAAAACTAGTTGTGCGGGCCCCTTCCACGGCAGTCTGCTCCGGGTACCACGAGCCTCGCTGAGCCGCTGTGGCCGGTCAGACCGTCCCTGCACCACCAGTCCAACCGATGCGAAAAACAGGAGATATTTTTCAACGTGCAAATCCATTTTATTCTGTTCACTTTCCAAACTGACTTTTTAAATGGTAGAAAACAGACTCCGTTCCCTTGTACCACTGCGCTTCCCTCAGCAAGCACCACGGAGAACTGGAAAGAACAAAATGCCAGTGCAGTAGGCCAAATCCCAGCTGAGTCGCGACAGTCACAATCTATCCTGACCGAGCACACACAGGAAGCATACCTCTGTCTGTCCTTCCCATGCACACGGCCGCCCCGACCCGTGTGGCTGGCCCTGGCGTGGGTTCAGTCCGCCTGGTGCCTGCTCCGTGGGCCCGGCTCAGACGGATGCCAGGCTTCTGCTACATGGCCTGTCTCAATACTGCCATGTTCAGTGGCCCAGAGACTGAAATCTTAATTGATAATGTGTTTTTAATTCATTATCCATTCCGAGAAAAATCTGTTTCTCCCCCAAGGCTTGGGTCACCAACCTCGCTCTCTATAAAAGCAGTTTTAAAAACAGTGCGCTTTATTCTTGAGTAAACAAGACACCTTGTAACTGGCACCGAGGAGACATCAATGACTATCTGATGAGATTAAAACTGGAGGGGGGGGGGCTTTTTTACTTCCTCACTCAGCTTCTTCAGGCAGAGACTCCAAAGCCAAGAGCACAGCCTGTCTGCCGAGGGCCCCAACAGCAGGCACTTCTGGGCATCCACCTGCACCCATTAAATGCCCGTCTCCAACACCCTCTGATGCTTAACCACATAGGAGCTAACACACAGCAAACAAAATGCCTACCCCATCCCCAAAAAGGAACAGGCTACTGTGTTTATAACAAAATTTAGAAGTAAAAAAAGTGGCCGAATCGGGCCTCCTGGGTCTAAAGGGCATTACGCTTGGCATCACAAAGGAAGCGGGTAACTCACTTCATCTGTGCATCGTGGCAGGCAGTCTACGGAACCCCAAGCTAAAACTTCATCGACAGCTGGTTCCGCACACTGAGCACAACAAAATGCTGAATAAGCGAGCACTCTCCACCAGTCGTCCCGTTTCTTGACCTGCCATCCGCATCCGCTGGGGACAAGCCTGCGTGCCACTTGCCTTGTCCTTAGAAAGGAGTGAGATGCTTCATCAGCCCCTTCCTAAGTCTCCTCCTCGCTTCGACTGCCCTTTAACCTCTCCCATCTTCAACACACACCTAAGGAAATCCACCACACTCCCAAAACAGCCACACAAACACGGCAGGGAGGAGGGCTACGCGGAGGACAGGGCCACCTCCTCCGCCCCGGCGGGTCACGCAGATGTTTTACCAAGATTCCAACACTACCCCGCGGGGGGCAGGGAGGCACATTTCATCACAGGACATTTTTTTGTCTGCTTCATTTTCTGTCTTCCAGTGGGCACGCCAAACCAACAGGTCGGTGGCATTTTCAGGGGGATAAACGCCCAGGGAGCCCAGCACAAACGCGCCGGCTCTTCCGACCTGCTTGTTTCTCGCCACTGGAGTCTACACTGTCTGTGCCGCGAGCTGGGCAGCAAAGCAGAGCTCTTCCCTCAGGAAAGGAGCAACCGCCCATCACCTGCGACACCACTGCTTTTCCCGGGCTTGGGCATGGGGCAGGACCCGGGAGCGGCTGCTGAGGACAAGCACGGCTCAAGGACTTGCAACGGCTCGTGCTCTTTCACAGAAGACTTTGCAGGGAGGCTGAGTCTCCCTGCAAGGGACGCACCGGGACGCCAAAGCCCTAGGGTCACATGCCGTGGGAGCCACCTCTGCTCCTCACTGCCGTGCTATGCTATCACAGAGCTCACGGACTCCTCCGCCAGCTTTCCGCGAGCTGGTCACTGTCGCACGGCACGGTGCCCCTGCAGTCCCCAGAGCGCCGCCCGTGAGCGGTCAGCCCATTTTCCACGGCAGAGTCAAGCACAATGTCGACCCTTCAGCGGCTGGAATCGCGAGATGGCATCAAGGGTCTCACCTGGCCCAGAAACACGGACACCCGTGCCAGCACTTTGGTAAACAAAAAGGCTGCTCGCGGGGATTCAGTCGGAAGCTTGGCACTCAGCCCACCAAGAAACGCCAAGACGGGACGGGTGGGCTGCCAGCTTCCGTCTTAACAACGGGAAGGAGTCTCCGTAGGGTGATAAATATCAAAGGCGTATTTGCATCTTCTCCAAAAGCAAAACTCATTTGCACACAAGTCCACCCCACCGCATCCAGCCAGTTGGGGGTTGTCCCAGCTTCTGGCTTTTCCCGCAGGTGGGCCCCCGGTTACTTGGCGTGGGCCTCCTGCAGCAGGGGGAGTCTGAAGGTGGGGGCCCTGTCCGACCAGGCGGGCAGCTCGTGCTGCAGCGGCGTCCTCCGCGGGTAGAATGTGTGGCTGACGTCGTAGTTGAGGAGGCAGCTCAGAGACGCCATGTAGATGTCGGCAAAGCGCGACAGGCGCCTCAGGAAGTAGGTCGGGTTCTGGTCTGTGCGGAACAAGCTTCCAAACTGGGTGTTGAAGAAATTTTTGGTCATTTCTCTGAAGAAGCAAGAAAAGAGCAAAGCAACAGAGAACGATTCAGAAAAGTCTCTTTTGAAGTGAGTGGAATCAAAATCACCTTTTTATTTGTATGGGACTCCTCTGAAAGAGAATCAGCCTAGAGCAGCCCCAGCCCCTGCTCAGGAAAACGGTCTGCCCATCCGCTCATCAAAATGACGCTGATCGCATTTCCCACTGAGGCCGCCCCGAGAACAGTGCAGGCTCGTCGACGTGGATGTCCCTCTAAACAGACACGTCGCGTTTTCCAAGCCAAAACAGAGGAGGCAGGAGAAGGGTACACGGACGGATGCAGAATGTTCTCAGGGTCCAAATCACCCTCATCTCCAGAATGGGATCGAGACCCCTTTCTACATGGTTATCGTGAGAACTCAGTAAGAGAAGTAAAAGCATAGGAGACACTCAAAAGTACTCTGATATCTGGAAAAGTAAGGATTATTTTGTAGTGATGTAAATAAATCTCCATTAAATCTCCATTATCCGTTACACAGCTCCGCGCGCCTCACTGACTCTTCAAGGCCCAGGGGACAGCATTTGGCAAGGCTGCTCACCCCTGCCCCAGGCTCTAAGCCCCTGCAGGCGTGCGTCTGTGTGGAAACCAACGCCCCATCCACACACACACACACACACACACGATATGCGCACCATCTGACGGCTGGGACCTCTCCACTCAGAACAGTCCAGCAAAATGGATAAATACCACTTGACTGTGATATCAGTCACAAACACAGCAGAAAATGTAACCAGGTACACACTGTGTGACACAAGCCACTAGCTGGTAGCAGCCATCTGTCCAGTAGATGATGATGGCAGATGCTGTGACAACCAGAGTAGAAAATTTTAAAGACTCCATTAGGCCTGCAAGTGGAGCAACATAAATGGTTTTCACACTTTTCATGAAAAATCTCATTAAGATGTGACACTGCTGGAGACTGAAATCCAAAACAGAATCTCTGATGGTGGAGCAGCTCCTTCATCGGACAATCTGTGATTCCTGGGGTAGCGCCCGGGCCCGGCCTTTGGGGGCACGAGGCCTGAAGTCCAATCACACCATATGCCTCCCTTCACCCTCTCATGAAACATTTTTATACCAACATTAGAATAAGAATCAAATCAGAATGAGCCCTAGGCAGCCAACACCAAGAGGGAGGAGGAAGGACTGAATTCAATATGGCTGTGGTCTCTGCAGCACCAAGGGATGACTCTGTCCCCTGTCCACACCGCTCCCCCCAAGCAGGCTGTCCGCTGCTCAGAGGCCAGAACCCAGGCAGAGACCACTCCTTCCAAACCCTAGAGATGGCTGGGCCCCGCAGAAAGGGAGGTCACGGGCAAGAGCAGAAACGGTCATATAAACAGTGTCTTCCTTCTTAAGGAAGACGACTGTCCACGGGCCTCTTTTGGACACCTGTTCCCTTAAGATGCCCACCCGCCAAACTTACCAGACAGCAGGTGGGCTCTGCTCACCAGTAAACATCCTGATTCAGAGACGTTTACATATGCTCATATATCCCTGGTGACAAAGCAGCAGCTGGGCAGTCGGAGCCCTAAGAATTCACAGGGGTTCCGAGCCTGCCTCCCATGCCGTCCCGGGGGCCACCCTGGGCAGCTGGCATGACCTGCACCTGGGCCACCAGCTGCGCAGATGCCAAGTCAAGTGGGCAGGAAGAGGGATGGGAAGGAGCAGCCCCTTCAACCCTGGCATTCAAAGGCAAGGGCAGGAGGTTTGAGAAAGGTCACCGCTGCCTCAAGTTAATGTCACACACCCCCTCCTCCCCCAACGGTAGCCATGCCTAGTTGTGGCTACAGCACGACATCGTGGTCCCATTCACACGTGGCAGCTAAAAAAAAGGAGGGCTGCCTTGGGCCAGCGCTGGGGACAGCGTGCGGGCACAGACAGGGTGGCGGGCTCGCCGCATTCAAAACAGGCCCCTCTTACCTCATCTCCTTTCTTTCCTTTTTCCACTCCCGCAAAACCAGCTGTGACTCGGCGTCTCTGTGAACCTGCAAGACACAAGCTAATCACTGAGGCTGCTCTGGCTGCAGATAAGCTCATGAAGTTATGAGAATTTTTCAACGGGCAGCTCTTCTTGGAAGAATTTTATTCTTTTAGGTCGAAGACATTTGTGAAAGAACACATTTTCAGATTCCTGGCTGCAGTCCTGCCTTCTTCACCAAAACAAAAGTTTGGAACGTGCAACACTAGAAACATGGCTTAACAAATGGAGATGGAACATTATGAACCTATTAAACAAGGCCCCTATTAAACTGGAGCTATTACCGTATTAGTAAAGGCTTTGTATAAACACAACACATAAAATATGTGTGTATAATACGTATGTGTGCAATGTGTCCATCACACACGTGTACCACATACATGAACATACACTTCCTGACCACCACCGACTACACACAAAACGGCAGGTAAGTGGAGCAAGCAGGTGTAACAGTACACCTCAAATTGCAGGCATGTCAAAATATGTGTATATATTTGGCAATGAACATGGAAATTTTTCTTTAATTTGTGCAAGGAAAGCAGGATTATAAATGGTTTTAATATTTTCCCTTGATGTTCTATTATCCTTTTAAAGTGTTCAAGAGAAAATAATTGTTTCGTGAAAGACAAGAAGGCAGAGCACATCAACCAGATGGAGAAGCAGAGAATTCTCAGTTGGGCTGAAATGTGAGCAAGAGGCAAGAAGAAAAAGGACAACTGCCCACAACCTAACAAACGGAACCTCACAAGTCTCTCGTGGCTGAACAGAAACGTCGCCGCCAGGGTCGGAACCTCACGGGATTGCGGGGGACACGTGGGGCTCCCTGTGATTCGTGCTCACAGGAACGGCCTTAGAACCCCCGGAGGAAAGCACCTGACAAGCAAACCATCCGCCTCCCACGTGGGAGCCAAAGCCCTCTGTTTACTGCCTCTGCCCAGCTCAACAGTTTGGCTGGCAGTCTCCTACTAGAACCTCTGCCACTCACACAAACCCCGTGCGGACCGAGCTTGCAATCGGGACGTCCGGCCCAACACCACTGCCTACACCAGCGGAAAGCAGCCGCCAGTGGATGACCCCTGGCTGGGTGGGACTGGGAGCGTGGGAAGATGGCGCCAACGCTTCTGGGGGTGCTGACGGAGGTTCTTTGAACCCGGTTTTAATTAGTTTTCACATTTTAATCAAGAAGTTACTCACTATAGAACTGAGGCTCTACAAAATATGTGACTAGATCAGAAAAGGGAAAATGTGTAGGGCACCACCACAAATTTCTATACACACACACACACATACATACACAGCTGTACTGAGCACCTACTATGTGCCCAGCATTGTGCTTGGTGCTGAAGACACAACAGAGGACAAGACAGAGGCCCCTCCGGGGGGTACGCCTAGGTAAACAGACCGGGACAAAAATGACATGACACCACAGAGAGTGAGGAGTCAGTGTGTGAGCGGGAACCCCCACCTCTGCCCACACACCCTTCTCAGCCCATGAACTAGGCACCTACGTCCAGTCCAAGCAGGAAGGAGAGATGTCTGCTTCCTCGCTCTGCCCCTAAATGCAGGACAGGAGAGTTCTCTGGCGATGGCATAAGGATTACCAAAGTTAATCTACCCGCACTCCCTTTCTGAAACCAGCTGCCATCAGGCACTGAATTGCCCTTTCCGCTCCTGCCCTGCAGGCCGGCCCCACCCCAGGGTAAGCTCTGCAGGCTTGAAGGGCCACCTTGGGTCTCCCAGGTCAAGGCACATTCTCCAGCTCTTCTAGAGATCAGGCAGACATCACGTGCCCCACTCTACCCTCCTGGGAACATTTCTCCCCTATTCGCCATCACTGCCGTAAGCTCAGCTTCCTCACCTGGCGCCCCCCCACAGTATTTGTACATGCTCAAGTCTCTCCCATTTAAAAAAAAGAAAAAGGCCATTTTTCCTCTTTTTCCACCAGAAGCCCACACCTGAGGCTGATCGCATCTCTGGCCCCGATCATTAATCGGCATGGTCAGCTCCATAGTAGCAAAAATGTAGACCACACTCCCACCTGCGGCACCAGCCCCTGCCCCGTGTGAGCGGGGCGCTGCAATCCAGCCGCCCCCCAGCCTCCACCAGGGGAGGCCACGTCCGGCCCACCGCCCGTTTTTCCCACCGGCTTCCGAGCTGAAGAATAAGTTCCCTTCTAAATGGTCAGGGGGTGTGGGGAATCAAAAGAACAACAAAATTATGACACATGAAAATGATAAAAAATTCACAGTTCAGTGTCCACCAATAAAGCCACAGGGACACAACCACATGCGGTCGTTTACACATCATCCACGTTGTCCAGGGCTGCTTCTGGGCTGCAAGCACGGCTAAGCAGCGGTGACAGACGGCTTGGCCCACACAGCACGACATACTGACTGACCTGGCCCTTTGTAGAAACTGGCCAACCCCTGAGCTAAATGTGGTTGTGACACGATAACCTGGGAAGACTCTGTACCACCATCAACCACATCATTCTGGACCACACTTCGAGGTTAGTCAACAAAACTACCTTTATTCTTGACAGTTACTTTCTCAAAGCCAAAATTATATACTTATATTTAATTCATCAGATTTGGCTCCGAATGACACTCTGCTGGCTTCACCAACAAAAATACCAAACCCAACCTCCGAGGACAAATTCTCTTCAGAAAACAGTCCAAATAATGTACTACATTTCTGAAAATAATCCCCAAAGGGGAGTTTCTAGAAATATGTGACACAGGATCACTGGAATAATGTAGCTTTTCAGGTGAACATGGGGGCAGCAGGGCGGGTAGAAAGAGAACAGGAAGAACATGAGAGGTGACACTCGTTTGGATTTTTTTTTCATTATCTGCCATACTTCTATCCTCATGACTCTAACTGGACAGAAAGCTGTGAGAAGTGTTAGAGCCCGAGGTGACATGTGAAGTTAGGACTCCAGAGCCAGACTGCACAGGTCTACACCCCAGCATTGCCCCTCATTTGCACAAGTTATTCTCCTTCTCTGTGCCTCAGGTTCTTCATCTGTAAGGTGGGGGTGTTAGTCTCCCCTTCAAAGAGTTGTTGTGAGAAAGAAATGAACATAAAGCCCTCAGCATCTAGAATACAGTATCTAGAACATGGTGTCTAGAGCAGGGTGTCTAGAGCATGGTGTCTAGAATACAACATGGTGTTGTGTCTAGAGCGTGGTTCTAGAACGTGGTCTCTAGAACATTTCTAAATAGCTTGGTTCTGCTATTCATGAACTCTGGAATTCAGGATAAGTGACTTGTCCTTCAGACTCCATTCCCTCCCCTGTAAAATGGGGGTGGCAACTTGAATGGTAATTCCCTCTTCTTCCTTCCCCAACCTCACACCTTATATAATTATTTCCAAAGTCAGAGAAATATTTTTAGCACTTCCATTCTCGAAAACACACACTCCTTAATCATCAAACTTTTTATACAGGTCAGAGAGAGGAAAATAAAAAAAATAATCCTTGAAGCTAAAATGTAGTGACACATGAGGTTGCCTGGGTGGCTCAGGTGGTTGGGCAACCAGCCCTTGGTTTCGGCTCAGGTCATGATCTCAGGGTGGTGAGATCAAGTCCTGCATGGGTTGGGGGGGAGGTCTACACTCAGGGGGGAGTCTGCTTGAAGATTTTCTCCCTCTGTCCCTCCTCCACTCTCATGCAAGCACATGTGGACATGCACAGACTCTGTAAAATAAATAAATTTTTTTTTAATTTTTAAAATAACATGTGGTGACACCAGCCACATGCAGATTGTGTGTGTGTCCGCCCAGCTGCCACCATCACAGAGAGACAGCACCCGAGGGAAAGAGTCACTGCCACACCTGAGATTTCTAAACCTAAGAGCAGAGAGGCACTTTGACGTCGTGCTCAAAGTCACGGACTTGGGCATCACACAGCCTTAAGTTCAAGTTCTTGCTTTGTCATTTTACGACCTCAGACATGTTGCCTGACTTCTCAAACACCCAGTATTCTTATTCTAAAGTGAAAAAATTGTACCTGCCTGCAAAGAACAGCTGGGACTCTTAAGGACTCCTGTGTGTGGGCACTGCGTCTGGCATGTGAAAAGTAACTACTATTATTGCCTGACCTATGTACAGACTTGAAGCTATGTTAACCCAGAATGGATGCCTCGTATTTTTAGAAAAGCACCTCACAGACAAGCATGGTAAGGGGAACATCAAAGATCCTCATCACAGACCAGCCAAGAACTAACGTGGGCAGAGCACGCTGGAAGCAAGGCCTGGGGGACGTGCGCGGTCCCATGCTCTGGAATGTGTGGGCCCCGGAGCAAGGGCCTGGCCGGTCACTCCTCACGGCTCTGCCTGAGCTCATGGCCAGCTGCCTCCACAAGGGCTGCCAGCTGAGCCAGGCCAGGTGGTTCCCTGCCCATTCCCAAAGTGGGCTGGCAGACTGTGGGTCCCAGGCCGTGGCCAGAAGCTACAGGGGTGTTAGCCAAGAGAGCGGGCATCGTGCCCCTTACCCTAAAAGAACACTCACGCTGGGATGGCTGCAGGCCAGCTCAGCTGAACCAAGCGGGAAGCAAGGTGTCTCAGCAGACTGGCAGTGGGTCACAGAGACAAGAGAGGGGCAGCTTTTGCGGGTCGGAAAATCACCAAAAACAACATTCCTCACTAACTGTCCAAAACTGGCTATGTAACTTACACAAAGAAAACACTGCCACCGAACTCCAGTGAGTCAGCAAACTGTAGGTATTGTCTTCAAAGTCAAATGGAGGCTGCAGGCAGAGAGGGTGACTTTTGCTTTGAGACCCTCTCCAGTAAGCCGTGATGCCCAGCCTGAGGTATTCATCCCACGGGACCCTTCATCTTACAGATGGGGAAACTGAGGCCCAGAACGGACAAGTCCCACAGCAGGCCAAAGGCAGAAGCAGGACTAGCGCCACACATCAGCAGAGGTTCTCGAATCCCACTAACCCACAGGACATCTCCCAAGAGAGCTTTAGTGGGGAAGCGGGGACACAGTATTTCCACTGACAGGGGAATCTACACAAACACCTGCACCGACATGCTCCTCCCCTAAATGAACTCACAGGGCATTCTGAAAGTTCTCTTCCGGGAAACTGGCAAAAGTCTCTCAGGGGCAAAATAACCCCAGGAGTTATTCTGCAGGATGCTGTACACCTCATACTTTATAACCACAATTAAAAAAGAAAATATCTGAAATAACTTTGATTAGTGGACTAACTTCAGACTTAAAGAAAAAGGAGGAGAGAGAAAAAATCCCAAACCTGCATCTGCTCCAATAACCCAGTCAGGGTCTGCAGCCAGGTCATGGTTTGAATGTACTGCTCCGTGTTCATGATCCTGAGCTCGGATCTCAGCTCCGGGATAATCGCACCAGTTCGCCAGCCATGCTTCAAAGTCAAATCCTGATCACAAAAATCACAAGTCAACATGCATCTCGACAGAATTTAAACCATTTTGTTCCCTTTCCCAGATGCAAGAGGCATCCGCCGAATTACTTCTTCATCGTAATGGTTAACCAAGCCAAATTCAGTGAATTACATTTAATTAAAACCAAGTCAGCCCCAGGCTTTGACCATTACACCCAAAGAAAGTTTCTGTTCTGGAAATAACTGCTGTGAATCACAGTCCCTGCAGAAACACAGGGTCTGAAATCATTAACCATGGTCCGTAAAACAACAGTTAGGTCAGGGGCAGAAAGAAGCTCCACCGGAAAGCCACTGGAGGTCTTCATTCAATCCATCCACAGACCCCTGGGGAGCACCTACTGTGTGCAGGGCCTTGTGGGTTATGGGGAACTACAGAATCTCAGACTTGGAATGATCCTACAACACAGACATACGTAATCACATTTTTCATTCCAAATATAGTAATCTCATGATTTGACAATAAGCCAGAATATCTGTCAACAGATACATCCTGGGAAATCTAAGATATACAACCACCATACTGAGTGAACATTCATTTTCTCATTTGGCAAATATTTATCCAATACTTCTAAATGCCAGGCCCTGTTCTAGCCAATGAGGATAAAACAATGAAAAAAAAATCTGACAAAACCCTGCCCTCCTGGGAAATACAGGCAAAAAATAGGCAAGTAAATATACAAAGGCAGGTGATAATAAATACAAAGGTCAAATATCAAGCATAAAAAGGAAAAAAGTTACCATTGTATATAAAGTGCTTATAAAAATCAGGCCAATAAAGTGATGTTCGAGCAGAGATCAGAAGGGAAGGAGAGTGAAAGTATGCAAATATGTGGGAGAACAATTCAGGCTGAAAAAACAGTAGGTGCAAAGGCCCTGGGGCAGGAACATGCTGGGGTAGGGGGCGTGGGTAGAGTTTTAAGGGAATATTCAGGCAGGGAGCCTACAGCAGAGTAGGAGAGGGCAGAGTCAGGTCCCGCCTTCAGAGAGGTAGGCTGGAGAAGGATAGATCAAGCAGCGCCTTATAGGAAACAGTAGGAAATCAGGTTTTTACTCTGAAGAATAAAGGAAAGCTTTGAGGTTTTAAGAAATAAAGTGGTATAAGGTATACAATTTTAAAAGTTCACTGGCTACTCACCTAAAGCCAGAATCCCTGCTCCATAAGTGCTAAGGATATTTATTGCCTACCTTCTTCACCCATTGAAATTTTTTACACCTTTCAGTATTTCTCCTTCTCCTATAATATATAAAAACCTACAGCACAACCTTTTAAATATTCCCAATGGTGGCAAACTTTTGAAGGTGGCTTTTATTTCTGAAAATAAGTAAAAAGTCATCTGCAACATTCCTAAGACTAAAGTACGTGATAATAAATTACTAATAATAAAACTGATTCTCTTCTGTGCGTCAACCTGGCTCTCAAATCTATCCCAACAGTGGCACCCAAATGTGTTCTGAGAAACAGCAGCAACATTAGAAGTATCTACATTCTCAAGGTAACTCCCTTGAAGGATAATGTGCTTTGCCACATAATTTCTGACATGTTAGTTAATGAATTGATCTTACCACTTTATAACAGTGGTTTTCAAACTTTGGCATGGGATCCAACTATATGCTCCAAGAGATTCTATTTATTTATTTGTTCGTTTGTTTAAGAAATCGCTACACCCAACGTGGGAGTCAAACCTACAACCCCAAGATCAAGAGTCACATGCTTCACCAACTAAGCTAGCCAGGCATCCCTCCAAGAGATTCATGGTAGATCTAAGGACACACGTAGATTGAAAGGATTAAAAGAGATACTCCATAAAAATAGTAGCCAAAAGAGAGCAGGGATGCTATGCTAATTTCAGGCAAAACAGACCTTAAAAACCGTCATAAGACACAAAGAACGACATTATATAATGATAAAAGGTCAGTTCACCAAAATATAGAACAGTTACAAGCATATGTGCACCAAACATCAGAGCTTCACAATATATGAAGCAAATACAAACAGAACTGAAGGAAACAATAGTCAGCTCTGTGGTAACAGCAGGAGACTTCAACAGTCCACATTCTGTAACAGAAAAACCACCAGACAGAAGACAACGCATCAGGAAATATAGGACTTGAACAACAATGAAGACAAGCAGACCTCACAGACATGTGCAGCACACGCCACCCAACGAAATCCGAAGGCACGTTTTCCTCCATGCTCATGAAACAGTCTCCAGGACAGACCTGATGTTAGCCCCCAAAACAAGTCGTAACAAATCATACAAAGTATCTTTACTAATCACAAGGAGTGAAGCTAGAGATCAACAGCAGAAGGAAAACCTGAAAAGTTCACAAACATATGGGAATAAAAGAACACCCTCTTAAACAATGAGTCAAAGAAGAAATCACAAGAGAAATGAGAAAATACCCTGTGCCAAATTTAAATACAAACACACACACGACATAACAACACCTACAGGATGCAGCAAATGCAGTACTCAGAGGGCAATTTATAGCCATACACATGTACAATGAAAAAAAAGAGAAGTCCCAAATTAACAATAGAACTTTACACCATAAGGAACCAAAGACCAAAAACAAACAAAAACCCAGGACACTCAAATTACTAAAATCGGAAATTTAAGTAGAGACAATACTACCAATTCTACAGAAATAAAAAGAACTGTAAAAGCTACAAACTACTGTGCACCAACAACCTGAAGAACCTAGGTGACATTCCCAGAAACACACAACCCACCAAGACTGACTCATGAAGAAATAAGAAATCTGAAAAGACCTTTAATGAGCACAGAGATTAAATCAGTAATCAGAACCCTTCCCACGATGAAAAGCCCAGGACCAGAGAGATGGTTTCACTGGTGAATTCCTCCAAACATTTAAAGAGGAATTAACACCAATCCTTCTCAAACTCTTCCAAAAACTGAAGAGGTAGGATCACTTCCTAACTTGTTCTGAGGCCAGTATTACCCTGATATCAAATTTTAGTGTAAAAAGCTGTTTAAAACACAGATGGTTGAGCCCCACCAGAGTTTCTGACTCAGCAGGTCTGATGTGAGGCCTGAGAAACTGCATTTCTAACAAGTTTCCCAGGTGATGCTGATGTCGCAGGGACCACACTTGAAGAAACTACTACCTGGTGAGCACCTCTCATAATGCTAGGACCTGGACATGTGTGTGTGCCTTCACGGGGCCCTGTACTCACATACCTCCAGGGCAGCACACAGTTATCTCAGCAAGGCCCAAAGACCACTTAGCAAGAGGCAAATGTCTATGACGCTATGTCACTTGGCCAAACATTCTGGTAATCCCGACATCCTTATAGTAGCACTTTATAGTTCTACTTTACTAAGCACTTTTACATATATCATCTTACTTCACTCTTCTCACAAATGAGCACATCGGGGCTTGGAGGATGTGTGTAAGGTCACCCAGCTAAAAACAGTAGAGCAGGGATGAAAACCTGTCTTCCAGTTCTGAGCCCATGATTCCTTCCACTAGATCCTCAGCCCGCTGGACAGATGTGACTGTGCAGGGCATGTGCTGGAATTACCCGGGAAGAGTGTCTCTGCACACAGGCACTGGAACCCCCCCTCCACCCCCACTTCCACCAGACAGTCTGCAGTCTGAGGCCACAGACCTCAGACTCCAGCACATGTGCCGTGAAAATGCTTCCCAGACGGTCTCCCACTGCACAGCCCGTTACAGCTCACTGCTTGGATGGCCAGCGGACGTAAGAGGGACAGAAACATGAGACCACACTAATGTGGGTCCACATGCTCAGAAATACCAATAATGGAGTTCGACCGCCAGCCACGCCCCTGCTCTGGTGACTCTGCTGACACTGGGCGTCACTGAGACTTTGCAAATCGTGAACGGTGCAACTAGCCTGGGCTCACTGAGCAAACAGAAATTCACTGCACCAGGAGCCAAGCATGGCAGTAAATGTGACTGTCTTGATCTTGTTCCTATTATAGATTAAATCATAATTCAAGTCCTGCGACACTGCTCTAGTTATTCCAATGGAATGAAATGCCTCACTTTCTTATAATAGCTTGTTTCCTGGAAATGCCAGTTTTTGAACTTGCAAAAGCCACCCTAATGTTTACGAATTCTTCTTTGTCTGCCTCTGTTAAATAAGAGGATAAAAAAGAAAAGAACACTGGCATTTATTTCTTACCATTACTTAAATGGAAAGATTTTTTTGATAAATCCTGAGTAAAATGCTGATTTCTATCATTTCAAAAAAAAATTTACCTTTTTTACACCCCTGATCCATTCTGTTCTGTAAACAATGAGACATTTTTAAAAAAAGGCGAACTAGTCCTCATTTTTATGAAAGCATAAAAATGGTCTTAAACAAAAGAAAAATTCCTTAGGAAGTGGGACTAACACATCTGTCCCCCAACAAAGAAATGGAAAAAAAGGCTCCTCACCGCCAGGTCACTGTATATGTGGTCACCAAAATACAACACCTTGGATCCTCTCCATCCAGTAAGCTTCAAAAATTCATATAAATTGCCCTGCAATAATAGAAAAATAGAGATATTATATCATCTGAGATAGAAGGCTATAAAACCTGTGGCCCAAAATATCTATTTTTAAACCTTAACAAAAACTTTGCTTTTATATATAATTTAAGTATCAAAACATAAAAGATAAAAACACCTTTGTGTGAAATCTCTCAGACCTTTCTTCTAAGTCAAACGCACTTTCCAAAAATGATTCATATTGTATATGCCTCTTTGTAATGATCTTTTTACACTGAACATTCTATGATCATGTCAATAAATACTAATCTACCATTTCAGTACATGAGAAATACTGTGATTCCTTTTCCAATTTCCTGATGTTAGGCATTTACCTTGTAACCTATTTCGTAACCCACGGTAAATATTCTTATAGCAAAATTTTAGCTACATCTTAATAATTTCCTTGGTCTAACTACCTAGTAGTGGGATGGCTCTATTTCAAAGCAAATTTTTCAAGGTCTAGAAAATATACTTACTGCCAAATCCAGCAGGGTATTATAAATCCACCAGGAATGTATCAAAATTTTTTAACTATGTAGTACTATCCTATAAAATTTCATGATTTTATAAATGTTACAGAAATATAAAAACTTTAAAGGATGAGATAAAACAAACTTCAGTAACACAAGAAGGGTCAATGATTCCATCACTTATTCAAACATTTGAGATCTTTATTGATACCAAAATATATCGAAACTGTATATAATAAAACAGAGTTCATCAGGAAATAATCACTAATTTAAAGTGAGTAACACACCATGCGATTCAATGATTCTTCAAGAGAAATATCCAAGGTTTACAACTAACATCTTAACTTGTATATACTATGAAAGTAATGCTTTAAATTTTATTTTTAAGGACCGTTCAATTCTGAGTTAATTTAGACATAGCACATTGAAAATATACTGACTTAAGTTTAAATTTTGCTGCCAAGTTATAAAGAGCCAATTCAAGCAGAACAACACTCAGAACTATGCCGGGCACACAGTAGGCCTCAACAAATGTTGGCTGTTATCATTCTAACTGACCACCAAGCAAAGGAACAAGAAGGAAAAATCAGTCATGAGGTACCTGCTTATAAATCTGGCCTTTCTGCAACTTGTGGATCTTGTCCCAGAGTAAGACACCTTTCTCGTTCACCTTCCGGAAAGGTCTAACAACAGAAAGGGGAAACACCGTGACCTATGGGAACCGTGCAGGGTGTCTCCTTAGCAAACACCACACAGTCGGTTACTCAGTGGGAACAGAAAGGGACGACACAAACCTGGAAAAGGCCTGGGACCCAAACTCTACCACCACAACCCCTGGTCCAGTGTACACATCCCAAACTGCAGACCCCGGGATCCAAAAGGTATTTAGGAAAGAACTCCACAGTCAAATAAATTTGGAAAACATTAGACACTACTTAGGTCCCTCTTAAAAAGTCACTGAGGACTCTAAAAAGCCCCCTGGGAGAGAAACTTTCTTTAGCCCAGATTTCCTAAAATATGTTTGATCATGCAGAAAATCTGCTTCACAAAAACAGCTTATGGAAAAACTGCCTTAGTACACGTGTCCCTCCCGGTGCTTGAAATCCAGCCACTTCAGACACAAAACGAATCTGAGGATGAGACAAATCACTTTATGATGGAGAATGGGATTAAGAATAAAGGCCTCAGGGAGCTCCCCTCTCCTTGCTAGATGGGATGCGGCCTAATTCATGAATCGATTAAGAAAGCCAATTATATCTTTAAAATTAAAAAGAAAAAAAAAGAATAAAAGTCCAAAGTATGTGGGGTCCGTTTGCCTTTTTTTAAGGTAACATTTATTTGGATTGCTTTTGTAATTAGAAAAATTTAAACTGACTGCAAAAAATCTGGAAAATGCAGAATAGAATGAAGAAAAGGGAAATGACCCCTAATCCAGGTGCCCAGATACAAACACCTAACATTTCAGGAGGTGTCTTTCAGTCTATAAAGATAACATCTGTTATCTTTCTCTTTTTTATGAACATAAATGAGGATCACTGTGTATACTGATTTGTATCTTTTTTCTCTAATGTTGTGAGCAATCTCTTTCATACGTGTTTTTAACAGTCATAAAACATGCTCACTGCTTTCTTTCCCAAATACATCTTTTTCTTTTTTGACAGAGAGCACGCAAGCAGGGACGGGGAAGAGGAAGAGAGAGAATCCCAAAGAAGGCTCCATGCTCAGCACGGAGCCCAATGCAGGGCTTGATCCCATGACCCCGAGATCATGACCTGAGCCAAAATCAGGAATCTGTCTCCCAACCTACTGAGCTGCCCAGGCGCCCCCCAAATACATCATTCTAATATCCCCACCCACAGATGCTCCTTTAGGTTGTCTCTGAGCTTCATCACTATAAATAACACAGGGGTGAGTGCAGAACAAAGACAAAACAAATGGGTGCGGGAGGTGGGGGATGACTCTTGGTGAAGAGGTCTGTTCCACACATTAAAAACATTTTAGGGGCACCTGGGTGGCTCAGTCGGTTAAGTGTCTGCCTTTGGCTCAGGTCATTATCTCAGGGTCCTGGGATCAAGCTCTGCATTGGGCTCCCTGCTCAGTGGGGAGTCTGCTTCTCCCTCTGCCCCTCGTGCTCTCTTTCTCTCCCTCAAAATAAATAAATAAATAAATAAAATCTTTTAAAAAATAAAATATTTTTAAATGCTAAAAAAATATATATTTTAGGGGCGCCTGGGTGGCGCAGTCGTTAAGCGTCTGCCTTCGGCTCAGGGTGTGATCCCAGCGTTCTGGGATCAAGCCCCACATCAGGCTTCTCTGCTAGGAGCCTGCTTCTTCCTCTCCCACTCCCCCTGCTTGTGTTCCCTCTCTCGCTGGCTGTCTCTCTCTGTTAAATAAATAAAATCTTTAAAATAAATATATATATATATTTATTTATTTATTTTAGGATCCCTGACCCCCACCTATTAATGCTAAGAGCACACCCCCATCACCATCATAACCCACAACTTCCCCGCTCCTCTATCTTCTGTGGCAGGAAGACACTACATAAGTCTTGGTAAAGATTTACTCCATTTGACACAACACCTGTGTTGCAGAGCTTCGCAAAATCCAGCTGTAATTTTAAATGCACCACTGAGAGCTGTATGTAACAAAAATACCCCCCAGGTGATTCGCTGTTGCTGTTTTGTTACGCTTCAAAACACATCTGCGTCAAGAGGTCTAACTTATGACGTAATACTAAGTTTGGCTTTTTGATTGCTGTCAATCTTTTTCTTAGAGCCTGGCCCCCAGGACTGAAGTGCCCCAGCTGAAGTGAGAACCATCTCAATAGGTACAAGCCATCTGCCGTGCACGACTCCCACCCACCCTGCAATTTCTTGCTAGAAGGTTCGAAATCAAAAGCTATAACGTTAGATGCTTCTGATTGTCCAACTAGACTTCACCAAGTCACACTACTTAAGTATTCACAGCAGCAAAGGACGACAGTCTAGTTCTCCCAGAAAGACAGATGCTCACCTCCGCTTATCGTTAAAGAAGTTTGGCTTCTCGGCCTGAACGATGACCACATCAAAGAGGTCCCTCCAGTCTTTTCCAACGATATACCTCATCCCTTTGTCCCTGAAACAACATGTCAGCCAGTGAGTCTAACAAGAAAGGGATTCACTACTTTTGCAACGTTTGCTTTCAAATCTTCAGCTGTGAAGATAAGTGGGAAGACAAGATGTGAGCCAGAAGGCAGCAGGGACACCCACAACCACTTACACGAAACTGCTGGGGCTGTTGGTGATGAGGAACATCTTCTTGCCGTGATCAGCCAGTTTGGCCAGCACTGCGCGGGTCTGCTCGGCATAGCAGATGTATTTTTCTAGGAGCAAGACAAAAATGCACACACGGACTCAGCGTGAAGTCGGGTCCGTCTGCAGCGCTCACTAAACGGGGCCTCTGGGTCCAGCGCATCGGGGCACTTGGGGGAAGAAAAGTCTTAAGGAAGCGTGGTTCAGGCTGGCCTCGAAGTACCCGGTACATTAGGAACCAAGATTCTGCCTCCTCGGTCTAAGGGAACCCACTACATGCCTGCTGCCCCGGCCAGCGCGTCTTTTTGGGTGGGGATTAGGGCGAGTTCGGAGACCAAGGGGAGGGAGACGTCTGAGGTGCGAGGAAGCAAGGCCCTCACGCTGCCCTGGGAAGAGGTCCTGAGCGCCGGCTCGGCACCAGGAATGAAAATAACGGCCAGCTCGTGGCCCAGCAAGGGACAGGCTGAAGCGGCCTTCGTGATAATGCTGGCCACGTACCAATATCTGCTTCGATCGCGCTGTACATGATTCCTTTGATGTGCACATCTCGGATTGAGTCCTGTCAAAAGAGAAGTTTCTAATCAGTGAGACGGTCAGTGAGACAGCCTGAGTAATAGGATAAGCAGAATGGCATTCGTGACGATGTCCGTCTTTAGAAGCCCGGCCATCCGGGCATCAAATGCATTCTCAATGCTGGGCCATTTCGCACAGGCGGCCAACACTTAGGTTTCCATGGCGACAGTGGCAGTTTTCAGAAGGGTCACTGGGGGGAGATAACTTGTGTGAACAATTCTGAATAAAATTCCACATGGCAAATGGCAATTTCTATGCAGTATCACAAACAGACGATTCCAGGGTATCCGGACAAAGGGAATTATTGCTCTTTTCATCTCTGCAGCCCTCCCTAGACCCCAAGAGCAGCTTCTCTAATCTAGACAGAGAGGCCGAGACCAACGCCAGGCTCTTCGGTTCAGTGAGCTGAGGAGCGGTCAGTGAGATGCTAACACAGGCAGAGACATGGTGAGGCCGCCAGACACGAGGAAGAGGAGGCCGCAAGCCCCTCACAGGCCATAGGCGGTGGCAGCCTGATGCCCGGCAGGTGTCAGAGCACAGCACCACTCTCAGGGGGCACTGAGCAGGTCCACCGCAGAGGTGGCTCTCGTGGAGGCACAGGGAAACTTCCGGGAGCCTACAGCAGGAGACTGGGCTGCAGGCAAAACTGAGCCATAAGCCTTAGAAAACTGGTAGGAGATTTCTATCAAGAGTGAGCACCTCCGGACTGCAAACTCAACTTTGGCCGCCTTCTAGTACAGGCTTGTTTCAGCTTCACATTGGCGGAAGACAGGCTCAGAGCAAGCTGCAGCCAAACTTCCTGGATGGAAATCTAGGCTCGACCACTTACTAGCTGTGTGACTCTGGGCAAGTGACTCAACCTCTCTGTGCCTCAATTTCGTTATCTATAAAATGAGAGTAATAATAGTACCTACCTCCAGGCATGCTTGTGAGGATTTAATTAGTTAATATGCAGAAAGCACTCAGAGAAACAGTGCCTGGAATATACCTAAGTGCTCTCTATTGGTGGTAACAAAGAAACACCTCTCCCCATGACCGCAAGGGTTATGGAACTACAAGTGGTTCTTTTCTTTATTTTTTACTACAAGTGATACTTAAAGATTCTTAGAGCATTCGTGCACACAAAAAGAACAGAAACTAAATATTTTAGTTCAAATTATACCAGACTAATTGAGAAACTAGACTTCATCCTCCATCTTCCTAAAACCCATGATTTAAGGCACTTGAAATTTAAAATTAGTCATAAGCATATAATAAAAACACTGTGGTATACAAATACAGATCTCTTAACAATATAAGTACTTAAATAATATATATTACATATATAAATATATATATAGAAATGCATGCTTATAAATATGTATTATATGTATATGATATATATGTACATAACAAGTATATATTAATACATGAACATATTTTGAAGTACTGAAAGAAGTTCAGAGAGCTTAAAGAATATAAGCATGGGTGACTATAAATCAACATAAATACAAAGCTATATAAATGATGTGCATATATGTGCATGTAAGTCTCATAGCTGTCTATAAACCTCTCTGACTGGATTTTCGCACAGCTTTTGCAGGGCTGGGAAGGCCTACCTAGATTCTCCGTGTACAAGAGAAAGGCCCGCTCTGGGCAACCGCAGTCCCATGGGCTGCGGCCTACATGTGAAGTCACCCCCTCTGCAGGCAGGCTCACAGGGGAGCTGGGTCGGGCTGGACCTCAGCCACCACCCGCCCCTCTGAACAGATGCACTGGCCCTGGCCTGTGGTCAGCAAGAATTAGAAATCCAGATAACAAGATGAGCGCCCCCTTCTTTTAACACAAAAGTAGACTGATTTCCAACTGTCCTAATGTAAGATCTTTCTTAACAATTTTCAGGGTAAAACCATAAATAAAAGAGATCCCAGGCAAAGGACTATTTCAAACGCCTAACCCAGGAGGCTAACGATGCTGTCCCTTCTGCTAAAACCCTCTGCGAGACATGGCATCACCGCCTCTCACCTTGACGTCTTTGTACAGATGGACAGGTTCATAGTCGATGTTGTTCCTGAGGAAGTATTCGTTCACGCAGGAGAGGAGGGACATCTCCGGCAGGGAGAAGATGTCCATGAACTGCTTCATGGTGTTTCCATGAGAACTCTGCAGGCAGCGAAGGTAATGTCAGAAACAGAGGCCAACAGCACAGCAAAGCCAGGCTTGACATTTACCCCAGGGGATTCTGGTCATCAACATCTAGATCCTTCTCCCCAAGGACAATTGTTACAATAACAAAGTAGAAGCATTCGCCTTGCTTCTTATCATTCCCAGCACAGCTGACGTTGTACTCTAAGCACAACTGGGAGATCCAAGGAAATGCCCTGATTTCCCTCCAAAAAATCTAACTACTCTTTCACGCTCCTGTGAGCTCTAACATCCAGCTCACACTCTCCTGTCAAACACAGAGGAAACCCGGCAAGTAGACTACTGCCCATGGAATGGCATAAAAGTCCACATAATCTGAATGTGAGTGCCTCCACGCAGCCATAACAAGCCTAAAAAAGAGCCCTTCTCTGAATGCCTGCAACTAGTAACCCTAAGTTTACCAGCTGACTGGGCATCTTCCGTTGCATTTTGACGGTGCAAATAAGAGCACACCTGATAAGACAAGGTGCAAAAAATCAGAAAGCAGAGAACCACAAAAGTCAGAGAAGCAGAGGTTTCCCTTCAGGCACAGGGTGACCTGCTGTCCTCGATCTCAGGGAAGGCAGCCACACCTGACCTGACTTCATCCAGAAAGTGGGGACACGCCTGGAGTGGGAGATCGTAGACAGGGGCGGGGGCAAGGAAGGTGTAAAGAACCTTCATCAGGTAAGGAGGAAAGCGCTAAGAAAGGGGAATCTTGAAGGGCCTAGGAGAGATGCCAACATACTAGCCTCTCTCAAATCCAGGCCTCTCGAAACAGTCCCAAACTCCCTTGTCAGTTCCATAGGAGCTCTCAGAGAGATCTAACTCTACCAGGCCATGTCTGCTCACAGGCTGCTTTAAATAAATCATCTCTCTTTACCTTTCCATAAAAGTCGCTCATTTGTTCCAGAGGTACGTGGGACCCCTCGTACATTTCAATGACTTCTTCATCAGGGACAACACTGAGGCCTCTGGAAAAAAATCACAGGAAGTGCTGTTAGGTTCAACTAGCGAGAGCAGTGACTTTCAGACCTCTGGCAACTGCTGGGATATTTCAGACCAGGTGCAAGATGCCACTGTCACAAGGAGGCAAGATGTGCCACAGGCAACTGCTACAGATAACAGGCAAGAAGCTGCTACTACTACTACCACCAGCAGCATTCTGTGGGTAATAAGGGCAGGAAAAATAACACCTACTAGAGATGCCGGGTACCAATTCCACAGCCATTCACTTACTTCTCAGCAATCCTAGGAGGGAAGCACTAACATCTTCCCATTTCCCAGCAGAGGCAACTGAGGCCCAGAAAGGTCATGTACCTCACCCAAGGGCACCAAAGTAGGAAGTGGTGGGACAGGACCAGACCCCAGGCTTTCTGGATCTAGGGCCCAGGGTCCTCAACCACTAATATCACACCACCTCTCTCAATAAGGTACAAGGCCTTCCTTTGCTTTGGGGGTAGGGTTTGCTTTGGGATGGGTTTATGTTTCCATTTTTATGTTTTTAATACATTAGGGAGAGAAAGACTAGCTTTGTCTCTATCATCCTCCTGCCCACTGATACTCTGACCTAAGAAGGTCAGCACTGAGATGGGAAAAGCCACTCAGGAGGCTTGGGTGAGCTAAACCCCATGACACAGGGCAGGAAGCCTGGATGCCACCTCCGAGAGGGATGACCCCAGATGCTATGTGACAGTCAAGGCTAGCTTCCTCATCTATAAAAAGCCAGGGTAACATCTGCCATCTGCCTGCCTCTGGGAGCCGGGGCAGAATCTGCAAATGAATCCAGCTCCTCCACAAAGAGAAAAATAAATTTTGGAGTCAGCGTGACCCGGCATTCCCCTCTGCGTCTGCCGCTGGCACTCTGAGCAGGTGCTTTCACGGGGGATTTAATGCTCTCGAATTTCCTCACCTGGCACTGCCCACACTAGTGTGTCACCAAAAAAAATATCTGTTCCCCAGCCGCTTCTCTAGGGAAGGTGCTTGAGAAACAAGACACGGTGGTGTGAGGAGACCACAGAAGGAAGGATGGGAAGCCCACCCAGTGCTACATATGGTGGGAGTATGAAAACTGCCCTGAGAGTCTCAATCGCTAATAGGAACAGGCTGCTTATCTTATAAAATCACCTGGCCAACATTAAGATACATTTAAAATATAATTTATATTTGATATGTAAGTGTAATGAAAATTTAATTTCAGCCTCTCTCCTCCAATTCTCCACCCTCACAGAACTTTCAAAAATACCCAAGGGGATTCATTTGTATTTTGCCCCCCACCAATCTTGATTAACTTCTTTTAACTTCTAGCCTTTGAAAACAAAGGAGGCCTTGCACTTCCCTTTATCATTCACCCAATCAATCTGGGCAGTGACCTTGGGGCAGAGCTCCTGCTCACGTGTGCACCCCCCCAAGGCTCTAACACTTAGAAAGAAACTATTAAAAGTCAAAGAACTCTGCTGGGTGAGTCATTTTCCTGCCCCCACACTAGGCCCTGCCCTAAGACAGGTTCGAGGCTCCCAAGCTGCCCCAGTAACTACTGACTGTCAGCTCGAAAGCAGTGGTGAGGTGAGTGTGCTCCAGCCAGCCAAATTCGGCAGGAGGCGGCTCCGGCAGGTGCAACACCCCACTGGACTGCGGCCACGGACTCTGGGGCAAGGCCGGCCGCACCCGGATGCAGCCTCAACCAGAGCGAGGATCAAAATGCAGACTACTTTACGTGGCCCCGTGTGGTGGTGAGAAATATAAAGGTTAGGAGCGCAGATCTAAAACAGTCTGCCCGGGGTTCAAATCCCAGCTTCCTTAATCAGTAGGGATATTACCTGGACAAGCATTAGAACCTTTTTGGGTCTCAGTGTCATTTTTAAAATGGGGAATGATAAAAGTACCTGTCCCCTGACATAACTGAGAAGCGTGGGTGAGCTATTAAATACAGAAGAGCATATGGCGGGGGCTAGCAAAGCTTTGCCGCTGTGCCTGTGGTAACAAGCGTAGCTTTTCTCAAGGTCCCAAATCAGAACTTAACTCATGGGTACAAAATGGGACTGCGGTGACAGTCTGCCTCCCCCTCTGCCCTGTGGCATTCGCTCCCACAGCCCACAGCACAAAATTCAACCTGATGCAGGAGCTGGGGACCCACAGCAGGTCTCAGAAATGGGCAAGGCTAAGGATGAGCCTCCTTCATACCCCTTTTAAGGGAAAGGAAAGAGCAGTGACATTCTGCATGCCTCTACTGCTCCAGACGCACTCTGGTCTATGTGACAAGCCACCACTGAGACAGGCACTGGAATCATGCCAATTTTACAGGGGAGCATACCAAAGCTTTGGGACGGTCAAGAAGTTGCTCAAGGCCACACGCATGGGAGCAGTGAGGCTGGGGTCCACACTGCGGAACTGTGACTCCAGAGCTGGCACACGCACCCATGCTGCCTCAGCCTGCCACATCCCCTCAGCACTGGGGCCACAGTGACCTTCCCAGGTCCTAAACCCAGACACTCCTTCCCCTTCAAATGCCTCAGCTGGCTTCTCCCGCCTAGCCCTGTCCATACTCCCTAACACGGTGGACAACTTACCTACAGAAGAAGAAACAAGACAATTAGGAGCCGTAGGGATGCCTGGTCTGAGAAAAGGAGGGAAAGGCCATGTCGGGCTGAGACGGGGGGGGGGGGGGGGGGGGCTCAGCACAAATCGGCCTTGAAGGATGGATGGGTGAGATTTCAAGAAGCAACGAGGAAGGAAAACTGCACCCTGGTAGAACGCCAGCATGAGCAGATGGCCAGCAGCAGGAAAGGAGACCTCGGAGGAGAGGAATATATGTGCTGTGTGCACCCGCCCGTGCACGCCGAGACTGGCTGTAACTGCTGGGAAGAGACCGTCCCCTGCTCCTGTTGACCTGGGGCCGGGGGGTGTCACCAGGGGTCTCCACGCAGAGGGGCCTGCCTGGAGCCAAGCCAGAGGGAGAGAGCCAACAGATGGAAAGAGTTCTGACAACATCAACTGGGCCCCTGAAACTAGCCACGCCTGCAACAGGCACTATCCCTTGGACCGCACAACAGGTGAGCCAATGCTGTGTTTCTGGTTAACCCAGTCTGAGTCGGGTCTCAGTCACTTGTAACCAAGAGTCTTAATTGATCCAGGAAGTGAAAGAGCTGTATGTGGAAGAAGAGTAAGATACGGGTTTAGAGAAGGTTGATGGGAAACCCAAGAGGTCTGGGCTCCACTCTCTAGGCAGTGAGAGCTACCCAGGATTGCAGAAGGAGGGTTTGTTGAGAGCAATGCTTTAGATGAATCAGTCCAGCAACAATGTCCAGGATAGACTGCACTGCAGAAAACTCTAAGAGCCCAAGAGAAAAGGATTAAGTGTCTGAGCCAGGGAGCTGACAGCAGGAACACAGACAGAGGAAGAGATTCGAAAGATCTGGTGAAGGATTTCATTAACCTAATCCATTCACAAAAACCATGCTGCATGCAGGCCAAGGGCACAGACTCCAGAACCAGACCACCTGGGTCTGAATTCTACTTCTGTGTGGCCTTGGGCAAGTTACTTAACATCTCTGGACTAATACCAGTACCTACCTCATAAGGTTATTTAAAGGATCAAATAAGTTAACCCAAAAAACACCCTTTATGACAGTGTCTGTGCTATAGCAAGACTTAATATATACTTGTCACTATTTATTATTACTAATATTATTTTCATCAACACTACCATCTCTTCTCCCTCCTGAAACACTATTAAAATTAGTAAAAGAATAAACTGCTCGGGGTGCCTGGGGGGCTCAGTCACTTAAGCACCTGACTCTTGATTTCAGCTCAGGTCATGATCTCAAGGCCGTGAGATTGAGACCCATGTTGGGCTCTGTGCTGGGTGTGGAGCCTGCTTGGGATTCTCTCTCAATCCCTCCCCCCCACCCCTCCCCACCCCGCTTGCACACACACATTCTCTCTTAAAAAATATATATATATACTACTCAAAAAGCGAAAGGATATAAGAACAAACACAGTAGACAAGACATATCAACATCTTCATGGAAGACAGACAGCAGATGAGAGGGAGGCTCCTGGCTCAGCAGGCTGAGAACAGGGGCTTGCAAGGGGACACCAATGCAAAGAACTGATTAGCCTCCAAAACCCCCCCAAGAAAGGCTCAGCCCCGCGAGGTACTGGGGAGCTCCTGGAGGATGTGATGTGCGCCAGCACGTGAGAGAGTAAAGCCAGACAGAGGAAGAGATGGGCATCAGGGAACAGAGAGAGCTGCAAACCCAAGCCCCAGGATGAGCCATCAGAGAAGATCAGAGCAGAAGGGGTAGTCAATTAAACACAAAAGTAACTGATAGAGTATCTAAAACATTTGCGTTGTTGGGAAATAAATACATGGATGATACTGGTGATGGAGCCTTTAGAAAACACGCGGGACCGCTCTACAGAAAACAAAGCAGGTAAGAAGTGATGTTATTGTTAAAGCTAAGAAAAAGCAAGCACTGAACACAGAAGAAAGCAGTCACGGGCATGACATGGAGAAAGAGGGAACACAACCTGCAGAGTCATGATGCAAACGACCAAGGGTGGAGAAACACGCAGACATGGATCCGCATGAGGCTCGAAGGACGAGGCTGCAGAAGGGGCGGCGTGTGCGCGCACCAAGTCCTACCCCGTGGCGGAGACCACGTCCAGAATTAATAAACTGGGGCACAGAAGTATGAGCACATGATTTAGAAATAGGAAGAAAAATGTGAAGAAAACAAATGAAAAGAGTGTAAAGGGGCTGGGCGGGGAGGGGGGACAGGGCTACTGCGGTCTGCCGCGACGCTCTCGGCACTATCTCTTCAGAACTGTGCGCGTGTTTAACTTGGATAAAAAACATTAATTTTAATAAAGAGTTTGTGAGAGAAGAACCTAAGATAGGCACACCTCTTTTTTTCTAAAGTACAATGACCAGACTCCTAAATCCTCCCCCAAATTCAAGAATTAGAAAAGGCAGGGGCGCCTGGGTGGCACAGCGGTTGAGCGTCTGCCTTCGGCTCAGGGCGTGATCCCCATGTTGTGGGATCGAGCCCCACGTCAGGCTCCTCTGCTATGAGCCTGCTTCTTCCTCTCCCACTCCCCCTGCTTGTGTTCCCTCTCTCACTGGCTGTCTCTATCTCTGTCAAACAAATAAATAAAATCTTTAAAAAAAAAAAAAAAGAATTAGAAAAGGCAAAATCCTTCATTTTCAAAGTGACAGATTTTGGACTCAGTGCTTCTACTAATTCTAATAAATGGGAGGGAGGTCTTAATATCCAAACTACTCAAGTGCCGTGGTAGGAACAAGAACCTGCTGCTTCACCCCAGCATCCCTACCCCTACCCAAAACCTCGGCTCTAGGACCCCCACTCAGCTGGCAGATGCGCACCCCTAGAGAGCCCGTCCTCCCCCAAAATTCCCACCCCAGAGCAACCCCTAATGGTCTAAACACCATCATCGCCCTGGTCACTATGGACTGTAATCATTGGTTTATTTACGTGCCTTCCGACTTACACTCCGAGCTCCTCGGGGCATCCTTGTAAGCCAAGCCCTTTGGATCTGGATGATAACAGGCCCCAATGAATGTTCTTGAATGAATGAGTGAATAAATCACAAATACACACACTACAACCCTCTTCATCACCAAGCAGTCAATGGGTCTTAGATGTCTAACCCAAAGCCACTTGGTTACTATGAGTGAATAATTTACCTCCTCTTACTCTTACCTGTAGACGGTTCCCAACTGGATGTAATGAAAAGCATCAATCTTCATCAATACTGCCTTCAAAAACATAAACACGTGTGGGTGAATAATGCACAGCAAGCTGCATATTTAAGGAGAATTGCAGGTGTCATTACAAACCCTATCAACACCAGGCTGACATGGAGAAGCAGCACACTGTATGTGTCTGACAGGTTTGCTTGTTGGTTAAAGCACTGTGGGGGCACCTGGGGGGCTTAGTCGGTTAAGCATCTGCCTTCGGCTCAGGTCATGATCTCAGGGTCCTGGGACTGAGTCCCATGTCAGGCTCCCTGCTCAGTGGGGAGTCTGCTTCTCCCTCTGCCCTTCCCCCACCCCCCGCTCATGCTCACCCTCTCTCACTCACTTGCTCTAATAAATAAAATCTTCAGGGAAAAAAAAAAGCAAAAAGCACTGTGCAGTCTGTTAAGGACTGATCTGAAAAGACAATATGACAACTGGCTCCTCCTCAAGACACCAAAAATGACTTCTAGAAATAGAGTCCTTCCAAATAGCTAAATGCATTCATTTTTTTCTAATACAGTCTTTTGCAAAAATGTTTTTTAATAATTCAGTTCTGCAGCCCCAAGGAATAGAATTTAAAATCAATGTCTGTGTCCAGCGAAGAAAAGCACCAAGAGTACGTTGTTCCCAAACATCATTAACCGCAGAGGAACGTGACGATGAGACCTACCCGCTGCACATCATAATGAAGTCCGCGAATTGCAAAATTTGGGTCATACTCATACCTCCTGATTTCCACCGGGTACTAAGAAAGAAGAAAGGAATCATTTTTAGCGAACAATGTTCTAAGTTCAACAGTGTCCAGATCTGGTCCCTTCACAAAAGCTGAAGTGGCTGATGCACTTTGGTGGGAATGAAGTGGCTGACGCACTTTGGTGGGAAGATGGGGTCAGGACAGACCACAGCTTGGCCCTCTGCTTCTGGACCAAGGACCTCTTGGTCACAGAGCCCTCCCTCCACCCCACTCCTGTTCATCCGCCCAAGCACAGGTAAGGCCTCACCCCCGACCCCAGATTCTTTCGTCTTAATTCCCCCCGCCCATCCCTTCCCTCTGCCCCTGGACCCTGAGATCCCCTAAGAGCCCAGAAAAACATCTGCTTCCACCTCCAAGACTTCCCCTCCTCCTACTGTATTTAAGATGGTGGATGAAGAACTGGAACGTCCCCTCTATGAGAAGCACGACTTTTCCCGACACATTATCAACCACCCATTCAGCTCCTATCTGAGCACCTCAGTGTATCAGCCCCCTGCATGGCCCCACCGCCGGGTTTCACGAAGAGACCAAGCTGAAAACTTTTCAAAGGGGGGCCCCCTCCATATAGCTTGCATTGCTTGTCTCATCCGGACAGTCGGCCGCTGCTCGCTCCCCAAGGGCTGGAAGGACCTCCCCTTTGTCAGGTATAGCCTCCCTCCCACTCCAGCCGAGAGGGCCCTTTCTCAGCATGTGGTAGCCAGTTACTGCTCCAACACTCTGACTCAGAACGTGCATGACTTCTGGAGGCAGCTAGGCTCCCCTGGTAATTCCTATTATCAAACCACTCCTCAAACTATGCAAAAATCCCAGCTCTGTTCTTATCTGCTAGACCAGGCATCCAAGCCCTTCCCTCCCTCCCCAAATCTCAGAATTAGAACACCAGCTACCCCCTGGCAGCACCGAGGTACCGAGCACAGTGTCTGCTGCTACGGCACACAGGCCCTCCCGTTCCCATTTTACAGACGGGGCACCAGAGGCACTGAGAGAAACAGTGTGGCCGGGCCACACAGCTGGGGTGTGGTGGGGCAGGGAAATCAGGCTCGGCCCCTTCCCCTGCTCTCCCCACTCCCCATGCCCTTGGAGTATAGACCTGTAGGACAGAAGAGTATTCCTGAGTCAAGAGAGGCTGTGCACCAGGATCTCCTTCCAAACACGATGTAAACTGCGTAAGTAAAAATCTAGATTGCTAAAGGCACCTCGGTCAGTTAAGCTCAGGTTTCAGCTCAGGTCATGATCTTGGGGTTGTGAGATCGAGCCCCACGTTGGGCTCCGTGCTGGGTGTGGAGCCTGCTTAAGGTTCTCTCCCTCTCCTTCTGCCCCTCCCCCACTTAAAAAAAAAAAAACCCTAACAGCTATCAAGATGCGCAGATCCTCTTTGCATGACAGTACTAACTTCTCATGGCCAGGGTCACGTTTGTGTGGGAACACTTCCTGCTCCCACCAGGCTGAACGGCACGCAGCAAGTGTTCAAGCTGCACAGAGCGCTGACTCAAATGTCACATCCGAGCTCATTTATCTAACACCTGCCACACATGCCAAGAAATCACCAAATGCTATTTCCACTCAGGGGCGTTTCCAAGAATTCTGAACACTGTGTACGGTTCTGCATTTTTATGAACAGACTTCACACACACGTCCCCAGAACCCCACACACGGCACCTCGGTCCCACCTCCTGAAGCAAGGCCGAGGGCCTGCACACCTCTGATGGGCAGGACTTGGGGGAGATACTTAAATGTTCCTGAGAGGGGTGCTTTTACTGAACCACGGACTGCACACTGTTCTGGACACTTTCTGTGACTTTATTCTATGTACTCCTCCCTGTCCCAGCACGGAGGAGGTAGGGCATCTCACGTCCCCTTGACTGTTGGATAAACAGTGGTTGGGCCAGTACTTGAATCCAGATCCACCCCAACCCCCTGCAATCAACTCCGAACAATCCCAGAGCCACCATACTAGTGGGTCCTCGCCTCCCGGGAGGGCGGGACCTGCCGCCTCAGAGGGCCCAGTGAGTCTGTTCAGAGGATTCATGGTGACGAGGGCAGGGCTGGCTGCTATAGCTGAGAGACAGCGTGGGAATAAGAGAGTGCACACCCTCTGAACTCAGACTGCCAGAAAGTCTGGCGGCTCCTTCTTTGAACGGCCTATCCGGACTCCCCAGCAGGACACAGACAGCACAGTGAGACACGGCCACGCACCTACCCGTGAGCCCCAGAGCTGTGTGGTCTGGGGAAGCCACTCCTGATAGACACACAGCGTTTTCCCAGGGGTCCAGGGACTATGGCAGACGTGGAGAATGGACAGAGGCACCTGAAAGGGCCTCAAGGGACACTGTCACCACAAAGAACAGGCCCCAGGGTTGCAGGACCAGGCATCGACTCCCAGTCCTACTATGTGCTAGCTGGGTGACCTTGGCAAAGTCGCTGTCTCTCTGAGCATCGGTTTTCTCATCTCTAAAGTAAATGCAACTACTGATCTCAGGGTTGTAAGTTCAAGCCCCACATTGGTGTACCCATTATTTAAAAATAAAACCTTCAAAAAATTAAAAAAAAAAAAAAACAAGGATGCATGCGGGCAACGGGGCAGTCTCTGGCACATAGCAAGTGCACAATGACATGGAGATGCGTTGCTGGACTGGGAACTGGGGGGCCTGGACTTTTAGACCCATTCTTCTAGCCTTTGCTACTCTCCCAGGGGACTTCAGGCCACTCACTTAACCCCTTCAGGCCTCTTCCTTTGTATGGAAAATGATATGGTTGGACTGGGGTGATTTCTATGTTCCACTCTTGCCCCTATATTATGTTTCCCCATACAGCCAATGGAGTCAAAACTGTCCTCATGGTGGGTCCCTTTCCAACACAGACAGAGAGACAGACACACAGAAACACACACACACACAGGCACACACGCACACACACGCGTGCAGGCACACATACAGGTGTGCGGCATCCATCTCCAGGAATAACCATCAAGGGTCCTCTCCCGTCGAGGAAGCCAGAGCTGCTCCCATCAGCCAGGAGGTTACACTCCTCTCCAGGGGCCCATGGCTAGATTTTCTGGACTCATCAGAGTTGATAAACTTTCCACCAGCCTGAAAAACATGACTCACTCAATGTGTCATGAAGATTACTGGTGTCTCTAAAAGCAGAACAAAGAGTATGAAAGGATAAAAGACCTGCACTGGGCGGTTTTTATTAAAAATCTTACTTAGGCCCAGTCTAGTTTCCTTCACTACCTGGATTTGTTCTCATTCCAAACACAATCTGAGCAGGCTAGTGTGGGGACGAAGGAAGAGCAAGGTGCCACAGAAATGTCCCTCACAGCTCCAAGCAGAGCTCAGGGCACGGAGAACCCAGGAGCTCCCGGTGTGGGGGTCACTCCTACAGCTCTGCGGCAGGCCAGCATGCCCCCTTTCTGGCAAGTTACAGAGCTCTCGAGACAGCTAGTAATCTCAACATCACAACACTGCCCATGAGTTCCTGAGGTCCAGATGCCTAGAAATATATGCTTTTCAGAGGTCTCAGTTTGATATTTTAAGTAGCCTAAATTATGAGTCTTACTAGAGGCAGGGCAGAAGTGCACAACAACAAAGTTCTCTAAAATCTTCACAAAATGTGAAGCAAGGGCAGGGCGCCCTGCATCTGACTGGTGATTTGACACCAAGCACAACACTCTCACTTAACTGTGTACTTTGTGCCAGGGCCCGGGAATACGGCAGCGAACAGAACCGACAGCCTCTGCCCCTAAGGAGTTTACACTCTACCATAGGGACGTGGACCACAAACACCCAGCAGAATGCCTCCCTCCCGGTGATAAGCACTACAGAGCAAATGCAGTGCGAGAGCTCAGAGATCTGGGGGGAGGGGGTGGAGATGAGGAGCCAGGCCTCAGACTGCCTGGGGCCAGGAGGGATGTTCCAAAGCCAAGGAAATGCAAGTCCCGAGGCCCAAGGCAGGAGTGGGTGGCAGTTCAAGGAGCAGCAAGAACACCAGTGTGGCTGCAGCAGAGTGAGGGCAGGTGGGGAGGAAAGGGGGGGGGGGCTGGGAGCACCGGAAGGCCTTCTCTGTCATTCCAAGTGTGCTGGGAGGGCTCGAGGGCATTTTGGGTCCTGGAGCCACATGGTCAGAAGGTGATGGTGCTGGACCAGAGCGGTGGCCGTGGGGAAGAAGGGGATAGAGTTAGGACATGTTCTGAATTGAGTGAAAAGAGAGCTCACAGCTGCCCAGTGACCTCCTCCCAAAGAGGAGAGCATGGAAAGGGGAAGCATAACTTCACGCTGCAGAGACCCCAGACACAGACCTCAGACACATGATCAAGGCCAACGCCATCAGTGGGAAGTCATGCAGACAACATGTACCCTTGACATGACGTGGTGAAAACCCCCAGTCTAACCACAGGAAAAATGTCAGACAAATCCCAAGAGAGGGCATCCTAAAAAGATACCTGACTGGTACTCCTCACAAGTGTCAAGGTCATCACAAACCAGGGAATTGTGAGAAACTGCCAAAGCGAGTCTAAGGAGAAGTGACAACTAAATGTAACGCAGCATCCTGGACGGGACCCTGGAACAGGAGAACATCAGGTAAAAACTATGGGAATCTGAATCTAGTATGGACGTTAGTTAATAAAGATGGACCAATGTGGTTCTTTTGGAAGAATAAATGGACCACAGTAACAACAACTGGGCACAAGAGGGGAAACCAGGCATGGGATACAGACACAGGAATTCTCCGTATTCACTTCACAACTGGTCCGTAAGCCTAAAACCCTCCAAAAATTAACAATTTATTTTCACAAAGAAGACGAGAGAGCAAGAACCCATAGCGTTTGCTGACAGATCAGACATGTTATACAGGAGAACAGGATGGGTCACGGCTGAGGCTGGGCTCTGGATTTGGAAAACCAGCGAACGTCAATGCCACTGAATGATGAGGGCATAGATCTAGGGGGCGAAATCAAGAACTCTTAACACTCCCTTTATATTTCTTGGTGCACCCATGAAAGAGAAATGCAGATACAATCATTAACCTATATTTTATTCTATTTTTGTAAAAACTTGTTTTTCTAAAAAAAAAAAAAAAAGCGTAATTAAGAACGGGCTAGAACTTTTACGTTTGTTTTTTGGGAAGCTGCAAAATTGCACTTACTATTCTATTACTGTGCATCTCAAAAGCAGATGTCTTCCCATCTCTACAAGTACATTTCGTCTTTGGCAGGAAAAATGGCACCAAATTAAATGCATCTTGGAAGAATTATTTTGTTTCATCAGAGCAAGAGAAAAATCTGCATAAGCGTAATTGACTCTATTAATATGCCTGATATAATTAGTGTTATGACTGATCTCTTTTATCAAAGCAACAAACAGACATAATGGGAGTGAAATTTCAGTGATCTTAAATCCAGAAGCTTTTCTAATCATAATGATTGCACCTTCTTTTCCCCACCTATGTCATCTCTCTTTTCCCCCAAATGTCATACATTTTTTATCTTCATAAATTTCTTACCTTCATGAATATTTTTTCATATGAACAAAAGGGTGGAAATGAAAGGTGTTATTAATCCCACAAGGGACAACAAGGAATAAAGGAGAGAACATTTATGCCTTGGAAACAGATTTAAGTTCAAATCCTGGTTCTGCCTCCTACTGATCTCGTGGCTTTGAGCTACTAGCTCATTTCCATTAGCCTCAGTGTCCTCACCTATAAAACACAGACTATTTGTAGGGTCGTCACGCATCTGAGAAAAAAAGGCTAACATTTAGTGAGTGTTCTCTACCTGCCAGACACTTTAGATATATTAACTCATTTCATTATGACAATGATATTGTGAGCAGAGTACTGTTACTCTGCCCATTCCACAGACGAGGAAACTGAGGCTCAGAGAAATGAGGTGAGTTTCTCAAGATTCCCTGAGAAGTTAGTAGTGAAATTCAGGATTTGAACACCAGCAGTCAGACTCTAGAATCTGGGTTTTCAGCACCTAGCAGAAAATCAACAGGGTTGTTAATAAAAAGACCTTCATTTTATAAGTGATACCAAAGTCACAGCAAAGGCCACAGATGACCGAGGACTAGAATGTCAGCACCCCTTCAGTTCCATCTCCTGGTGGGGTGGTGGAGAGACGGTGCAGGCTGGCAGACAAGGCAGCAAGGGCAGGACCGCCTCATTCTTATTCTGCTTTCACTCCCACAGTGAAGGGAGAAGAGAGTCCCTTGAACAAATAGAGAAGCGGAGCTGGATGGCAAGCGGCTACATGGGTTTACAAGTGGTAAAGTGGCCATAACGAAAGAAAGCTGGCTGCTGGCTACTGGCTTAGTGGCAAAAGGGAAGGTTATTTTTGGCAAATGCCATTTCTGCATTTTGAACGAGGAGAAACTGACTTGCTTATTAAATCCACTGATAACCAAAAGCTGAGGGGATCAGGAAATATACTGCATCAAATGGCGAGGATCCAAAACTAACGGAAACTTCGGTAGCATTAATAAAGGTATGGTATTCAGAACCAGGAAGGTGATGATCTCCTTCTATTCCACACTAGTCAGACCCCACCAGCAATAATCTCTTCAGTTCAGGGCCTCACATATGAGAGGGATAAACCAGAGCACACACACAAAGAATGGTAACTAAAATGATAAAAGACCAGAAAGGAGGCCAAATGAGAATGGGTGAAAAACCATGAACGATTGGCCTGGGAAAAGAGACGTCTTGGACAGCACAAAGGCTAGGCTACACGACATGCAGCCCAGTACTATAAAACATATTCTCATGGGTAAGTCAGGGATAAAACATTAGTTCTCCCAGACCTACCTACCTGACCGCCCCCAGCCCACCTCTGCGGACAAACTCCTTCTGGACCGTCTCTGCTGAACCGTCACATTCTTTGTTGTTTTCCCAATTCCCTCTACACATCCCTGGCTCTTCGTTCAGACGTGTGGAGAGGCCTCCAGCAGGTGGCCACGTAATTCCTGTGCTCACACGACCGACTCCACCGGGGACCATGCAGGGACTACACCGTTGGTACCCGGGCGCTACTCACCCTCTTGCTCCCTGCTTCTACGACAGGGCCTGGCACGGAGGGGGGACTTCGGAAAAGCTGAAGGAATGTGTGAAGGAAGAAATGACAAGAGACGAGACGGATGGTGAAAGCTGTAGGAGGGCCAGCTGTCCCACCCCAGTTGGAAGGGCCTCCCTCCTGCAGTAACGCTCTCTGGCCTGAGACAGACATTGAGCTGCACCTCTCGGGATACTGTGGGCTCTCAAAGGGCACACCAGTCCAGGCGACCTCTGAGGCGGCGTCTCACCCTGGCTCCTGAAATGTGAACTCAAGCTTCAGTACGGGAAGGCACATCGGTTCTGCGTGTTTCTTTCTTCCTTCCTTACCATAAGCCTTCAACAATACCATGCAACGGAAGACATTCAAATGTCCTTTATGTAAGAACAACTCAAGTCAGGGATGAGGGTAAAATGCTGCCTATCATTGGAAGAATTTCTTCTACCCAGAACTCAACAGGCTGCCAAGCTCATCAGCTCCGGGAGAAACTGCGTCCCTGAGCAGTGAGAAATGAGAGCACAAAGCCTGTAACCCCGTCACCACAAACGCATAACTTGAGAGTCTTTTGTCAAAGAGACATCTAAAGATTTTTTTAAAAAAGAACAACTATCTTCCAGGGGCGCTTGGGTACCTCAGTCAGTTACGTGTCTGCCTTTGGCTCACGTCGTGATCTCGGGGTCCTGGGCTCAAGCCCCAGCAGGGAGGGAGTCTGCTTCCCCCTCTCCCTCTGCCACTCCCCCTGCTTATGCTCACTCGGTCTCTCTCTCTCAAATAAATAAAGTCTTAAAAAAAAAAAAAAAAACTATCTTCCAGTACAAAGTTCCACTTATGTGAGTTAAACAAGTTCCAGAAATCTATTATACAGCAAGCACCTATAGCATACAATACTGTATTACCAAAAATCTGCTGAGAGGGTAGATCTTATGTTAAGTGTTCTTGCCACACACACACACACACACACACACACGCACACAAATAACAATAATAATGGGGCACGTGGAAACTTTAAGAGGTGACAGTTTATACACTTATCCCCAGACTCATCAAGTTATATCCATTAAGTATGTACAGCTTTCTGTATGTCAACCATACCTCAAAAAAGAGTAGTTAAAAAAAAAATCTTCCAGATAGAATCATCTGGAATGGAACAAAATCTACCCGCTCATTTAACAACACTTTACTAAGTGACATCTGTGTGCCAGGCACAAGGCCAGGTCTGCTCAACGCTGTTCTTCAATGTCTGAGGGAAGGAGGAGGAAGACCACAATGCCCCCGCGCTCTTACCCGGTGTTCATTGATGAGAAGGTCCCGAGCAGCATTAAAGATCAGCGTGTGGAGGTGCTTTGAATAAAACACCAAAGTATAATCATAATCGAAGCCATAGATTTCAATGTCCGACAGGCTCATCTCATTGTTTGAGAAAATGGCATCTGGATTCAACAAGTTGCTCATAATTGAAGGAACCAAGTCTAGAAGTAAAGAAAAAAATATATTTTACCCTGTGATAAATAAGGGTGAGGATGATTCCTAGGAGTCATCAAAGCACAAGCATGATCAGCTTTCCCTTGACAACCTGACGCTGAGTGAGAGCAGCCAGCCACAAAGGCCTACACGTGGTATGAGGCCATTTGTCTGAAATGTCCAGAATAGACAAATCCATAGAGGCAGATTAGTGGTTGCCAGGGGCTGGGGGTGTGGGGAGAACTGGAGAGACGGCTAAATGCATAATAGAATCTCCCCTTGGGGTGATGACAATGTTCTCAAATTGGTGATGAATGCCGGCTGAACGGCTGTTGTGAATATACTGAACGCCACTGAATGGGAGACCTTAAGTGGGTGAATGGTACTGTATGTAAATAGTATCTCAATAAAACTTACTAAAAAAGAATCTTTGCTTCAATGCCACAAAATGATGTGTTTGGTTTAAAAAATAATACATGCTAGTTACAGATTTCAGAAATTGAGAAACATGGATAATTACATTTAAGTATCACACAACATCGCCTCACCCAGAAAAAAAACATTAACATACTGGCTTCAATATTGTTTATGTAAGTTTTACACAGCTGGCCTCACAGTGTATACCCAGCTTCCTGAGCTCCCCCCGTGTAATGCTCTATCATGATGGCATTCTCCTATCACCACAGACAGATGCAGGAGTGAAATCGATCACCACTACATCATCCTTCCGTTTCCTCGGCACACTGCCCAAAGTATCACAGCACTTTCAGGAAGGTATAAAAGAAGTCTGAAGACACCATCTTTGCAGTCTTTTTTTTTTTTTTTTTTTTTTTTTCGTGGAATACAGTGAAGAATTCATAATTTTTCATTTTCCACCCACAATGACAAAAAGAATAAAACTACAGAGGGAGACATTTCCCAGTTATTAGAGGAGCCAGAAGATGAATGTGAAGGATAGGCAGCAGCCCCCTGGAGCCTAATGAGGCTGGGCGAACGGATCACAGAAAAGTCTCAGACTGTGGGTCTTCAGCCACCACACCCTCGATGAAATCAGCATTAGAGACTGTACAGTATATTTCCAAAGACAAAAAGGAAATACGATATTTGCATTCAGTTAGTCCTCATCGGGCAACATCTTATGACAAGAACACCGACCACTCTATTTTACTAAAAGCATATGTGACTGTATTCGTTCATCTTTTATGATGTTTGTGCACTGAAGTTTATTTGAAACAGCCCATAAGTGCAAATGCTAAAAGCAGGTGACTTTTAGGGAGATGAGTAAAAAATATCTAACACATGCACACCAAAATCAAACCGTCCATATCTGACTACTCTCTCAAGACTAAGGACCACCTCCGGGCCCCACTACAGGAGCTAACATTTATTAAGCACCTACCACATGCTACATGCTATCATAGCACTTTACAGCCTCTCATTTCATCCTTACAGCAGTCTTATGATGCAAATACTCTATTATCCCAGTTTGATATACGAGGACATCCGGGACAACACAGAAATTACATCATTTGCTGAAGTATACACAACTACTAAATGGCAGAGCTGAGATTGAAACCTGGCAAGTCCAGAATCCGTGCTCTGAACTCTCCTCCCCAAGACTGTGGGACTCAACAGGCACCTGAGAAGGGTGCATCTTACCCTCAGCAAAATGAAGTCAACCCTTCGTCATTTCGGCGCTCACCAGAGAGCCAACGCTGCTTTTCCCTTCCCTTCTGCTCACTTCTTTTGGCTAGGAATGGTCCACGTGACCCACTTCCATTCTAAGGGGCCACGTGAAATACTCAAAAGGTACTGCTTTCACAGGTGACAGCCCCAATCAGGAGCTATGTCAGCCACAACGAGGTGTCCTGAGCATTTGAGAAGGCACCTTGCAGCTTTAAGGCTTAGATCCCTTTGAGAACTGAACCAAAGCTATAGAATCCTCTCCCCAGAAAAATGCCCTTCCAGATTTTGCAGACAGTTTCAGGGAGACTGACCCCCTGAAGCCTATTCACAGTCATCAAGTAAGTTTCTGTATCACACTAACTTAAAACTAAGCCTTTCCATCCCCACACAGAATGTCCAGGCCAATGAAGACAAATGTATGAATAAATGAATGACTTTATAAATGCATGCACGTATTTCTCTCCCCTCCCCCCAGCGTGCTCAAAATCCAAACAGTTAAGATGCACCAACGATTCCATTTCATTAGTTCTCTTTGGTCAACATCAGTGAGATGATTACTTTGGCTTTTTTTTTCTTTTGCAAATAAGACACATGGGAGGACAGTAAACAAGACAGTAGCATTTTTAAAAACTTGAAGGCAGATAGTTCACCAGACTCGTTCTGGGGAAGAGAGAGGCTAGTAGCTCCAAGCCATTTGGCATCTGCCACCAGGTCTCCCGGCCTTACATAATCAATGGGCCCCGTGGAGATGCTATTTTCTGCATATGACCACACGGCATCCTCCTCCAGATGAAGCAAGGGAAGCAGGACTGCTTACAGAGTGACCAACAGCTCTGCTTTCACAAATGCTCTTTTCATGGGAAGTTCAAACAGCCTGTTGAAATTAGAAGTGTATGTTTAGGAATAGTGTTGGCAATAGTCTCCCTCCCTTTCTACACCCTGAGAAGAGTCTGCAAAGTCCTCAAGGGACACTGCTATGATGGAAAATCGCTAACAGCCCATCTCCGATGGCTGCCCGGGAATCTCCTGCTGGGGTGAAAGCCCAAGGTGTATTAATCACATGAACATCACCACCGAAAAGCTGGGATGTTTAATGTGTCATCACTCAAAACAAACACGAGGAACATGGGAAGCTTAAAAGGGATTTCAACGCTCCATAAAACCACTTCAAAAAAGTGCTGAGAACAAACACGAATAATTACAAGGCCAAAGGAAAGAATGCCAAACACTCACGAAAAGACAAACAGTCTGTCTAAACTGTAGATGCTAACGTATAAATGGAAGAAGGGCCCTTGACTGATCAGTTATGTACTTTTTCCCCAAGCAGAAACAAGAGTGGGTCGTGAATTCCTTTTGTACCTAATGGATGATGACAGCAAGACGATACAGTTAGCACAGAGAAATGGAGAGCCAGCTGTCTCACTCCGGCCAAAGCTCTGACAAGAGCCTGGTCCCAACGCAGCCACCCTGGGCTAGAACTCGAAGAGCAGCTCTCAGAGTCGCCCAGGCCCCCACAGACTTTGAGTGAATGAGCGAGAATTTGGTGATAGCTATCTACAGTAACCACGGAGACTTCGGTGTTGCTGGTCACCACAGCATAACCTAGCCTAAGCAGACTAACACACGTACTATTCCTCCAGTAGGCTGCAGGGCTTTGGGAAATCGCTGCTCCCCGACATCCAGACTCCATGGCCTCAGTGAGGTCCCATTCCTGATGCCAGGAGGAGAGCACATGACCCGGGCCTGGCCAACAAGAGCACCCGAATTCCCTCGCCAATATTAATTCATTTAGAGAAGGCGCAGGAGCCCCTCTGGCCAATCATCATCACACTTTCCCTGCAGCCAAAACGAACCAAGGAGTCCAGTCAGGAAATGTCTGGATTTGTAAGGGAACTTCATGGAAGAGGCCTTCTTTTCTTCCAAACTTGGATCTAAAAGGTGATAAAACTGGAGATGTGAGGGGCCATCTCTAAGAACGTTTAAAAAGGCCAGTATGGAAGAAAGCAAGGTCAAGAGACAGAGAAGCCACCCAATGACATACTTGGATCAACGTATATTTGAAGCTAATACTACCTATTGAGTTTTTAATGACACAAGCCCATAAAATTTCTTCCTAAAACATAAGAACTAGGATGATCGGTAGGGGAAGGGGGGTAATCGGAAGGGGGTAGGGGATCGGTAGGGGATAAAGAAAGGGGGGTAATCAGAAGGGGGAATGAAACAAAAAAAAAAACAACTAATGAATCATCGAACTTTACATCGGAAACCGGGGATGCACTGTATGGTGACTAACATAATATAATAAAAAATCATTAAAAAAATTTTTGTTCTTCCTAAAAAAAATGTTCTTTGCTTAAGTTAAGTCAGTTTGAGCTGGATGTTCTATTGCTTGCAGCCGAAAAGGTCCTAGTAACAAAAGTTCATTTCAAGCATATTCAGCCACTCAAAATTCTTACTGCCTACAAATTTTAATTTTCTAACCTGGCATTAAAGGCATTTTTCATTTATACTTTAAGCCATCTTTCCGGGTCACCTGGGTGACTCAGCCAGTTAAGCATCTGCCTTCAGCTCAAGCCATGATCTCAGGGTCCTGAGATCAAGCCCCTCATTGAGCTCCCTGCTCAGGGGGATTTCTGCTTCTCTCTCTGCCTCTCCCCTTCCCCTGCTTGTGCTCTCTCTCTCTCAAATAAAATCTTTAAAAAAATAATAAAATAAACCATCTTTCCAATCTTAAATTCTCTTTCATATGCCCTACTTTCAGCAAGATGGGTACTCTACTTACTACTCTCTGTTCTCCAGAATATGCTATAGTTGAGTACCATCTTGAATTAAATTCACATGGAATACTCAAGTCTCTCTTTGTCTAACTACATAAACACTGTTAGCTATATGAAAAGAAGGTGAGGGAAAATTTCCCTTTCTACTATGCTGCAAAACAAATACCATGTGAATCAAAGAACTAAATTTTTTTTAAATATTAAAAAGTTGGCAAAACTATATAGATTATTATTTATCTCATCATTCCAAATGTGAAAGCAACAATAATAAATCACAAATGGAAAATATCAACAGACTTACAATACAAAAATTTTTTTAAAGAGACAGGGGGTAGAGAGGGGCAGAAGGAGAGGGAGAGAATCTTAAGCAGGCTCCACACCCAGCACAGAGCCCCTTGCGGGGCTTGATCTCACAACCCCAAGATCATGACCTAAGCCAAAATCAAGAGATGGAAGCTCAACTGACTAAGCCACCCAGGCGCCCCTACAATATAAAAACTTCAAACATCTGTGTATCAAAAATATCAAAAACAATAATCTGAGGGGAAAGGTTATATTAGACAGAAGTTTAAAGGTAAAAAGCAAAGGACTAATATCCTAAATATAAAAAAATAATCCAAAATCCAAAAAATATAAAGGATATATCTCATAAGAGAGAAACTTAAATGGCTAACAACTGTAAATGCTTAACCACTGTAATCACAAACAAAATTAAAACAATTAGACACTTCACTCTCTCTGAAAGATGAATTACAAATGGTTTTACTGTATTTCATTCACTTTTTTTTAATAAGAAGCATGTGTTACTTGGCTAAGGATTAAAAGATGCCGTTTTTCTCCCATCAGATTGCAGTAGTGATTATGTTGCTTTTGTTACTTATGTGTATTCTTGGGGCAGGGGGGGACTTTCCATTCTTGTTTTGTTTTTAATATTAGAACACAGAGTTGGTGCTGGTACTGAGACTGGACGGCCTCACTCCTTGCTATTTAGGAGAAGTCAGTTCAAACTTTTTAGAAAGCAGGTTGGCAATAAGTACCAAGAGTCTTCTTAAATATTCATACCCTTTGACCTAGTAATTCTCCTTCTAGGAATCAATGTTAAGGAAATGTTCAGAAATGTGGATAAAGATTTACATACTAAGATTTCATTACAGTGATATTAATAAAGCGTTAAAACCTGGGGGGAAATTATGCTCCACATGGAAGGCCAAGCACACCTGAAATACCAGAACTCAAGAACTCAAAACACATTAATGAGAATATGACCAAACAGAAAAGCGGAAATGCACCTGAAAATCCTTGAAGTTCAATTTCTGGGTAATGCAAACCACAATCCCAGAGACATAAAGATGACATTTTTCTTTAATTAATTAGGATTTTTCTTTTTGGTATATGCTCTAGATTTCAAACTGTTCTCCCAGGAAAAAAAGAACATTCAGATCTGATATATATAGGCACCTGCATGGTTCAGTTGGTTAAGCATCGACTCTTGATTTCAGCTCTGGTCATGACCTCATGGTTGTGAGACTGAGCCCCACAGCTATCTCCAAGCTCAGTAGGCAATGTGCCTGAGATTCTCTCTCCCTCTCCCTCTGCCCTTCCCCCCATTCGTGCGTGCACTCTTTCTAAAATAAATAAATCTTTTTTAAAAATGTGTGTGTAAAGAGAGACTGAAAATATATGAAAAAAAGGTATAGGGATTTTTTGTGTCTAAGTTGAAACCATACTTACATGACCTTCACTGCCTCCACCACAAGTGAGCTCAAAGTTCTGTGCCCAAATTGTAAAGATTTAACTCAACTGTAATTGCCAAGTACGATAAGGAAAAGACAATCACCTTAGATGATTTGCTCTTAGCAAACTTCACCAGTTACAACTTCCTTCTGTCAAGCAAGGCTCGGACAAAGACAGTCAGCTCTATTGACATCTGTCTGAAAACTGTGAATTTGTCCTAATGCAATCGATGTGACTTGACCATAATACAAATTTCATGTTAACATTTAGAATGTTATAATTAGTGCCAACAAACGTGATAATGAGTAGTTACAGTAAGGGAAATAAGAGTAGAGCAAAGAGTGTGACTTGAGATAGATGATTCAAAGGAGTGCTACTATTAGACCTTAGAGATTTGAATCCAACTATTTTTAGCCAGAAAATATTTTCTCCAGTATCCCCAGTTTACTTCTGCAGTACTCTAATAGATACAGAGACAAAACCAAGTGACCAAGATATCCTTTTCACTATGAAGGTGAACATTATGGGGTTACCTGCCCAGCACAACCCAACCTTTAGATAAGAAATGACCCTTCCCCACCTCTAAACACACAAATGCTACGTTCTTCTAGGACCCTGTGCCACCCCCCTCCAGCCTCAGTTGGTGGTCCAGGCTAGAACACCAGATTCACCCTGAGCCACACTGTTCCCACCCCTGCAGTACGAACTTGCCTCAAGCCAGGCTAACCCATAGTCCTTCCCTTATTTCTTTGTCTTCACTAGATAGCTTTATTGAGGTACAATGATGTATATAAGAAATCACACATAGGGGCGCCTGGGTGGCACAGCGGTTGGGCGTCTGCCTTCGGCTCAGGGCGTGGTCCCGGCGTTATGGGATCGAGCCCCACATCAGGCTCCTCCGCTGTGAGCCTGCTTCTTCCTCTCCCACTCCCCCTGCTTGTATTCCCTCTCTCGCTGGCTGTCTCTATCTCTGTCAAATAAATAAAGTCTTTAAAAAAAAAAAAAGAAAAAAGAAATCACACAAAGTATGCAGTTTGATGAGTTCCAACACATGTATTCACCTGTGAAGCCATCACCCCAATAAAGATAATAAGTGTATCTAACATCCCCAAACATTTCCTCACGCCCCTCTGAATTCCACCCACCCTCTCCCCTCCACCCCTGACCATCCCCAGGCAACTGCTGTTCTACTTTTGATCAGATTTGTTTGCATTTTCTAGAGTTTTCTATAAATGAGATCACATGGCACATAGTATTTTGGTAAACTGGTTTTCCCCAGGAACTTTTTCAGTAAGTACTTCCTGCACGCCTACTATGTGCCAGGCACAGAGAACTGTGCAGGGGTTATAAGTGAGTAAATAGGAAAGCACTAGCTCTGTACTGAACGACAGCACAGGCAACAGGGGAGGCAAGAAATGGCATGATCACAAGTGGAGAAGAAACTTAGCACAGTTGCCCTCTCCAGGGGAGGTGGCAATTCAAAAGTCACTTTTATTGTATCTATAAAGCTAAAAAGCAGCTTTCATTTTTCCTTTATTTTAGACATTTTGCATCATCTCCAGGGAAAAAGCAATCCATGACAATACAATTACCCATCTGAATAATTAACAATGCATGTGACATTTACACTACTCCTACCAAAAGTTAAAATCACATATTCTGTAAATAATATCTGTAATTTTGACTGCTCTGTAGAAATCCATCCTGCTTCCTAAAGTTCCAAAAATAAAACCACATGTGACTACATTTGAAATACAATTACATATAATAATGGTTTAATGACAACCTAATCTGCAGTCATTTAATAAATGACTTGGCTGGCTCAGTCATTAGAGCATGTGACTCTCTAGCTCGGGGTCATGAGTTCAAGCCCCACATTGAGTGTGGAGCCTACTTAAAAAAACAAAAACAAAACTGCTCAAAAGAAAAGTACATTTGTTTCATGGGAGAAACTTCTCAGAAAAATAAAATTTAGCCATATCAAAAGATCAACTACTAGGCAAGCTATCAAGAATCTTCATTAAAGTATGGAAGAAGTAGGAAAGGAATAATTGTCAATGTCTTCCACATACCATCCACCCTGAGTACTTCTTGTTATCTTGATTAACCGTCAGAACTCTCTAAAGTAAACACTGCTACCCCCCACCGTTTGCAGATGAGAAAAAGGCTGCAAAGTTAAATGAGTCCGAGTGGCACAGTTATCAAACAATACAATGTAGGTCGAATGCCTGGCAGAGCACTTGGCACACAGCAGGTGCTTCATAAATGTCAGTCCCCCCTCCTTTTCTCATCCATTCACCTAATAGTTTTTCTAGATTGGCATAAACCAGGAAACCACATCCTCAGACTTTTTCATGGAATCTCTTGGGGTCAAACTATTTTTACAAGAATGCTTACACATGACAGGCAGAATACTGTGGATTAGGACATCCACATTCCTAATCGCTAGACTGTATGAATATGTTACCTTTACATGGCAGAGGGGAATTAAGGTTGCAGACTTTAAACAGCTGACTTTAAAACAGAGATTAGTTTATCCAGGGGGGCCGATGCACAAGGGCTAAGTGTAAAAAAGGAAGGCAGGAGATTCAGCCTCAGAGTGATGTTATGTAAAAAAGGCTCCAACTTCATTTTTAAATTGATGGCTTTAGGGGCGCCTGGGTGGCACAGTCGTTAAGCTTCTGCCTTCGGCTCAGGGCATGATCCCAGCTTTATGGGATCGAGCCCCACATCAGGCTCCTCTGCTAGGAGCCTGCTTCTTCCACTCCCACTCCCCCTGCCTGTGTTCCCTCTCTCGCTAGCTGTCTCTGTCAAATAAATAAATAAAAAGTCTTTAAAATAAATAAATAAATAAATAAATAAATAAATAAATAAATAAATAAAATGAATAAATAAATTGTGGCTTTGAAAATGAAAGGGGCCATGAACCAAAGAATGCAGGAAGCTTCTAGAAACTGGAAAAGGCAAGAAAACATTCTCCACTAGAGCTTCCAGAAAGGCACAGAGCCCTGCCAACACCCTGATGTTACCCCGGCGAGAATGAACCCAAGAATGCAGGAAGCTTCTAGAAACTGGAAAAGGCAAGAAAACATTCTCCACTAGAGCTTCCAGAAAGGCACAGAATCCTGCCAACACCCTGATGTTACCCCGGCAAGAACCATTTCAGACTTGTGACCTCCAAAACTGTAACTGATCTGTGCAGTTTTAAATCACTACATTTGCAGTAATTTGTCAAAATAGCAATAAGAATTTAATAGAGTATTTGCCTCTTTCACTCTTATTCTCTCACCAATTTACACTGGAGTTTCCAGAGGCTACATGATGTCTGACAACTCAATGGTGTGAATGCAGAATCAAATCTGAGACTCCAGCCATCTCCTGTTAATCAAGACATTGCAGAAATTTGCAAAAGCATGAAACCATGATGTTCTTCTAAAGTTCTTTTATTTTGGAAAATAGTCACCTAAGAAGTGTGTCATTTATGCTAGCAGATAACAGATTGTTATTTTAAATGAGTGGGGAATACCTATGATTTAAGTCTTTCATTTTTAAATCTCGAATACAGTCACAATTGGTGTAAACTATACAAAAAGAAAAACTTTGGGATGTTCAAGAATTTTAAGTGTGTAAAAGAGTCCTGAGAGCAAAACGCTGGAAAACTGCTGCTCTAGCTACGCCTGTCTTGCTCACGGTTACAGTTACAGTAACCCACACATGGAAGATACTCAAAAAATACGGTTACTCAATAAATAAAATGGATACTCAAACAACATTCTGATACTGACAGTAATCATGTTTCTCAAGTAGGTTTTCTTGCTCAAAAGAGAACAAAAGAAACATTCCAGATGAGCCCAATATAATCAACAGAGTTACATCTTGGAGAGTTACAGCTCTAAATACAAACTAAAATTTTATTCAGGTTTATATATCAGTATCTTATAAATACACTTACTATAAAACAATTCCTCAAAACCCTAGTAACTGAAAAAGAAGAGTTTCTCAAAGTTAAGGACCAACCCACAGAAGTACAAAAATTTCCTACCCAGCTGATTAATCAGCTAGCCTCTCTTTCTCACTTGACTAAAACATGCAGTAACTTAAAAAATAAAAGAAAAAGAAAATACTACCTTTTTTCTCCTAAGCACTTGCTAACAACGTATGACAGGCACACAAAGAAGTTCTGGAGGAAAGTCGTGGGTGGCTCAGTCGATTAAGTGTGTGCCTTCAGCTCAGGTCGTGATCTCGGGGTCCTGGGATCAAGCCCCACATCAGGCTCCCAGCTCAGTGGGCAGGGGGGGGGGAGGTCTGCTTGTCCCTCTCTCTGTGCCCACCTCCCTTGTGCTCTCTCTCTCTCTCTTTCTCACTCCCTCTCTCTGTCAAATAAATAAATAAAATATTTAAAAACAAAATTGGAGGGGAGGCTTTTTTTTCCTTCTTTTTCCCTTCATCTAAAACAATCTTGTCAATACAGGAAATGACAAAGTCAGGACCTCATTGAAAGGGAACTGCACACAGATTAACCCAGCCCTGGATTCTGGGTGTTCCAACAGAAGTACCAGGCTCAGCAGGGGAGGGCTGGTGGCATCCTTCGCTCTGAACCTGTCAGACCACAAGCAGCTTCCTGTTATCAGTACCAAACGGTTCGCTTTCAAAGGGGTATCAACAAACAAGACTGAATTTAAAGGTGAGCTTCCAAAGTAATGAAGTCAAAGGGGAGGGGCAGTGATGATGCATGATCACCATTTAAACAGCTATCATATGGGAGAGGAATTAGAATTACTCCCTGTGACTCAACCCATCCAAAATAAAATTGGCAGCCCTGTGCTCATATGGCAAACTCAAGCAGGTGCCAGAGGGCCACTAATAAGAGCCATGGAAAAAGGGATTCCTTCTTCCCAGCAAAGGACTGAATTTTATGACTTTTAAGGGGTCCTCTGGTTCTCTCCCTATTTTAGGAATTTCTTTCCTACCTGGAAATGTGAAAATTATTATGTGGCATGTCTCTCCCTGAAATCTTTTTGCTCCTTTTTCCTATGGCCACAGGATCATCAATATCACACACCCAAACAAAAGAAGACGTGTAAAGAACACATCTTGAGATTTTTAAGACACACAGAAAGGTATAAAGATAAATACAAATGACACCTACATCCCCACCATCCAGTTTAGGAAATAAACCTTGTAATGCTTCGCCTGCATTCTCCTCCCACCAAGAGGTGACCACTACCCTGGCTTTGGTGTGTCTCATTCTCCTACATTTTAGACTTTGAGCACATACATGTGTATCCCTATAAGTGATTGATAGTATCTTTCATGTGTTTTCAAACCTTTGAAAATTGGTATACATCTGCACTTTGTTGTCTTTACACACACACACACACACACACATACTCAGTATTGTTTTCGAGAGAGTCATCCATGTTGACAGACAGACAGAGCTGTTATTCAGGAGACAACATACATTTTCTGCAAAGATTCTGAGCTGTGCCCATGGACCATACATTCTGTTGCAACTACTCAACTCTGGCGTCATAGCACAAAAGGAGCCCCACAAAATATGGAAATGAATGGGTGTGGCTATGTTCCAATAAAATTTAATATACAAAAACAGCAAGATCTGGCCCATGAACTATAGTTTGCAGCTCTCCCTACAATAAACATTATTTTCTTTCAATGTCATTTCAGTATTTGTCTGATATTAACACCTGTTGGGTTTCTTTGGTTAGCACTGGCCCAAAATCTCTTCTCATTCTGTTAATTCCAACCTTTCCACATCTTCGTTTTGGGTGTGAATCTCTTACAACAGCATCCAGCTAGATTTTGCCTTATATCTGAACTGACACTCTTTTAATCTGAGTTTTTCATGATTACTGATATATCTGGAATTATTTCCACCACCACATTTTATATTTTCTGCTTTTTCTCTGTTTACCTCCCCTCTCCTACTCTTTTGACTGATTTCTATATTGTCAATATTTATTTGGATTTCCTCACATGTCTACCAATATCTTTGCTCTCCATTTGGGCCCAGGTTGACGGTCTAGCCATACAGGGAGAGTTTACATCGGCTTCTATCAAGAATCCTAGGACATTATCACCTTGGGACCACTTTTAGTTAACTTCGCACTTTGAGATAACCAGACCAGGCAAGCAGACTAAATTCAAACCCAAACCTATGTGAGAACTAGTCTGTGATTACAAGGTCACAGGGAGACTTCCACAACTTTCCCCTCCGCCTCCCCCGTCCACGGAAAAATGTAGAGCAGAGACCAAGACAGACAAGTTACCCTATTGTTTTCCTGCATGGAAGGCAGCTCTCTGTGGGTCTGGATTTGTAAGAGATTCGGAGAGAGACAAAAAGACAAAAACAGATAGACAAGGAGCAGACAGACAGGGAAACAGACAGAGACACAGACAGAGACACAGAGCGTGTGTGTCTGTATCCCTCCCAGCAGGCACAGCCAATAAAACCCAACAAATGCTCCCAGGTCGGTAACACCTTCAGGGCTGTTCACCATCCTTCATTTTTAGTCCCTGCCATTTCACTTCAGTTTTTCAAAGCTCAGCTACACAGTCAAAGAATGTTCTTTGTCATTTTTTCAGCATGTATGCATTCTATACAAAAAAGATTTTTAGACTATCCATCTAGTCTACCAGATTGCTGGAAACCAAAATCCAGAAGAACAACTCTAAAATACAGAAGATATGTGTGCTTTCACATTCCTTCAAGAGCTCAACAAAAGACTGGTTTCTAAGCCCAGGAAAAATACAGATTCCTGGGCCCTTGCCCCACACCTGATGACTCAGAATCCCCAGGGTCAGGGCCTCAGAGTCTCCATGTTTTAAACAAGCTCCCGGGGTAATTCTGATGTGCCTCACAATTGCAGAACTACTGAAATTTTTAAAATTCTACTTTCCTTCAAAAGCTGGCAACATAATTATCATTTAATCTCCTTTTTACATTTTATCTCCTTTTGCTTCCTCTTTATGCTACTATCCAGGATGCCCTAATGAAAGAGGACAATGAATTCTAGATTTCAACCCCCCACTCTCTGCTGGTAGATCACCTGGCCACCTTCACAACAGTTACAGAAAACCTCAATCATTCAAACAAAAGTCAGGCCAAAAACATGTCATGGTTCCAGTCAGACTTCCTGATCTTATATGCAAATTTTAATTCAGAAAACAATCCCTGCTGAGTTCCATCTCCATCAGAACCCACCCATGGCGGTCCTTCACACTCTCATCAGATAACAAAGGATTCAATGGGCAGTAGGCTCACCAGATGGAGCGGAGATGTTCCAGAAACCCCCTGAAACCATTCACAAAATAGTCCAGTGTGCTTGTGTTGTGTAATTGTCAAATCTGCATAGTTTTCTAAAGACAGAATACACAGCTTTCTCCAGATTGTCAGAGACCCGTTATTCTATATCCCTGTTACGAAGAAGCATAAGGTTGTACAATTAAGCATCTTTGGGTATTATTAATATACATATACTCTTGTTATACATATTGTTTGAACCTCCCAACTATAGTCCTCAGAACCTCTACTGTGAGCTATTATCTCAAAAAAGGGGTTCCACAAATTTATTTGGGGAGTGCTACACCTATACCTACTTTTTGGAGATTCATGCATTTTAAAGACTCTGATAAGCCTACCAGTAAAAAAGCTTTCTTAATACATATATTTTCAACATTTCCTTAACCACATCTCTCAGACGAGGGTGGAACACAGTCTGAGAAACACTAGTCTCATCTTAAAATTACCTCATTATTATTAAGGCGTTTCCTTAACCCACTGCAGTTCCTTGAGGGAAGGGTTTGCATTTTATGTGTATTCTCCATAAACTAAGCTTATATCACTGTCCTACACACAGTCCTTGCTAAATACATAATTTTTGAATAAGAATTAAACGCTCTCCACCGAGAACTCTGAATAAATCCTTCAACACCCTGTAAAAGCTTCTAACACTTCACACTAATCCCCATACTTCTTTCCACACGTTAATACACTGTACAGCCCCAGCTAAGCAGCCAAACGTGCTAAACAGACCAGGCTATGAGATGATGTTGGGGGGGGGGATGCACTAGGCATCCGAATGCATGGCTGGAGCATCCCCCACACCCTTGGACGAGCAGCAATGCTTCCGCTCTGTACCTAACAGGGCAGATTCTCTGACAAGCACACACCGCAGGCCAAGGATTAAGATCAAAGAAGATGCATAGACTGGCAACATAACGAGTGACAACAGACCACACGCAACTATATTCACCCCTTTAAATTATAACCGCACAGTGATTTCTTAGAATTCCCATCTTAGGGCAAGGTTTCTTAAACTTGGCATTACTGACATATGGGTCTGGATTATTGTTTGTTGTGAGGAGGCTGGTCTGTGCATTACAGACTGTCTAGCAGCATCCCTGACCTCCACACATTAGAGGTCAGCCGTGCCCCCAGGCCCCCAGGTGTGACAATCAAACAGGTCTCCAGACATTGCCAAAGACCCCCCCTTCCCCGACTTCAGTTGAGAACAACGGTTCTACAGGAAATTTTTGCTAGAGGTTATAAACCAATATTTCTTTTCCTAAAATATATGAAGACTCTTGCCTTCGAGCTGAGTTGGACACAGGCTGCATAAATATGGTACTTCCAAAAATCTCAAGTTAAAAAAAAAAAAGGAAGGCATTCCAAAGGAAGACATTCCAAACGAGGGACATTCTACAAAGTACGTGACCACGTCTCCTCAAAATTGTCAAGGTAATCGAAAACAGGGACACTCAGAGAAACCGTCACAGCCAAGAGGAGCCCGAGGAGACACAAGGACTAAATGTAGGGTGCTATTCTGGGTGGGATCCTGGAGCAGAAAGGACATTAGGTTAAAAACTAGTGAAATCTGAATCAAATATGGATTTTAGTTAACACTGATACATATGGACCAGTGTATTGATACTGGTTCACTAATTGTGACAAATGTGCCCCAGTCATAGAAGAGGTTAACTATAGGGGAAACGGGGATAAAGTTTAGAGAAATGTAAATCTAAATCTAAAATTGATCTAAAAAATAAAGCTTATTAAAAAAAATTTTTTTTTAATGGAGTTGGAGCACCTGGGCGGCTCAGTGCATTAAGTGTCCATCTTGATTTCAGCTCAGGTTATGATCTTGGGGTCATGAGATTAAGTCTCGTGTCAGGCTCCCTGCTGAGCACGGAGCCAGCTTGGGATTCTCTCTCTCCCTCTGCCCCTCCACCTTCACCCCGCTCGTGCATGCTCTCTCTCACATTAAAAAAAAAAAAAAAAAAAAAAACCTTAAAAAAAATAAATAAAATAGAAATGGAGGGAAAACAAAAAAAAAAAAGAAGTGCAGGAGAGAAAGGATAAAACAAGGAGTAGGGGCACCTGGGTGGCACAGCGGTTAAGCGTCTGCCTTCGGCTCAGGGCGTGATCCCAGCGTTGTGGGATCAAGCCCCACATCAGGCTCTTCCGCTATGAGCCTGCTTCTTCCTCTCACTCCCCCTGCTTGTGTTCCCTCTCTCGCTGGCTGTCTCTATCTCTGTCGAGTAAATAAATAAAAAATCTTTAAAAAAAAAAAAAAAAAAAAAAAACAAGGAGTAAAAATCATCTCTTCCCTGAGCAGGCTTAATTCTGAGAAACCCTTCAAAGGGAAGACACCTGAGCAAATTGCTTGGATTAGGCAAGAGATCCAATGACCAGAAAGCAATAACCAGAAAATGAGAAAAAACAATTCTTTTTCTCCTCTTGTAAGCTGAAAAAAAAATAAAACTATATGCTTTTGTCTGATTATCAGTATTTTTTCTGACCTCTCATTCCTACAGACACAGTTCAAGTACCAGCCCTAGCAAGTGTTTTTCTGCATGCCCTGCACACCTGAGCAGCTAACCGCCCTGGTGCCAAACCCCCTGGGGTCTGTTGTTTATCTCCCGCAAGCTGGCTGTCACTTACCTGTTACCAGTCTCCCCAACCATGTGACAGTGGTCCCACACTTGGTGCAGGCAGGGACTCACCCACTGTGGGCCCCTCACTCTCAGACCTGCCCATCTGTGAATCAACAGCCTTTAAGTCCACGGCTAGGTGCTTAATAAATTCTTGGTGAGTGAACTCACGCAAGCGGGGCATGTATATACAGTCTTTGGCTAAGGGCCAATAGGGATGGTGCAGACAGGGTGAAAAAGGAAAAGTCAAGTGAAAGTCCCTGTGTTCTCAGGGGCGAGACAGGGACCACGTGGATATGCCCAGGGGCATGAAGATGGGCTGGGGCACACCGCATACCTGATTCACAGACCCGTAACACTTGAAAAGGCTTACACAATATTTAGTCCAGTGGCCTCATTCTGACGGAGAGAGACACCAAAGCTAGAGAGATTGGGTGGCGTGGTAGAGACCACACAGCTAGTCTGGCACTCCCCTAAGCTTAAGAGGACCTAGTCCCTAGAGCTAACTAACCCACCTCCACCCCTCACTAAGCATTTGTCTAAAACTGGAAGTTATTTAGTAACTAATAATAATAGCTACTAACTACTGGGCATTTGCTGGGTGCCAAGCCCGTGCTGAAAATCCCGACATCATCCCCGGGTTACTATGAGGAGACTGAGGGCACAGAGGAAACTAACCTACATCTAAGATCACAAAAGTAATTAGGTCTCAAAAATCTCCTCTGAGCTCTCACACTCCAAAATTTCACTCTGATTATCATAGCCCAAAACCCAAACTCGGGCCCAATGCTCATCTTTCTCACCCAACACTTCAACTGTCTCATTCCCCTTCTACACACCTTACATGGATGGACTCTTTCATTCCTCACCAACCTACAATGTGGTACTTACCAGCACCCCATCTTACAGATGATGAAGCTGAAGCTTCACGAAGAATGGCGACAATGCTGCCTATCGTTGCTTATAAAACTAAATGTACAATTACCATTCAACCAGACAATGGCATTTAGAGAAATCAAAACATATGTTCACACAAAAACCAATACACAAACAGTTACAGCAGATTTATAATAGTCAAAAACTGGGAGCAACCCAGATATCCTTCAGGGAATAAAGTATAGTTAAATGGTTCATCATGGTTAAAAAAAAAAAAAATGGGGGCACCTGGGTGGCACAGCAGTTAAGCGTCTGCCTTCGGCTCAGGGGTGATGCCGGCGTTATGGGATCGAGCCCCACATCAGGCTCCTCTGCTATGAGCCTGCTTCTTCGTCTCCCACTCCCCCTGCTTGTGTTCCCTCTCTCGCTGGCTGTCTCTATCTCTGTCAAATAAAAAATAAAATCTTAAAAAAAAAAATGGTTTAACTGTGGTACATGCACTCCATGGGTCACTACTCAGCAATAAAAAACACACTATGGATGGATACAATATACACAACCACCTGGACAACTCTCCAGAGAATTATGATCAGTTTAAAAAGCTAATTCCAAAAGGTCACATACTCTGTGACTCCTTCTATAGGACACTTTTGAAATGGAGAACAGATGATACCCCACAGAATAGAGAAAGCATCAGGAGGGAAGTGGGTATGGCTATAAAGATACTATGAGAGATCCTTGTAAAGAACTGTTCTGTATCTTGACTGCAGAGCTGGATTCTTTTTTTTTTAAATTTTTTTTTTTTTTNACACAAGTAAAGCAGAAAGAGAGGACTCTGAATAAGATCTGTGAAATGTATCAGTATCAATATACTGCTCGAGATACTGTATCATTGTTTGGCAAAATGTTACCACTGGGAGAAACGAGGTAAAGGGTATCCCAGATGGCCCTGTATTAATTTTTACAACTGTATGTAAACATACAATTATCTCCATTAAAAATTTCAATTAAAAAAAGTCTTGCCAGGTGCCTGGGTGGCTCAGTCAGTTAAGTGTCCGCCTTTGGCTCAGGTCTTGATCCCAGGGTCCTGGGATCAAGCCCCACATCTGGCTCCCTGCTCAGCGGGGAGCCTGCTTTTCCCTCTTCCTCTGCCCTGCTCATGCATGCGATCTCTCAAATAAATCTTTTTTTTTTAAAAATGGTTTTTTAAGTCTTGCAAGTCTTAAAGCCGAGCTAGATGATCTGTATTTCTTTCATCAAGATCTGCAATTTCCAGCATCTGCAAAGATAGTCTTCTTTCCACCATACCACATAACCACTTCAAAAAATGGTGCAAATTTTAACTCTCAGCAAAGGAAAACTAAGAAGCCCTATTTCACACAAGTCTGCATTGCTGGCCTCTTTGAGTTCCCTCAGAAAATTATTCCAGTCGGTGAAAAGAAGCCCCTTGCTTTGTTTCATTAAAATGACTTCTGGCCAGAAGACTGAAAATGTGATCCTACCAAATGCTCTCTCCCACCAAATACTCTTCTTATCTCCACTTGCTACCTCCATCCCACCTCACTCCCAACCACAGTACAAGTATTTCAATTCTAAATATTTCTTGAAAAAAACAGCACCAATGACTTATCACTGGCCCTTCACACCAGTTCCCAAATGGTCAGCTGCTACAGGAAGATAGGGCAGCACAGGAAATAGGACAAAGGGTTAGGGGCTGAGACAGACCCCAGGTCAAGATGTGACCTTGGCCAGGTTCCTTAAACTTAAGTCTCACTTTTCCCATCTATAGGATGGGGATGTGACACCTTCCCTGTAGGCATGAGAAGAATTCAAGGAGACAATCGATGTGCCTGGCCCTAGTATTTACTCAGGCCTCTTTCTGCCTCTGCCCATTTCCCTTACTAACAACAGAATCAAGCTGATTTTATGTGCACCTGGCAACCAAGGAGTGACTCCCTGGAATCCCCTCCTCACTTAGGTTAGTAGATACCCCAGAACACTCTCAACTCGGGACCTCTTCTATTTCAGACATAGAAAAAGAAAAAGAAAAAAGAAAGAAAGAAAGAAAGAAAAAAGAAACTAAACAAGAAAAAAATAAAACAAAAAAAAGGAAAATCAACTCCAGCCACTGCCACCTGCCTAGCAGCTCAGCTCCAGAGGAACTCGCCGCCTGCCGGACTCCGGCTGTTACTATTATTACAGTTTGTTACTAACAATACCTAACGATGCGTGGGGGTGACTGTCTCCCAAGCGATGCCCATGGAGACCAAAGCGCTTCCGATGCAAATTTCTGGTTAAAAATCGCAAGAATTTATAAAACTGCTTTCCCGTCAGGGGAAAGAGAAGAGTTGTAAAGTTTTTGGAGGCGCATTTTTCCGCGTTCCCGGAATCGCACTGCAGAGATGTCGCCGCAGCTGGGGTTGAGGGCGGCCGAGGGTCACGATTAGAGTGCCCTGGAGGTCAGCAGCGGGACCGGCGCGAGTCGGAGGGTGCCCGCTGACCCGCTGACTGGAGGTTCTGGGGGCGCCGCCGCACTCACCGTCCGTGCTCCTCTTCGCCTCCCGGTAGCGCTCCCACAGGTAGCCTTTCATGTCCGGGGCCGTCCCAGGTGCTGTGCACAAGGGCCGTGCGCGGCCCGCAGGCTGCCGCCCCCGGACCGCACTCCCGCGGCCGCCCAGGAGGGCCGCCGCCGCTCTCGCCCCGGCCCCACGGGGCCGGGCAGGGGGCGGGTCGGAGAGGGATTCTGCCTGGCAGGGGGTGGGGGCGGGTCTGGGAAGTCCCTGATTCCCGGGTTGGATCTTTGCAGGGCCTCCCGTGAGGGGGCAACTGGGTCGAGGTCTCACATGTGGCCTGATGTGTTTGAAGGTCATCTTCTTCCCCCGCCCCCGCTTACTGCAGAGCCTAAAAGGCCAGTGCCCCTCCAGGGATTCCTGGCTCGAGAAGAAGGCCCTCAGGACACCGCCACCCAGTTCCTGCTCTGGCTCCTGCCTACGCTCACAGGGGCGGTGCACCTGTCTGCCCTCAGATCTGCGAGGCTGCACCTGTGCATTGTGGTTCCACCAAAAACAAATAAACAGTAACCACCACATGCGACATTTCTGTGTGGCTGAAGCAGTCTTGGCTGCTGCAGGCAAGACTGACGCGGTCCGCCCAGAACCCGGCTGAGAATCACTGAACTCAGGGGACTTCCCAAGCTGTTGGTTACTGTGGTTACGGATGAGTAGGGTGTTCAGTGGAGGGAATAACTCTCAAGGCTGGCACACTGCCTGGGAGACCACACCAACGTGTGTGAAATAGGGCACGATTGAAGACCACCCAGGCATTCTCGCACGTTTAAGTTGTTGGCTGGAGGGGTCGGAAGAGGCTTTCTGGAACAAGGTGGCCTCTGAGTTTGGCCGTTACAGAGAACAACTGCTGTGCATTAAAGGCTTGCTGTGTGCGTTATCTCATGCAATCCTCTCAGCAATCTTGAGAAGCAGGCGCTGGGATTTCTGCCATTTTATAACTAATGAAACTGAGGCTAAGAGAGGTGAAATAATTTTCCTGAAGTCACACAGCTGAGCCCATTCTTCCATTTGGCTTCCTAACATAGTGTGCAGGATTTAGTTGGGTGATAAGGTAGCCAATAAGTAATCCTTAACAGTTAATGGGTAACAAATCACTGGTGAGAGGCAATTGAAATGTTTATAATAGATATCGAATCCATGGACTCTGGGACATTAAACTTTTTGGTTTTGGTTTATTCCAATTTATCTTTTCTTATTTGTGTTTCATAAAAGAAGTTTTGGTGATAGCAATTATAAAATTTGTTTACATGGAAAATCAATTCATAAATCCAAAATGAACTATAGCAACATAACTGTAACCCAATTAGAACTAAATTAACACCGGCTTCAGCACATTTTTAGATATGGAACCCTGTGAGAACAACTTTCTTCTACCTACCACACAAATGTGAATCACTTAAAAATTGTTCTTTTTAGCTGCAATCTGCTATATTTTAAAGAGCTAAAAAATCAAAACCCTAGACTTTATCATCACCTCTAAGAGTTATAAGAGAAAATATCTCATCAAAGAGTTCTAAATAAAGACAGCTAGAAAGAAATTACAGACACAAAAAAGCCCATGGTAATTTTTATACTTTATTAGTATCATTTGAGGTCTTCGACAATTTGGTTTCAAACTGAGGTCGTCTCTCAAAAAAACTCTTCTGGGAAATTGAACTGTAATCTGGGCTATGAAAAAGCCACTTTTCTGATATGGAAAAGGGATTATTTGTACTAAGAGATCCTATTACCAAGGGATGCGGGTAAATTGTGGTGATTTGGCCTTTTTCACTCTTGCCTTTAGCTGACAAAATCCTTTGCCATGAAAGCTTGACTACACCATCCATTTTACCCAAAGATAAGATCTTAGAGGAATAATCTTGCTTTTTCAGTGAAGCTTCTTTCTCTGGGCCATTCCATAGCTCAACATTATTTTGTGTCTTCCGTGGGGTCTTCTCCTCAATAGAAACGGAAATAATGGGTCTCAAGACCTTTTTCCCTTTCCCAGAGGCACATTTGGATTTATCTGAAATTGTGTGAGATGCCAAGTCCATGCTTTTAGCTCTCTGTAGCTTATCTGCATTCATGCATATTACAGAGCTCACTGTATTAGAACTCTGAGCACTGTGGTAGTTTAATTTAAGCAAGTGTTCCCATAACGAGGTGCCATTCCTAGAACCCTCAGAATGCTGCCGCCTCTTGCCTTGAGGCCAACATCTCCTACTCCTGATCCACTCAATTTCCCTCAGAAGCCTGCAAAAGATCAAAAATTGTCAAGAGGTCACATATCTAAGGTGAATAGCCTTAGAAGCATGTTTCTTTTTGAGACACAGAACAGAAACTCACTGCAAGATTCCATGGATTGATGAATGAGAAGATCCCAGGTAGGTCGCCCTTAAATCAAGTGATCTGTACAAATAGGCCACTGCTTCAGTCATGACGTGGTGACCAGAGTCACTTATCAATAACTGACCTGCTGGATATGTGAAAATAAAAATATTACAATTTTTACAAATTACTCCTAGTTTCACATATTTAAAAGAGAAGGGTGAAAACAATTTATAAAAGATGGCATTGGGTTCTCACTTTGGCAGCATATATATTAAAATCGGAGTGACAGAGAAGATTTAGCATGGCCCCTACACAAGGATGACATGCAAATTCATGAAGCATTCCATATTTTTAAAAAGTGGCATTGGAATATCATCTATTGTAGCATTCCTGCCAAAAACATTTAACCTACATCTAATAATAAGGAAACAATCAGATACAAATTGAAGGACACTGAGGCGGGGAGGGTAGAACAGAACGTGACCTAGGCCCTTCAAAAATGCCAATGCCATGAAAGATAAAACAAGCCTACTTAGAGGTTCTAGGCTAAAAAGAAGGCAAATACAATGGAAGATCTTACACAGGTTTCTGGATCAAAAAACAAACAACTATAAGGAACATTTACTAGAACACTCGGGGACATTGGAATATAAACTGCACATTAGATAAATTGCCTTATGCCATGGTTAAATTTTCTAGGTTTGATTGTTGTATTGCAGTCATGTAGGGGAATGTCCTTGTACTTGGAAAACACAAGCTGAAGTATTTACAGATGTAAGTGTCATATCAGCAACTAACGTTCAAATAGTTCAGAAAAAAATATATGGGGTGTGTGTGTATGAAAGAATGCAAACGTGGTAAAAATGTAACTGGTGAATATAGGTGAAGGGTCTATAGGTGTTCATTATACGATGCCAGGTGCCACTGTCAATAATTTAATATAATTCTCCAAAATGTGTTAAAAGTAAAAATATATACACATGTATTTTATAATCTAATTTGCTAGTGATACTCATTTACTCAGTTTACCCACTTACAAAGCTGCTTTTAAGGAGCTGAATTTATACCCCTGGTTATAAACATAATGAAAGGCCAGTGCATATAGGGCGTCAGTCTGGATATGTGGCAAAGAGACTGCCAACGATGTCAGGGTGAAAACCACTGGCAGATGGCCCAGCCAGCGTCCCTGTATTAATAATAATAACAACAACCATAAACTATGTGAGTGACTGTCATCTGTCAGACCTGTGTAATCCTGTAAGGCATAAACTATCATCACTTGCCTTTTTTTCCCTCTCATTTAGGTTTTTAATAGGACACACATCCACATGGTTCAAAATGAAAATGTATAAAGATATGAAGTAAAAATTGTCTCTCCCATCTCGGTCCCCATCTGTGCAGCTTTCTCCTAAAACATGTGTCCTTCCAGAGAATTTATGGTGCATATCCATTGTCTTTTCAAGAGAAGAAAACTGACAGAAGTTAAGTAACTTGCTCTCCAGGGTCGGCCTCATCCCCAAACCCGTGTCCCTGACTGCTATACTAAACCACCCCTTCCCTCATACTGGAATGTTCTTCTTCTGAGGACCAGCTGTGGCTTCTGCTTGCAGAAATGTTCTCTCTCTGTATCTCTGCTTCATGAGTCATAACCCAGGTCTCAAAATCTGGTAGGCAGTTGTAGCTATTGGCTCTGTTTGACAATCTGTGGCTATTTTGCTTCTTTTTGAATTATTTTCATAACTCCCTATGATGTTCCCAGCTGGCCCAATCTAGCACAGCAGAATGCACTTGTGAATTACCCTGCTCAGGATGGCCACATTGCATTGGCCTGACCTGGCCTTACAAGGTAAAGGGGAGAAGAAGAAAGCCAGAAGGTCTCCTGTGGCAGCTGAGCAGGAACTCATTCTCAGAGATCCTCTGGATGCCAATAGCCAGACCCCACAGAATGTTCATTCTGCCCCAGGCCCTTTAAGAGGCTCTGACTTGTCACACAGACCGCTGTCCTCAGCACACACTATTTCAGGCTTCTGTTCCTCAGACTCACTCTTGGCCACACATCTTGGCTCCCCAGGCCCGTTTACCCTCAGGATCCATTCTGGACCTATATCTATAGATTTGACCTCAGACATGATCTAATTACTTCTTTCTGACAACAAGCATTGTAGGTACCAGAAAAGGACATCCTTGCCTCAGGCCCAACCCCAGTCCCCCCCCATACTCCCTTGGGGTCAGTACCAGCCTGGTCAGTCCTCCCAATCCAGCGAAGAAGACAGACCAGGATGGGTTCACTTAAATTGGAGAGAAATTACTGAACCTCTTGTCACTTCGACACTTCTGGAGGGGAAGGGAACCTAACATTAATTGGGCATTGTTGGTTATTCTGCATACCTCATCTCATTAAATCCTCAGAATAACCTACGGACAGACATTATTTTCCCCTTTTGGCCAGTAAGACAACTGAGACTCAGAGAGGTTATATTCAAAAAACAGCAGAACTGGGATTCAAAGCCAGTTCGCTGGGATCCAAGCACTTCCATAACTTCTAGAAGTGGGTAAAAGAAAACACCATTCTCCCTGTTGCATCAGTTCCCTATTAGATTTTTCCAAAAAATATAGGTCAGAAGGAACCATCAGGGGCGCCTGGGTGGCACAGCGGTTGAGCGTCTGCCTTCGGCTCAGGGCGTGATCCCGGCGTTATGGGATCGAGCCACATCAGGCTTCTCCACTAGGAGCCTGCTTCTTCTTCCATTCTCACTCCTCCTGCTTGTGTTCCCTCTCTCGCTGGCTGTCTCTATCTCTGTCAAATAAATAAATAAAATCTTAAAAAAAAAAAAAAAGAAGGAACCATCAGTCATCTTTTCCATTTTGTACTTGTGGACAGAATGTGAATCAGAGGTGGGAATAGCGGGGACAGTCCCACCCACTACCTTGAAAATCTGTTCTCAGATTTTAAATGGTAAGTTTTCCTACTCCTCCCCCATCCATACACTTTTTTACTACTTAATATTTTTTTTAAAAAGGGTGTCTTTCCTATTTCCTCTGGAAAAGCAAGATATTTTATCTGAAGACAATCCTCAGTCCTTTTAAGTATTCTTCTAAAGTACAACCTTTTCTAGTCTTTATTCTACTGAAATTTAAGCCTGTTCCTCATGCTTCCTCTAATATGTGCTGTCACCTAATAAGCAGGATTTTGCAAGGCCGGGCCAGTGTTTGCTTTCTGCTCAGCCCATATTTGCCATGCAGGTGGCTGTCACCAGGTAACAAGGAAGATCTCAGGTGTTGGTGGTGGTTCTCAGGAAGTCTCCCTGAATGGCTCTGTGGACCCTTCCCAACAGTGAACTCCCTTCCCTCCCCCCCCCACCCCCCCACCGCCGTGTTGGGAGTAAATGGGCTAAGAAGTGGAGACAATCACTATCTCTATTCTCCGCCCAGAAGACGTGCTGCAAATGTGTAATGAGGAAGGAGGATTATGCAATATCTAGAAGTTCTTTGTTGAAAGTGTTTTTTTGTTCGATTAAGTATGCCATGTCTAAAGTTTCTTTGTCAGAAGCCCTTCAGTTTGAGAAACTAAGCTTGTTTGCTCATTCTTTTCAATAAATGCAGCCTTCAAACATATTAGGGAGGGAGAAAGTCATCATTGTCTCAAAGTAAAAAGTTGCCATTGGATGTCTCCATGGCCCTTCAATTTCTGCCCAAAACAAAATAATAAAAGAGGGTGGGTGTGCACTTGGGGGTGGAGGGGTCCTACGCTCCACCCCTCGCCACTGAGACCACTGACGAGTCTGCTCACAGGGACCTCCCCTGTCCGCCTCAGTACTACATGAGTTCATTCCACCCATTCGAAGGCCTGTGCAGAGCCCACCTTTGGGTAGATGGAACAAATTCATTGTTCTCTCCTTCACAGGCTTTTATCCACCAAAACTGAAGGTTCCCTGTGACCTCTGTGTTGTGGTGGTCTGCTCTCAACCTGGTGGTTAGTTGTCAGGCCTCTCCTTTCTCAGCTTCTATGACTTGACTGATTCTCAGCTTACCTCTAGAGCCCTTCCTCATCTTTGGTACAACTCTTCACTCTGCCTATCCTTTAAATACTGGCATTCTTCCAAGTTCTATACCCTGCCATCTTCTTGACTTATATTCTTCTTAGCTCTTTCAACCATTCTACGAGGTTGAGTTACCAAGCATATGCCAGGGACTTCAAAATATGTTTCTCGGGGCACCTGGGTGGCATAGCGGTTGGGCGTCTGCCTTCGGCTCAGGGTGTGATCCCGGCATTATGGGATCGAGCCCCACATCGGGCTCTTCTGCTATGAGCCTGCTTCTTCCTCTCCCCACTCCCCCTGCTTGTGTTCCCTCTCTCGCTGGCTATCTCTATCTCTGTTGAATAAATAAATAAAATCTTTAAAAAAATATATATGTTTCTCCAGCTTGGTCTTCTAGCTCCTAAGCCCCAGACTCATATATTCCACTGCCTACTGAATGTCTCCATGTGGATAAGAGATTCAAACTCAACATGCCCTAAATTAGCTCATCATGGCTCCCACCCTAATTCTCAGCCTGTGCTTCCTATCTTGGAATGGCAACAACCTCGTCTACCAAGATGCAATGACCTACGGGATAGCCATAAACTGGGGGATAACTTTGTTCCTTCCTTCACCTCTCACATCCAATCAATTCTCAAATACAACTCTTTCTCCCCATTTCTACTGTCCTTTACTAACATAAGAGACTCTCCAGTTCCCTCTCACCAATCCCATCCTCTATTCAGCCATGAGAATATTATATCTAAAATACAAATCTGTTTATGACCCTTCATGCTGGAAATCTTATAGCAGCTCCCCTGACAAACCCTTTAATATGGTAGATAGGACTTTCCATGCCCCGAACCTTGTTTGTTCATGTGGCTCCATCTTGATTGAAATGTTCTTCCTCACCTTCTTTGCCAGATAAGCACATGGCAGGACTCATAGCCAAGTCACTTTCTCTGGAAATTCTTACTTGTTGCTTCTTTTATGTGCTTCCCCATACCTTCTACCAACGTCTGTCACAGCACATATCACATTGATGTCAGTTAATTTTATGTGCTTATCTTCCCAACAAGGCTACAACCTCCAAGAACCCACAAACAGTAAAGAGAGCATGGGATTTAGGGTCAGAGGACAGGGTTCCAAGTCTTCAGTCTACAACTTACTAGCTGCAAGGTTCAGAATGTCAATAGGTCTTTCTGAGCCTCAGTGATTTTATTATCTAATCAATAGGATTCTCTGATCAATTGTACCAAGGTAAGTATATAACATATCTGCTATTTTCTCAGCTTTAAAATTAGCCGAGTAATCTCTAGAGTCCTTTCCAGGTTAAAAAGTGTTCTAAGCACGGCACCTTGTGGCTCAGTCGGTTAGTGTCTGACTCTTGATTTCAACCCAGGTCATGATCTCAGGGTCGGGAGGTTTTCTCTCTCCCTCTCCCTCTGCCTCTCCCCACCCACCCGGCTTGTATGCTCTCTCTCTACAAAAAAAATAATCTAAACTTGTGAGGGCTATTTGACATTCTCCTGCAACCAAAAGTATTTACAAATTTATAACCCATTAAAGATGATGAAACCTGGGGCACCTGGGTGGCTCAGTCAGTTAAGCATCTGCCTTCCGCTCAGGTCATGATCTCAGGGTCCTGGGATCAAGCCCCAGGTCAGATTCTGTGCTCAGCAGGGAGTCTGCTTCTCCTTCTCCCTCTGACCCTCCCACTACTCATTCTCTCTCTCTATCTCAAATAAATATATAAAATCTTTAAGAATAAATAAATTAAAATAAATAAATAGATAAAAATGATGAAATCTACACAAGTATAAAGGAAGCCCTGTTAACAGACATGCCTCAGACTGCTGGATTCACCAGGGCCCTCTAATTCCTCTGTAAAACGTGCTAGCTGACGCCCAGGGCACACTCAGTGCCTGCAGCTAGTAGGCTCATCTCTGCTGTGCTGACAGACTTCCACTCCTTGCTGTTGGGTTCTAGCGTGACCAAGAGTCAACTGGGTTGTTAGTCTCATTTTGGTAACTAAATTAAGTACGGTAAAAACTGATGAGATATTTAGTGTGAAATGAAGGAGAGTTGTTTTCTATGAAAAACAGGCTGAATGCTTTGGAATTCTTTGAAATTCCAGGGCAAGGCAACAGTAAAAGGATGAGGGAAGAAAGAGGCAGCAATCTAGAAGGATCCAGCACAGACTGCATCACTATTGTCTAAGGTCTCACCTTATAGAAGCCAAAACTGGAAATTGTGGGTGATGCATTTTGAGAAAGATGACATCTAATTGCAATCAGAGGATCCAATTATTAAAAAAAAAAAAAACAAAAAACACCAGTCTGTCTATATCACTTGCCTGACCTTTTGGATTAAGGGACCTACTGCTGTAGTGAAAAGGACCATGGCTGAGCTGAGCATTTAAAAATCATATGAAGAGAGAGGACTGACTCACCCTACTGAAAGTCACCCACTAGAGCTTTTGTTTAATTTCTTCCTTCTAAATTTGACTGAGATGGTTGGCATTTCTTTTTTAAAAGAATCCCAGGGAGAGGGAAGTAACATAAAGTTCATCTACCATACTTCTTCCAAAATAAACAATTCAGTACAGAACACTCAGCTTGATATAATGGAATATGAAAAGCCACGTTCCCACTGAAATCATTTCTCAAAAGGCAGATTTAAAGCACTTATCAGAGAAGGAGAACAGGAGGGTGGCTCTGTGTCAGAAGTAGCTTGGGACACAAATCACAAAAATCCTCTTTTCAAAGTCAGGGTTAGTATTAAAATCTCTAGAATTAACCAGATTAGTAGGCTCAGATTTGTCTTGAAACTGGATTGAAATTGAGGGGAGACAAGCTGTAAAGGATAAATTATGCAGAAAGATTTCAGTTTTGAATAAGTGCCTCACAAAACTGTAATCAGAAGAAACAACATGTAGAATGTATTGCTCCTCACAAATCCATCATCTTAATATGTGTTTACTCTAATTTCATGCATAAAGATGCTATAATTATAATCTGAATTATCCTTGCTGGAAGCCCACTATCTTCCAGCTTGCAAGATTACACTGGATTTTACACGTTGATCAAATGCAATAATAAAAGACTAAGAAGGTGCCAAAAAACTTTCAAGCCAGCAATTTATCATTGTTCATCTATAATTCAAACCAAAATACGGAAAGTCTACTAAAGACGATTGTTTTCAGTAGGTTAAAATGCAATTTGGGTCATTTCTTTCAATGTTGTTGGCCGGGAGCACAGTGACTGCTTTTGCTGGATGCTCGGGGAACTGTGTAAATACCTGAACGGAACCTGTTGATGCCCTTCCACACCCTTCCTGCGGAGCCAGAGCACTTCTTATGGCTAGCACTCTTTCTCATGCTTTGACAAGGCCACTGTCCCCTGGGAGTTCCTAGTCTGTTTGAGAGGTCAAAATACACTGGAAAGAAATAGAAAATGAATGCCAAAAAAGGATCCTTTTGGGGGTGCCTGGGTGGCTCAGTGGTTATGAGTCAGACTCTTGACTTTGGCTCAGGTCATGATCTCAGGGTCGTGAGATTAAGCCTCACATAGGGCTCTGAGCTGGGCATGGAGCCTGCTTAAGATTCTTTCTCTCTTTCTGACCGCCCCCCAACTTAAAAAAAAAAAAAAACGGATCCTTTGAGGTTCTTCATGACTCTGGCTCACTGAATTATTCTGGCCTGGCACATTGTGTTAGAAATCTCTCATGAAGGCTACATTAAAGGAATGATGACCCCAGGTCTCCCACAGTCCCTCTGCTTTGCAAAAACCTCGCACTGGCTTCCAACTGCTCATACAGTGACACCCCAAATCCTTGACCAGGCCTTGGGGACTGTGATCGGCCCAAAACCTCTCTGACATCCTCCTCGGGCACCCTCTCCCTATCATTGCCCTCTGCATTCTAGCTACATTGGCCTTTTTAGCTCCTTCCGGCTTTGCAAATTCTGTTCCCAGTGCCTGGATGACTCTCCCCCCCCCACCCCTCTTTACTTAGCAAGTGATTTCTCATCCTTCAGATTCAGTATCAGCATCACTTCCAGAGAAGCATCCCCAATGTATCCCCTCCCTCCAAAAGATCAAGGTCCCGTTAGTGGTTGTATTTTGCCATGAGAGCATTTTCCACAGCTAGAGTGAAGCTTCTGTGGACCCAGTTGTCTAAGCACTGTCTCCATAGGACTACACAGCTACACTGTTTTGTATTTAGTTGTCTGACAGCCATCTGCCTCAGTGTGAGCTCAGTAATGGCAGGGTTGGTCTCTCTCCGTCCAGCTCACTGCTATAGCCCCAGGAACTAACACACAAATTGTCACCTAAGATTCTCCAATTGACCAAACTCTACTCAGGCTCTTCGAGCTCTTTTTCAACTAGGTCTCACTTCGGGCTTCCATGTTCATCTCTGCATTGCCCAGCTTCATCCAGAATCCTGCTAAGTCAATTTAGCCACCCTCAATGTCTGATCACCCTGGACATCGGGTTCCTCATTCCCCATCACACCCCAGATGAGGCCCGCCTTCAGCAAGAACCCTGTTAGGTTCATTGAGCCAGTTTCTTACCCCTGATGTTTCCTCTCAGTAATTTTCTATTCACTGACCCCCTCCCTACTCCTTAGCTATACATTCCCACTTGCCCATGCTGTGTTCAGAGTTGAGCCCACTTCTGTACTGAGGTCCCTTTTCCCCTACTGCAACAGTCCTAAATAAAATCTGTTTTTACTGCTTTAGGGTACAGTAAATACTTGTTGAATGAATGAATGATAACACAAGTAATTAACATTTAAAATGCCCTTGGGGCACCTGGGTGGCCCAGCTGGTTAAGCGTCTGAGTCTTGGTTTCAGCTAAGGTCATGGTCTCAGGGTCATGAGATCGAGCCCCGTGTCTGGCTCCCTGCTCAGCAGGGAGTCCACTAAGATTCTCTCTCTCCCTCTTCCTCTGCCCCCTCCCAAGTAAATAAATCTTTAAAAATAAAATACCTTTAATAATCAGTGCTTGCCTTCCTAAAGGGGAAGGGGAAATCTGAATTAGCGAAGGCCTTTACTCCATCACACACCCATTCACTCAGCAAACACACACTGGGCAACTACTAGGGAACTCCACTGTTCTAAGAGTTAGGTATACACTGTAAAGAAGACAGATCAAATCTCTTCTTTTTACGAAGGGAGGCAAATTTAAAAAAACAAACAAGCAAATAAATACATAACTGTAGTCATACTAAGTACCATGAAGAAAAATAGAGCTGGGTGAGTGGATGTGAAGAGGTAATGAGCATCAGGGTTAATTTACAGAAGATGGTGGAGGCCTGAGGCAGGCCACCCCAAGAAGAGCCACTTTGAAATGAAGATTATTTTGAACTCAAGGCAGTGGAGACCATGCAGTCTCCAGAGAAACTTCTGCCCTTCCCTCAACTACACAGAAGAATCTAAACTGGGGTCTTACCCAGAATAAGGGTTGTTAGCAGAGACTTTTATCCAAGTGACCCATGGGTACAGCAGGGCAAACACCCAATTACCAAACATCCACTCTTTATTGCCCTGTGAATTGTCTTCCTTTCCGCTGAAGGCCCAGTTCTCCTTAGTTCAGGGTGACATATATACCTCATTTTGCCTGTCTTTGGAATTTCTATGTCTGTGTGGATTCCCCAATTGTGAGCTATTAAATCTGATTTTCTCCTGTTAATCTGTCTCATGTCGACTTGATTCTTAGCTACAAGGACCTCTGAGGGGACAGGAATTCTTGCTCCCCGACAGGGGACAGGAAATTTGCTTCACTCTGAACTTGTAGACAGACTTTAGACAGTCTCAATGAGCTCTAGATACTTGTAAATAGTTTCTAAAACAATCTCCTAAGGAGAATGAGCCCATGAGAGAATCACGGGCCCCCGTCTTCTTCAGACCTAACCCTCAGACAAGCACACGCCGCCGCCTCCCACCACTGCCTGCTCTCCTGCTTCTTCACATCCTGTCCCACCCTTTCTCGTGGCTCCTCATGACAGCCCCCAATTTGTCTCCTCCACATATTTCTTTATTCCTACCTTGGTTCCTGCAGGTCTTCTGCCTAGAAGCACTCCCTCCTCGGCCAGCTCATACCCTCCACTTCCTTTTTTTTTTTTTTAAGATTTTATTTATCTATTTGACAGAGAGAGAGAGACAGCCAGGGAGAGAGGGAACACAAGCAGGGGGAGTGGGAGAGGAAGAAGCAGGCTCATAGCAGAGGAGCCACGTGGGGCTCGATCCCACAACGCCGGGATCATGCCCTGAGCCGAAGGCTGACGTTTAACCGCTGTGCCACCTAGGCGCCTCAAGGGACTTAGCTTTATTAACNTGGGGCTCGATCCCACAACGCCGGGATCACGCCCTGAGCCGAAGGCTGACGCTTAACCGCTGTGCCACCCAGGCGCCCCAAGGGACTTAGCTTTATTAACTCTTTTTTTTTTTTTTAAAGATTTTATTTATCTATTTGACAGAGAGAGAGAGAGACAGCCAGCGAGAGAGGGAACACAAGCAGGGGGAGTGGGAGAGGAAGAAGCAGGCTCATCGTGGAGAAGCCTGATGTGGGGCTCGATCCCATAACGCCAGGATCACGCCCTGAGCCAAAGGCAGACGCTTAATGACTGCGCCACCCAGGCGCCCCTCACCCTCCACTTCCTTAAGGGTTCTTCCCCAGAGGTTGTCCCTGAAAAACCTCCTGCGACTGATCATTGTCTTCCTTTATGTTTAAGCATGAACTATTAACTCTGTAGGGGGCCTCAAAGAACTCAACCCCCTTATTTTATAGATAGGGCCAGAGACGGACCTAGGCCAGAGAGCCTGTGACTTGCTGGGACCCCAAGCCTGACTGTAGCCACGCTAGAACTCAAACCCAGTTCAGTCTCCTCCAACCAGGCCACGTTCTAAACCTTCCCCATGTTACATCTTTTACTAGAGGCTTGTTTTGCCTCCTAACAAAGTAAGCATTTAGTGAAAGGTGAAAGTTGTCTTCTGTTTTCAGATCCCGGGTACACTGAGGACGGTCCTTCGAGCACAGGAAACCTTGTTTCCACCTGTTTGTCTGTTACTGCATCCAGAAAAGACCAAGACAGATTGGTCCCAAATTTAGAAGGTATGTGTAGGATGATCTGAATTGAAATACAGGCCATATGGCATTCATAAAATTTATGTTGAAGGACCTAAGGGACAACTTCGAAGTGATAGGCAGCCCACTGCAGAGCACCCAAGGAACTGGCGCCACAAGGGAGACAAGGTGGAGACAAAGGCAACAAACAGTTTCATACAGGAGCCTCCAATCCATAGTCACAAGGACAGATGCAAGCAACGACTTGTGTTAGCCACCACATGGACCTGCTCATCCGCGAGGACAGCTCCAGGCTGAGTGAGTGCTCCCAGGAGGATGGGGGACAATAGGAGGCTTGTTTATCTTTATAGGGTGCATAATTCTCCCAAAGCACCCCAGATCTACAAACTAGTCGGGCAAGATAAAACATCCTTACAATTCCATCCTGCATTGCAATATATAAAGCGATTAAAATAAATGTGTGCTGAATAAATAACTGGTAATTGCCAGTATAACATGGTTCTTTTTCTTCTCAATGCAAAATTACACAGTGTCGAAGGAGTGCTCTGATGACTGACGTTAGGTAACACTTTACTACAGAGGGCCTCAGGCTTGGTTTACAATGGCAAATAGTGAGGAGTCGGGAGTATATGTGGCTCTGGCTTGCTTCTTATTTTATGGAGTCCACTCAAGCACATTCCATTCAGATAGACGTTCTCCATTAAAGGTAGGCAAAGGGGATCCGGATATACTACCCCAAAGCATGCCACATTCCTAATGACATAAGAATTATTTTGAGCTTAAGGCATTTGAGTTCTTGAAATCCTGTATGTGCCTAAAAGCAGAGTCCCCCAAAAGGACTCAAGCATTATAAGTTCCCTCCCCAAGGCAACTCACATCTTCTCTCCAGGACACAAGAAACTGGCACCACACTTAGAAATTGTTACAAACTACACATCATTTATTCTCCTAAGGATGCATTTATCCTTCCAAAAAATACTTTGCTCTTCCCTTAAGAGCCCTTATCCTTTCTCCCCTTCCCTTTCCCCTGCTGAGTTAGGTACATAGACCCCAAGTCCTAACCACCCCTTGGGGTTACTCATTGATGAGTGCTCCCACGTGTAAGTGTAATGCATGTGCTCATGAACTTCTTATCTGAGGTAAATGAGTATATTATACTTCCAGCATAGACCAGACACCAAATCTGGTAACAAACTCTTAATACAAGCAATCAGATTAGGTGTATAGTTCCTTTTATATAGATTTGCATCTATATTTTCTGGTTGCAAACAAAATCCTTCATGCGCTCAGCCTAGAAACCTCTATTACTGAAAAAATATTGTACACACACACACACATACGCACACGAATGCGCTCCTAAATCTATGGACTGAAAATAGTCTTTCTCTGCAGATAGCAAGTATTTAAGCCTTCTTCCTCCTTAGCAAATGACCAGGCTGAAAGCAGTCGTGTTTTATTGTAAAACGGACAACAGACATGCACGCTGGGGAAAGTGGCTGATTGACTCAGGGTTCCCTGATCTTGGCACTTTGACATTTGGCCTGGATAACTCTTTGCTGTCGGGGGCTGTCCTGAGCACGGCAGGTGTTTAGCAGCACCCGAGGCCTCCACCCACTAAATGACAGTAGTGCTCCCTGCCCCCTCCCCACCCCTGCAACCTTCCTCCCCCCATGACAGTCTAGGTTTCTCCAGACTTCTATCCCGAGAGATAAAATCACACTGGGCTGAAAACCTGTTTAGGTAGAAGTTGGCCATGCCTGTGGCAATGAGATTTTCTGACCCCTGACAGTATTCCAAAATTTTTCTAGTCATGGCACTTGAGATGTCTGGTCTAATCGACCGGAAGAGATAAAGCAGCCCAAGGGCTGAGAGGTCTCTACCTGGCACACCGAGAACTTACTCACTGGAGGCACCCCCCCCACCAGCTGTGGCTGGCCTCCAGCCTGCTGTCCGAGCATTATCTGCAGCCCCCAATTCAACTCTCCAATCTCCTCAATTCCCAAGTTTGGCAGCGACACTCCAGGCAAAGGACAGAACTCACCGTGTGGCCCCTATCTGCAGAACAAGCTAATGGGGTCCTGGGCCAAATAAGTAGTGAGGCAGGGAAGGATAGGCCCGGTCACTCTGGTCCCTGACTATAGCAGAGCCTGGCGAGGAGGACCCCTCTCTCATGAGGCCTGGCAGACTGCCCGTCAAATGTAAATAAATTCCACCTGACCGGGGCATATGTTTCTTTATCTCTGTGAACTGTCACTAGGCCCTTCCTCCACTGTAACCTCATGGGCTGCACGTAAGCACATTCCTCTAGGCCTTGCAAGAATCATTAACCTTGTCCCTGTTTTCTTTTCCCAGCACTCGCTACAGGAACCAAGGAGGGAAGCTACCTGATAACGCTTGTTTTCAGACATGAAGCCAACAAGGAACCCTCTGAGACCGTTGGATGGAGCCCAGATGTCCCCATAGCACAATATCTCAGAAGTTGAGCCTTTCCTTGCAAAGTTTTGAGGCCCATCCGGTTTCTACCCCAACCCCCACATACCTTGTTAGCCTCACATAAACTGTCCCTAGGCTCAACAAAGACAAGGCAGATTTGAGACCGATCCCTTCCTTTCCATCCTGCTGCCCTTCGGATAATAAAGCTTTCTCTGCTCCTAACCCGGTGGCTCAGACTGGCTAACTGGGCATCAGACCCACGAAACTGACTTTAGGGTTCAGTAACAGTAGTGCGAGTGAAGAAGAAACTCAGCATTCTCCAGAAACCGCAGGCAATGATAACATTCTGGTGGAAGAAAGTCAAAGAAAGGATTGGAACTTCTCCCATGAAGGGAAGCAAAACAGTAATAACAGAAACAACAAGTAAGCAAGAGGAGGGAATGCCCCCAACCCCTCCCTTCCTAGGCAGGTTTAAGACCAAATTTTTTTTCCGTTTTTAATTTTCATTTCATTTTAAGTTTTTAATTTTTATCTTTAATCAGAAAGTGCCTTCAAATCTCTGGGCCAGGTCTGAGGCACTGGGTCTTACGTGCTGTATGTAAAATCAAAGGTGGGCCCGTGCGAAGAGCCATTTGTGATTTTCAGCCACGTGTTACTTTAGCATCACAGGAATAAGCACGAACAGGCTATTCCTATACAAACAGTGTCTTAAAACAGAATCGGGAGGAAGAAGGGAACCTACCCTGACAGGAGAGGGGTGTGGTTGGGCATGGTACTCCACCTACAAGAGTGAGAGCTGGGATGGAAAGACTTCTAGAAGATCTCTTTCTGGGGCCCCTGAGTGGCTCAGTCAGTTAAGTGTCTGCCTTCAGCTCAGGTCTTGATCTCAGAGTCCTGGGATCCAGGCCTGCCTCAGGCTCCTCCCGCAGTGGGGAGCCTGCTTCTCCCTCTTCCTCTGCCCCTCCCCCTGTTGTGCTCTCTCTCTGTCTCTCTCTCAAAAAAATGAAATCTTGAAAAAAGGAAAGATCTTTTTCTGTTATGGACTGTTTGTGCCCGCCCCCAAAATCCTTACATCGAAGTTCTAACCCCCAAATGACAGTATTTGGAGATGAGGCCCTTGGGAGGTGATCAGGTCATGTGGGTGAATCCCTCATGAATGGGATTAGTGCCCTCATAAAAGAAGTGCCCTTCCTTCCACCACGTGAGGACACAGTGAGAAAACAGCTGTCTATGGACCAGCATGCAGGCTCTCACCAGACACCAAGTCTACTAGAGCCTGGATCTTAGACTCCCCAGGCTCCAGAACTTTGAGAAATACATCTCTGTTGTTCAGGCCTGCCAGTCTATGGCATTCTGTTCTAGCAGCCCAAGGAGACTAAGACACGCTCCTAATGAGGGGAGGTAAACAAGTAGCTTAAAAAGTTGAAAGTCTGTGGGACAGGAGCTGCCTGCTTCAAAAATGAAGACATTTTAAAAATAACCAAGGTATGCAGGTCAAAAGGAAAAGTCACCCACTTCTAATAGAAACACATCAGCAATTACCTAATTTACACAAGGTGTCACTGAGGCTAATGCTTAGCTGCTTCCTGACGAGTGAGGAGTTGGCGAAAGTCCCCGCATTTTCCTTTATTTGTATCACTTGTTTATAATATTCAATTGCTTGCTTCCTTTGGAATCTAGAAAAGAGAAATTTAATTAAAGTTTTGCATCAAAGAAGCACTGCATTCATTCATTCAACAAACATTCAGGGCTGGGGCTCAGGATGAGTAAGACCAATCATTGCCCTCAGAGAACTTCTCAAGGTTGGAGCAGAGGCTGAAGAGTGAAACAAAGGACCAGCCACTCATGAAGGGCACTGCTTGTGAACCTAAGGGCTTTGGACTTGAATAGTGCAGTTTTCATTAAGAGAATGATGGGATCCAGGGGCGCCTGGGTGGCACAGCAGTTAAGCGTCTGCCTTTGGCTCAGGGCATGATCCCGGCATTGTGGGATCAAGCCCCACATTAGGCTCCTCTGCTAGGAGCCTGCTTCTAGTCTCCCACTCCCCCTGCTTGTGTTCCCTCTCTCGCTGGCTGTCTCTAACTCTGTCGAATAAATAAATAAAATCTTTAAAAAAAAAAAAAAGAGAGAGAGAATGATGGGATCCAACGTGCACTTTNTGCTTGTGTTCCCTCTCTCACTGGCTGTCTCTAACTCTGTCGAATAAATAAATAAAATCTTTAAAAAAAAAAAAAGAGAGAGAATGATGGGATCCAACGTGCACTTTAAAAAATGCTCCTGGCTGGAAGTGTGGAGGGGAAGCTGAAGCAGGCGGGGCTACAGGCAGGGAGGCCAGTTAGTCCATGGGAAGCACGAGGGTCTGAGCTGATGCCGCGGGCCTGGATGAGACAGGAGACCTGCTAAGGCTGGGCGCCACGCTGAATGTTGTGGCCCTTGTGCTGGGATCACCGGGTAATTGTCATGCTCACAGTAGAGTGACGTGGTTAGGAGCGTGAGCTCTCAAGTCAGGCAGCCCTGGTAGTGGTTAGTGAGGCCCAGACACTCTGCAATCAGACTCCCTGGGTGCTGATCCTGGCTCTACCACTAAAAAGCTGGGCAAGCATTCTAATCTCCTGAACCTCAGCTTTCTCACATTCAAAATGAGAATAACAAATTGTTTTGAGGATTCAGTGAGAAAAAGGCATGTAATGTCTTTAGCATAGTGACTGATCATAAATATAATTAAGATGACACCATGGTGTCCGCACTGGGTGAAAGGAGAGAAGGAAGATGCATTTCATCAGGAAGAGGGGGTGAATGGGTTCAGTCTTGAGAATGTAGACTCAGAAATGCCCAAATACTTTGGAATACTCCAGTGGAGACATCCAATAGATGATAGAGGTCTGAGAGGGAAGGACATGGAGATGAGAAGCCAGCACCTTATGGCTGAAGCCCTAGGCACAGGTGAGGCTGGGGTGCTAAGACTGAGACCAGCATCCAAGCACAGCATTCATGAACTGAACCCAAGACAGTGCCACCATTTGGACAAGAGTCGGGGCGGGGGAGGAAACCCACAGAAGAAACTGAGCAGGGATCATCAGAAAAGAGAGCCAGGAGGGAGGGTATCTCAGGATCCAGGAGAGTGTTGCTTTGGGAAGGGAGTCATCAACACCATTCTTCAGCAGAAGGCCAACAAGATCAAAAAGTACAAAGGGACACATTTAACATGTTCCTGATGACTTCCGCTGGAGTGGACACAATGGAGTTGGGTAGGGGTAGAAGTTAAATGATAGGAAATGGGAAGGGAGGAAGAAACCTGACCTTGAAGAGGTGGCTGCTGAATGGATACAAAGTCAAGAAAGAGTAGATGGCATTTATTTTACTGAGAACATACTACTGTTCCTCTCAAGACAGCTTATTCGTTCCTCTCTGTCCTGTTTCTTTTTAATTTGACCTCATTTATCCAGCCCTATCATCCCATGCCATGGGCCCTCAGGATCCCATGCACCATTTCTGTAGTGCACGGCAGCTGTCACCAGGGCCCCCAGCCACAAAGACAAAGGGTCTACACCTGTGTGAGAGGTGAGTCGAGCTGCACAGCAAAATAGCTCCTGGTCTTAACTACTGTTAAAAAAGATGTGGTCACCTAAGGGCAACCTTCAACAAGGAGAAGACCTTCTGCTGTTTCAGAAGGTTGACTGTTGCCAATGACGGCTGGGCAAAAGGCATCCAAGGACGGTCAGGTCGTCTGCCACAGAGGCCATACCTGTGGAATGGACCAGCAATATTAAGTGTCTGTGATTCACACCCCACCAGCTCCGGATTTGCGGTGGGGCAGCCCGGGCAGCACAGATGACTCAGACAGTAAGCTACGTGTTTAGATTTTTCTTTCACGAGGCAATGGTTCTACTGTCACGCTTTTTGCTTCTGCAAAGAAAAGTCCTGTCTCTGTTCTCCATGCTGGTGTTAAGAGGAACAGAAGGAGTCTTACCTTGTATCCAGTATCTAAAAAATTACCCTGTGGGGAGCAAAATAGTAATACTAAGAACTCAATTTAATGAACTCTTTTGGTACATGCCAGGCATTCTGCTAATCACTTTACCTACAGGATCGCTTAGTCCTCACAACCATCCTGTGGGCAAGATACTTTCCCCACTTCCATTTTACCAATGAAGAAATGAATGAGATAGCAAGATGTTAAGTTCTTACTGTTACTAATTTGAACCCAGGCACTCAGACCCCAAAGCCCGACACTTCCCCACTACTATATGGCACCTATAATGTACCCTTACACGTAAATTCCCTTATTTGGGCTACTCTTTTACAGGTAAATACTCTGAGAAAGGCTAAATATGGATTTGCACTTAAGTGTTAGAAATTAGCAACATCACATTCCTCCTGGGAGCAAACACAGGAAGAGGTTACCTTCCTGGGGAGAGGTAAGAAGGAAATTATCTCCAGGCAAGTGGAAAGCTGAAAGTGAAAAGCAAGACAGGGAACAGAGAGCCGAGGGACAGAACTACAAAAACAAAACTTCACAACTTCATAACTTAAACTTTCGGTCAGCTGACTCGGCTGGGAAAGGGTATAAGGCAGAGCCAAAGGAAGGGTGTGGTGTGTTTGTCTCTCTGGACTCACAAAGACCCTTCTCTCCTCCAACCTGTCAAGAGAAGTGGTCAGACCCTGCAGATGCTAACACTGATGGCATACACAAGATAATACCTACACCCCTCTCCTAAACACAGAAACCGACAAAGAATCTCCCCTTGACCAAACCCTGCTCAGGCTTTTCTCACTCTTTCTCAAGTAGGCCTCAACTTTTAGACTTCTGTGTTCATCTCTGCATTGTCCCATCTTAGCAAGACTCCTGCTAAGTCAGTTTAAGGAGACCCCCACCCCTGATGTCTGATCACCCTCAATAACAGACTGGGTTCCTCATTCCCCATCACACTCCAGGTGAGGTGTGATCCCCCTGGCCTGCCTTCAGCAAGAATCCTGTTAGGTCCATTGAGCCAGGATCCCCTCCCCTCAAAGCTTCCTCTCAGTAATTTTCCAACCACCGACACCCCTCTGCCCAACTTCTCTTTGTATTTGGGGTTGGGTCCAATCTCTCTTCCCCTCTGCGAACTCCTACTGTAGGACCTGAGTGAAGTTCACCTTACCCTTCTTTAACAACTGTTGTTGAGACAGAGAAAACGAAGGGACCCCATGAGAGAAGAAGTTGCTTTTTCCTTTACTTTTTTCTGGCTTCTACTCTTGCTAGGACCTGCAACCCACACCCCACTCCACACATGCTTCATAATGCAAATAGCCTATGTCCTCCTTGTAAGGGTCAAGGAATTAATGATCTCTCTAGAACAGATAACATCTAAGAAAGGACCAGGTGAGAAATGACTGGATGAAGCCATCACACGTGTACTCCAGACCACCAGTACCAGTACCATCTCAATGCCAAGGCCCCCTGGCTCCAAGGAATAACACCTGGGCCCTCATCTTGGTTCAAACTGTTTCCTGGATTCCCAAGGGGACATGTACACCACAACACCACCCTCCATAAAAACCCCAAGACCGAAAGCAAAAATGAGACTCATGATTTTCCTTTCTGAGTCTCCTGGACGCTCTGTCTGTATCTCCCCCATACACACACCTCTCACTCTCTCTATATGTATCTTCAATAAACTCTGCTGTCACCTCCCGCTGGCTCATGTTCGATTTCCATCCTGCCTGAAGCCAAGGACCCTCTTGGCTGATCCTGCAGGACCCCCTCTGGGTCCCTGGCCCCAGCCTGTCTACATCATTATGAATAATTTTTTCTTTAACAGCTTTAACAATGCCTTGTGGGGGAAGCTGAGAAAAGCCCCCAACATTGCAGGAGAGCAAGGGGACTTGTTGACCAGGGAGAGAAGAGTTAGCAGGAAAGCAGAGAGGGAATGTCTGAGACACCACAGGCTCTGGCCTGGGGTTGCAGGAGGCAGAAGGATGGATGTGGCCCCAAAGACAGTGGAGCTGAGGTCTGCAGAGAGGCAGGAAGTGAATACAGCTGACCTTTGAATAATGCGAGGTTAGGGCCCTGACCCCTGTGCAGTTGAAAATCCGGTATCTTTTGATTCCCCCGAGATTTAACTACCAATAACCTATTGTTGACCGGAAGGTTACTGATAACATAAGCAGTCAATTAGCACAGATCTGTATGCTCTATGTGTTACATACTGCACTCTTACAATAAAGTAAGCTAGGGAAAGAAAATGTTAGGAAGAAAATCATATGGAGGAGAAAAAATGCATTTATAGTCCTGTACTGTATTTATGGAAACAAGTCCATATACAAGGGGGGCCACGCAGTGCAAACTTGTGTGGTTCAAGGGTCAGTTGTCCGTCTTCCTCACGAGGCCTGGGAATGATGCGGAAAAACACAACGACATCATACTCCTTTGTACTTTTCCTACTGCCAAAACCTCTACGCACTTTGTGGGCTAAGAGCTCCTTTCAAATACATTACAGTCAGTCTTCTGACACTTAGGGACACAATTCTCAGGCACGGTGAGCCCCTCAGGTTTCTGAACAAGGCTATAGCCAAAGAAGTGAGACCCCAGACCTCCCTGCCACTGNACCCCTGATGGCCCAACCCCAGACCTCCCTGCCACTGCTGTTTTGGCGAGGGGGAGGAAAGAAGACACACTATTTGAAATATTTTATAAAAACTTGCCTTGGAGCACCTGGGTGGCTCGGTCAGTTGAGCATCTGACTCTTGGTTTTGGCTCAGGTCATGAGCTCAGGGTTGTGCTTGAGATTCTCTCTCTCTCTCTCTGCCCCTCCCCACCCCACTCATGTGCACTCGCTCTCTCTCTCTCTCTCACTCACTCTCTCTCAAATAGTTTTTAATATCTTTTTTTAAAAACTTGCCTTTCACTATCTCCTGATAGAAAAAATAGTAAATCTGCTAAAAATTCCATAATTTCGCCAACGAGGATGCTTTTCTCGCCAAATAAACTTCTCCTGATATTTAAGCATTCTTGAAATCTCATTTTTGCAAGAGAAGTGTTTCCAGCCACAAATCTGAAAATAAAACGCATGTGTGTGTTTACTGGGCATGACAATGTTGGTTACTTCATTGTGCTGTCAAAAGTAATTCTTATAAACATCCTTTGTTTTATATAGGAAGATACAGGACAGCAGAGCAGTTTATAATGGTAGAGGTTCAAAATCTTCAAAGTGATATAATGAGGAACATGTGAAGAAACTAGGCACTGTTCCCAGGACAGTTGACATTCGGGCTGGTGGCATGTTGCGGGGCCGTCCCATGTACTGTATCCTGTCTAGCATCATCCTGGCCTCTACCCTCTAGATGTCAATAACAACCCCTCCAGTCATAACAATCTAAAATGCCTCCAGACCCTGCCCAAGGTCCCCTGATGGGCAGAATCACCCCTGGTTGATACGCACTGAAGCAGAGAATGGAAATGCTAACAACCGGCATGTCTTCACCCCGTCAGTCAGGTGGGAAATGGATTAACAAGTGTGGCTTAAGAACATCGATCTTAACAATAAAAGCTAGTACAGAACACAATAATTTTTCAAGAAAAAACACATGTTTACATCAGAACACCTTCGGTGTATTTCATGGTAGCCTGATCACGGGGGTTGTTGTCCAGTAAGCTGGAAATTTCAGCAGCACATTCCAAAATGCGATTTTCTTTTAAGTACTTCTCAGTTGCTGACTTTGCCAGGTTGTTCAGCACTCTGCCTGCAGGGATTACATGTTGGCAAAGAAGATGATGCTTACGGTTTTTTGTTCTGCGAAAGACTTAAGATGTCAACAGGCAGAGCACTTAAGATCATTGCTTCATCACCGCCAATAGCCAGGTTTTCTCTTAATAAATCAGTGACTGGCCTGCATTGCACGGGGATTGGTTTTCATACAATGATTTTGTGTGCACAGCAATTACGAAGGCCAAAGAGCTAAGACAATGGATTGAAACTGAATTCTGAGACTGTTGTGCAAACGAATAGATTGGAAATTAAGTAAGAGTGTGGATGTAGTAAAAGCAGCCGTCACTGTGGTAACCGAGTCCTACCGAAGGCTGCCAGTACAGTCTTGCAAGAAGAAATAATAAAATAATACAGCCTGACAGTAAGAAGCACATGAATAAGCCCCACAAATCCAATTAATAGTTAATGAGCTGTCCCTGGACACGTACCGCTGTGGGAATGTACCTGCTGCAAAGGCAGCAGTTTTGCTCCTTTATTGAGAGTTATATATTCTGACACTAACACAGACCCCTCAAATGCTGAAAAGTGTCTTCTAAGCCATACTCTGTTAGGAAGAGAAAAAGCCATAACAATGTTCCCAGAAGGTGTCAGAACAGCACTGGTAGCAGGAAAGAAAAGCAGATTTCACTTCCTGTGCTATGAATTCAGTCTAAGTATAAAGGATTACCATGACATTGTCAAGAAACATCTTTCCCATCATCGGTGGTAGCTCATTCACTGCCCTGTGCCCACTGCACTCCACCCCACCTCCATTCAGGACCTCATGTCTTACACTCGGGCATCAGACGGGACAGCCATATACCTGGTCTCCCTATGTCCCCTCTTACCCACCATGTAGTCCATGCAACAAAAGTAATCTCAAAATAGAAATCAAATGACGTCATGACTACCCTAACTCCCTGTAATAGCTTCCTTTCACTGAGAATAAAATCCAAATGCTTACCCAAGGCCCTAAATAATTTGGGTCCAGCTGCCTCCTGCCCTTTCCTCAGGGAGGCTCTTTCCATCGCTAACACAGGCCGAGCCCCTCCCACCTCAGGGCCCTGCACAGGCTGTTCCCTCTTCCAGGACCATATGTCTCAGCCAGACAGGCCTGTGGACCTTTCAGAAGTGGACCCTCCCCTGCTTACGCTCTACCCGCATGTCGTTTGTATCTTTCATTGCATTTATTCTAACCTGCGATTATTGTGTGTTATGTGTTGCCTCCTTCAGAGGACAGAGTTAGTGACTGTCCTGTCCAGCAGAGCACCTGGCACACAGCAGGTGCTCAGGAAACAGCTCTTGAACGTGTCAGCTCTGGCCAGCCTGGAATCCTCGCCCCTCCCCCTTCATCTGCTTGCTTGGGCCCTGAATCCCGGCCTGACTCTGGTCAGACACTGGAACTACAGGGGGTTCCCACCAAAGTTGCCACTAAGGATGCTGGTCTACCCCAAGCATCCCTTGCCCGCAGGACCCCACCCCTCCTGCTGGTTTGGACTCCTTAGGGAGCCACAT
>NC_048232.1:72663032-72699114 GCF_002007445.2 Ailuropoda melanoleuca
AGAGAGAGAATGATGGGATCCAACGTGCACTTTAAAAAAATGCTCCTGGCTGGAAGTGTGGAGGGGAAGCTGAAGCAGGCGGGGCTACAGGCAGGGAGGCCAGTTAGTCCATGGGAAGCACGAGGGTCTGAGCTGATGCCGCGGGCCTGGATGAGACAGGAGACCTGCTAAGGCTGGGTGCCACGCTGAATGTTGTGGCCCTTGTGCTGGGATCACCGGGTAATTGTCATGCTCACAGTAGAGTGACGTGGTTAGGAGCGTGAGCTCTCAAGTCAGGCAGCCCTGGTAGTGGTTAGTGAGGCCCAGACACTCTGCAATCAGACTCCCTGGGTGCTGATCCTGGCTCTACCACTAAAAAGCTGGGCAAGCATTCTAATCTCCTGAACCTCAGCTTTCTCACATTCAAAATGAGAATAACAAATTGTTTTGAGGATTCAGTGAGAAAAAGGCATGTAATGTCTTTAGCATAGTGACTGATCATAAATATAATTAAGATGACACCATGGTGTCCGCACTGGGTGAAAGGAGAGAAGGAAGATGCATTTCATCAGGAAGAGGGGGTGAATGGGTTCAGTCTTGAGAATGTAGACTCAGAAATGCCCAAATACTTTGGAATACTCCAGTGGAGACATACAATAGATGATAGAGGTCTGAGAGGGAAGGACATGGAGATGAGAAGCCAGCACCTCATGGCTGAAGCCCTAGGCACAGGTGAGGCTGGGGTGCTAAGACTGAGACCAGCATCCAAGCACAGCATTCATGAACTGAACCCAAGACAGTGCCACCATTTGGACAAGAGTCGGGGCGGGGGAGGAAACCCACAGAAGAAACTGAGCAGGGATCATCAGAAAAGAGAGCCAGGAGGGAGGGTATCTCAGGATCCAGGAGAGTGTTGCTTTGGGAAGGGAGTCATCAACACCATTCTTCAGCAGAAGGCCAACAAGATCAAAAAGTACAAAGGGACACATTTAACATGTTCCTGATGACTTCCGCTGGAGTGGACACAATGGAGTTGGGTAGGGGTAGAAGTTAAATGATAGGAAATGGGAAGGGAGGAAGAAACCTGACCTTGAAGAGGTGGCTGCTGAATGGATACAAAGTCAAGAAAGAGTAGATGGCATTTATTTTACTGAGAACATACTACTGTTCCTCTCAAGACAGCTTATTTGTTCCTCTCTGTCCTGTTTCTTTTTAATTTGACCTCATTTATCCAGCCCTATCATCCCATGCCATGGGCCCTCAGGATCCCATGCACCATTTCTGTAGTGCACGGCAGCTGTCACCAGGGCCCCCAGCCACAAAGACAAAGGGTCTACACCTGTGTGAGAGGTGAGTCGAGCTGCACAGCAAAATAGCTCCTGGTCTTAACTACTGTTAAAAAAGATGTGGTCACCTAAGGGCAACCTTCAACAAGGAGAAGACCTTCTGCTGTTTCAGAAGGTTGACTGTTGCCAATGACGGCTGGGCAAAAGGCATCCAAGGACGGTCAGGTCGTCTGCCACAGAGGCCATCCCTGTGGAATGGACCAGCAATATTAAGTGTCTGTGATTCACACCCCACCAGCTCCGGATTTGCGGTGGGGCAGCCCGGGCAGCACAGATGACTCAGACAGTAAGCTACGTGTTTAGATTTTTCTTTCACGAGGCAATGGTTCTACTGTCACGCTTTTTGCTTCTGCAAAGAAAAGTCCTGTCTCTGTTCTCCATGCTGGTGTTAAGAGGAACAGAAGGAGTCTTACCTTGTATCCAGTATCTAAAAAATTACCCTGTGGGGAGCAAAATAGTAATACTAAGAACTCAATTTAATGAATTCTTTTGGTACATGCCAGGCATTCTGCTAATCACTTTACCTACAGGATCGCTTAGTCCTCACAACCATCCTGTGGGCAAGATACTTTCCCCACTTCCATTTTACCAATGAAGAAATGAATGAGATAGCAAGATGTTAAGTTCTTACTGTTACTAATTTGAACCCAGGCACTCAGACCCCAAAGCCCGACACTTCCCCACTACTATATGGCACCTATAATGTACCCTTACACGTAAATTCCCTTATTTGGGCTACTCTTTTACAGGTAAATACTCTGAGAAAGGCTAAATATGGATTTGCACTTAAGTGTTAGAAATTAGCAACATCACATTCCTCCTGGGAGCAAACACAGGAAGAGGTTACCTTCCTGGGGAGAGGTAAGAAGGAAATTATCTCCAGGCAAGTGGAAAGCTGAAAGTGAAAAGCAAGACAGGGAACAGAGAGCCGAGGGACAGAACTACAAAAACAAAACTTCACAACTTCATAACTTAACCTTTCGGTCAGCTGACTCGGCTGGGAAAGGGTATAAGGCAGAGCCAAAGGAAGGGTGTGGTGTGTTTGTCTCTCTGGACTCACAAAGACCCTTCTCTCCTCCAACCTGTCAAGAGAAGTGGTCAGACCCTGCAGATGCTAACACTGATGGCATACACAAGATAATACCTACACCCCTCTCCTAAACACAGAAACCGACAAAGAATCTCCCCTTGACCAAACCCTGCTCAGGCTTTTCTCACTCTTTCTCAAGTAGGCCTCAACTTTTAGACTTCTGTGTTCATCTCTGCATTGTCCCATCTTAGCAAGACTCCTGCTAAGTCAGTTTAAGGAGACCCCCACCCCTGATGTCTGATCACCCTCAATAACAGACTGGGTTCCTCATTCCCCATCACACTCCAGGTGAGGTGTGATCCCCCTGGCCTGCCTTCAGCAAGAATCCTGTTAGGTCCATTGAGCCAGGATCCCCTCCCCTCAAAGCTTCCTCTCAGTAATTTTCCAACCACCGACACCCCTCTGCCCAACTTCTCTTTGTATTTGGGGTTGGGTCCAATCTCTCTTCCCCTCTGCGAACTCCTACTGTAGGACCTGAGTGAAGTTCACCTTACCCTTCTTTAACAACTGTTGTTGAGACAGAGAAAACGAAGGGACCCCATGAGAGAAGAAGTTGCTTTTTCCTTTACTTTTTTCTGGCTTCTACTCTTGCTAGGACCTGCAACCCACACCCCACTCCACACATGCTTCATAATGCAAATAGCCTATGTCCTCCTTGTAAGGGTCAAGGAATTAATGATCTCTCTAGAACAGATAACATCTAAGAAAGGACCAGGTGAGAAATGACTGGATGAAGCCATCACACGTGTACTCCAGACCACCAGTACCAGTACCATCTCAATGCCAAGGCCCCCTGGCTCCAAGGAATAACACCTGGGCCCTCATCTTGGTTCAAACTGGTTCCTGGATTCCCAAGGGGACATGTACACCACAACACCACCCTCCATAAAAACCCCAAGACCGAAAGCAAAAATGAGACTCATGATTTTCCTTTCTGAGTCTCCTGGACGCTCTGTCTGTATCTCCCCCATACACACACCTCTCACTCTCTCTATATGTATCTTCAATAAACTCTGCTGTCACCTCCCGCTGGCTCATGTTCGATTTCCATCCTGCCTGAAGCCAAGGACCCTCTTGGCTGATCCTGCAGGACCCCCTCTGGGTCCCTGGCCCCAGCCTGTCTACATCATTATGAATAATTTTTTCTTTAACAGCTTTAACAATGCCTTGTGGGGGAAGCTGAGAAAAGCCCCCAACATTGCAGGAGAGCAAGGGGACTTGTTGACCAGGGAGAGAAGAGTTAGCAGGAAAGCAGAGAGGGAATGTCTGAGACACCACAGGCTCTGGCCTGGGGTTGCAGGAGGCAGAAGGATGGATGTGGCCCCAAAGACAGTGGAGCTGAGGTCTGCAGAGAGGCAGGAAGTGAATACAGCTGACCTTTGAATAATGCGAGGTTAGGGCCCTGACCCCTGTGCAGTTGAAAATCCGGTATCTTTTGATTCCCCCGAGATTTAACTACCAATAACCTATTGTTGACCGGAAGGTTACTGATAACATAAGCAGTCAATTAGCACAGATCTGTATGCTCTATGTGTTACATACTGCACTCTTACAATAAAGTAAGCTAGGGAAAGAAAATGTTAGGAAGAAAATCATATGGAGGAGAAAAAATGCATTTATAGTCCTGTACTGTATTTATGGAAACAAGTCCATATACAAGGGGGGCCACGCAGTGCAAACTTGTGTGGTTCAAGGGTCAGTTGTCCGTCTTCCTCACGAGGCCTGGGAATGATGCGGAAAAACACAACGACATCATACTCCTTTGTACTTTTCCTACTGCCAAAACCTCTACGCACTTTGTGGGCTAAGAGCTCCTTTCAAATACATTACAGTCAGTCTTCTGACACTTAGGGACACAATTCTCAGGCACGGTGAGCCCCTCAGGTTTCTGAACAAGGCTATAGCCAAAGAAGTGAGACCCCAGACCTCCCTGCCACTGGTGTTTTGGCGGGGAGGAGGAAAGAAGACACACTATTTGAAATATTTTATAAAAACTTGCCTTGGAGCACCTGGGTGGCTCAGTCAGTTGAGCATCTGACTCTTGGTTTTGGCTCAGGTCATGAGCTCAGGGTTGTGCTTGAGATTCTCTCTCTCTCTCTCTGCCCCTCCCCACCCCACTCATGTGCACTCGCTCTCTCTCTCTCTCTCTCTCACTCTCTCTCAAATAGTTTTTAATATCTTTTTTTAAAAACTTGCCTTTCACTATCTCCTGATAGAAAAAATAGTAAATCTGCTAAAAATTCCATAATTTCGCCAACGAGGATGCTTTTCTCGCCAAATAAACTTCTCCTGATATTTAAGCATTCTTGAAATCTCATTTTTGCAAGAGAAGTGTTTCCAGCCACAAATCTGAAAATAAAACGCATGTGTGTATTTACTGGGCATGACAATGTTGGTTACTTCATTGTGCTGTCAAAAGTAATTCTTATAAACATCCTTTGTTTTATATAGGAAGATACAGGACAGCAGAGCAGTTTATAATGGTAGAGGTTCAAAATCTTCAAAGTGATATAATGAGGAACATGTGAAGAAACTAGGCACTGTTCCCAGGACAGTTGACATTCGGGCTGGTGGCATGTTGCGGGGCCGTCCCATGTACTGTATCCTGTCTAGCATCATCCTGGCCTCTACCCTCTAGATGTCAATAACAACCCCTCCAGTCATAACAATCTAAAATGCCTCCAGACCCTGCCCAAGGTCCCCTGATGGGCAGAATCACCCCTGGTTGATACGCACTGAAGCAGAGAATGGAAATGCTAACAACCGGCATGTCTTCACCCCGTCAGTCAGGTGGGAAATGGATTAACAAGTGTGGCTTAAGAACATCGATCTTAACAATAAAAGCTAGTACAGAACACAATAATTTTTCAAGAAAAAACACATGTTTACATCAGAACACCTTCGGTGTATTTCATGGTAGCCTGATCACGGGGGTTGTTGTCCAGTAAGCTGGAAATTTCAGCAGCACATTCCAAAATGCGATTTTCTTTTAAGTACTTCTCAGTTGCTGACTTTGCCAGGTTGTTCAGCACTCTGCCTGCAGGGATTACATGTTGGCAAAGAAGATGATGCTTACGGTTTTTTGTTCTGCGAAAGACTTAAGATGTCAACAGGCAGAGCACTTAAGATCATTGCTTCATCACCGCCAATAGCCAGGTTTTCTCTTAATAAATCAGTGACTGGCCTGCATTGCACGGGGATTGGTTTTCATACAATGATTTTGTGTGCACAGCAATTACGAAGGCCAAAGAGCTAAGACAATGGATTGAAACTGAATTCTGAGACTGTTGTGCAAACGAATAGATTGGAAATTAAGTAAGAGTGTGGATGTAGTAAAAGCAGCCGTCACTGTGGTAACCGAGTCCTACCGAAGGCTGCCAGTACAGTCTTGCAAGAAGAAATAATAAAATAATACAGCCTGACAGTAAGAAGCACATGAATAAGCCCCACAAATCCAATTAATAGTTAATGAGCTGTCCCTGGACACGTACCGCTGTGGGAATGTACCTGCTGCAAAGGCAGCAGTTTTGCTCCTTTATTGAGAGTTATATATTCTGACACTAACACAGACCCCTCAAATGCTGAAAAGTGTCTTCTAAGCCATACTCTGTTAGGAAGAGAAAAAGCCATAACAATGTTCCCAGAAGGTGTCAGAACAGCACTGGTAGCAGGAAAGAAAAGCAGATTTCACTTCCTGTGCTATGAATTCAGTCTAAGTATAAAGGATTACCATGACATTGTCAAGAAACATCTTTCCCATCATCGGTGGTAGCTCATTCACTGCCCTGTGCCCACTGCACTCCACCCCACCTCCATTCAGGACCTCATGTCTTACACTCGGGCATCAGACGGGACAGCCATATACCTGGTCTCCCTATGTCCCCTCTTACCCACCATGCAGTCCATGCAACAAAAGTAATCTCAAAATAGAAATCAAATGACGTCATGCCTACCCTAACTCCCTGTAATAGCTTCCTTTCACTGAGAATAAAATCCAAATGCTTACCCAAGGCCCTAAATAATTTGGGTCCAGCTGCCTCCTGCCCTTTCCTCAGGGAGGCTCTTTCCATCGCTAACACAGGCCGAGCCCCTCCCACCTCAGGGCCCTGCACAGGCTGTTCCCTCTTCCAGGACCATATGTCTCAGCCAGACAGGCCTGTGGACCTTTCAGAAGTGGACCCTCCCCTGCTTACGCTCTACCCGCATGTCGTTTGTATCTTTCATTGCATTTATTCTAACCTGCGATTATTGTATGTTATGTGTTGCCTCCTTCAGAGGACAGAGTTAGTGACTGTCCTGTCCAGCAGAGCACCTGGCACACAGCAGGTGCTCAGGAAACAGCTCTTGAACGTGTCAGCTCTGGCCAGCCTGGAATCCTCGCCCCTCCCCCTTCATCTGCTTGCTTGGGCCCTGAATCCCGGCCTGACTCTGGTCAGACACTGGAACTACAGGGGGTTCCCACCAAAGTTGCCACTAAGGATGCTGGTCTACCCCAAGCATCCCTTGCCCGCAGGACCCCAACCCCTCCTGCTGGTTTGGACTCCTTAGGGAGCCACATATTTCTGCACCAAGCCAAGGTCTGCTCAACTCCTCGGAGCTCTGCACTTTAGACTGCCCAGTTGGCTTTGGAAGGCCAGTCCCAGAACCCACCTGAGTGTCCCTGGTTCCCACCCTGGTTTCCTCTGCTCACCAAGGTCCAAGCATACCTGTGACCAGCTCTGCCTGCATGAGGGTACGTTAGAAGCTATGATCTGTATATCGAGGACTATAGCTTCATAAATGTCAATGCTGGAAGAGATTCTGTACAGTGAAGCGTTATTGCAGATAGGCTGTAGGGCCTGATCAGTCCAGCTCGGACTCCTACCTCCAGACCTGCTGGCTGTGAGAGCTGACGTAGTTTAAGTTATTCTATCTCTCTGGCCTTCAGTTTCCTCGTCTGTAAAATGGGGGTAGCAATACATCCCGCATGAGGTACGTTCAAGGATCAAAGATCTTGAGCATAAAGAGCCTTATGCATAGTAAGCATTCCACCAACGAGAACCATCACTACGAACATGGACTTACACTGAGATCTAGAGAGGGGTGAGCAGGCTGCCCAAGGTGACCTTTGATCTTCTAGCCATGGTGGGTAGATTGCAGAAACAGCCGCAGCCCCCCTTGCCAATCTGTACCCCATTCCCCTCAGCACTGCCACTCCGCACCTCCTCCCATCAAGTGGAGTGTCTTGCTCTCCCTTTGAATGAAGCCTGGTGACTTGCTTTGACCAGGTGAATGCCTCCGCTCAGGCTTGTGACCCCCCTCTTTTGGAATCACGCGAGCCGCCAAGCGAACAGGCCCTGGCCATCCTCCTAGAGGAGGAGACACGTGTGGCCTGCCACCCCTGTCATCTCAGCCAGACATCTAAGGGAAGCCCTCGTAGACCAGCCAGTGCTGATGGCCCTGCCAGAGGATCTCGGACACTGGCACGAGCCCAGCCTTAATCTGCTGAGCCCACCCTGGACCTGTGGAATCCCCCAGGCAACCCACAGGCCTGTGGGCAATAGTAAGTAGCTGCTGTTCGAATGGCTGCCTTTCGGGCTGGCTTGTTATACCACAAAAGCAAATTAACAGAGCCATTGAAATATGGTATAAGCCTAGAATCCTTTAGTCTAGCCTGACTGTAAATCAGTGGGTCAGAAATGCTTAAATTCTTTGTCTCTGCTCTATCAGTGGTACCACAGAGCCTCAGGCATCAAATGCGGGAGAATGCGAGGAGTGGGCTCCTGGGAGCACTGGACTGCATGCCAGGCAGCGTCCTGCGTGCGCCACGGTCTCCTACGAACACCTGCCATCTCACAACGTGCACAACACGTACTCCTCTCATCCCTCCCTTCTGAACACGAAAAACGTGACCCAGAAAGGTCGAATCATTGGTCTAAAGGCAAAGAGCCAGGGAGTGGAGAGATGAGATTTAAACCTGGAACAGCAGGCTTCAGGGTCATATGCACGGCCCCTGCCCTGCTCACAGGCTCCCTTTCTAACGCGTGTCCCCATCGCCTTCAACACCCCAAAGGCTGCACTATCGCAAGAGGAGCGCTTACTGGTCAACCCTTACGTGCCCACCATAAAACTCCCATCCACCTCCCCTTTCTTGGTGGCTGGATGAGCCCAGGAGCCCGACTCTGAAACACAAAGGGTTACCCACTCTGCACCTATCTGCCATACCTTTCTGCCTCACGAAGTCCTGCTTGTCTTTTATGGCGCTGGTTGAGAACTCCATCAGGTTGGACCACGCTTTCTGGAAACAGTGGAAGCCCTCCTCAGTCATCCCTATTTCAAGGTAGAGTTCTCCAGTAGTGTTCTGTACTTCGAGAAGCATCTCTGTCAAGGACTGACTCTGTACAAAGTGGAAAGGACACCACTGCTGAGGGAACACAGCATTAGATCGAGCGCAGGAGCCGGACGGCCACCCAGGAAAGGCCATTTCATAAGGTACTTGCAAAAGATGGCATGCTTTATGTCATTTCTTCTCTTAGGGAATTGAAGTTTTCATAAAATGATGTGAAATATTTATTGGGAAACGTGGTAAACTAAAAATAAGTTTGGGGATATGTTTTCAGAGGTCGTTATCATTTGCAGCAATAAATATTTTGGGGGCACCTGGGGGGCTCAGTCGGGGTGAAGCGTCTACCTTCGACTCAGGTCATGATCCTGGGGTCCAGGGATCCAGCCCCGCATAGGGGAGCCTGCTCAGCGAGGAGCCTGCTTTCCCCTCTCCCTCTGCGGCTCCCCTCACCAGCTCATTCTCTCCCTCTCAGATGAATAAATAAAATCTTTTAAAAATAATAATAGTAAATAAATAAATATTTTTGAAGGTAAGAATAACATGATAATGTGTTGCATATGTTAAAGTTCCCAGGGGAGGGTATTATCTAGAATTCAAATGAACACCTAAAAAGACTATCTAGGTGGCCCTTGAATTCAAAAGTGACCAGACGTCTGTTAATATTACGTTTGACACATTTTTGCTTGGCGACTTGAATTTAAATTCCCTTTACTGGTTCAGCATCATTTGGTTCAGGGGCACAGAAACTTCACTACTTTAAATCACTCCTCTACCAAAACTGTTTCAGCATATAAGAATCTACCAGTTGGTTATAATCTTTCAAATGTCCAGCGCAAGAAATGAGAGCTAATGACGCATTATCTTACTACTAATACCTCACTTCAAAAAAATGTAATATTAATAATATGAATGGGAGTAATAAAGCCCTGTTCAAATGAACAATCGTCCTCATTGACTCTGTAATACTTTCTGCTATACCACAGTGTGAGCCCAGGAAAGGACCGACCGAGCCTGGCTGTGTGGCACGAATTCTTTCTGCTCTGCACCTGCTGAAAGTGCTCACCCATGCCCACTGGCCTTCTGCGGCTTGACACAAGAGCTTCCCAATACGTGTCTTGGAAATAGGTGACCTCTACTCAGAGATACGGATCTCCCCAGCCCTGGAGGCAGCCAGGTGTGGTAAGGAATCCCTGGGGCAGAGGCCTGCAGCTCTTTCTTGCATTCCTCATGTGTATCTTTAAAAGTGCCCCCTTCTCAGTGGCTATCCTAGATCTCATCCTTACTGATCACTCTTCCTATCCACCACTTCAAAGATGGCCTCCATGCTGACTATATTGACAAACCTGAAAGATCTACCCTCAGATATTGGTTCAGATCATGATTGGCTGCAGGTAACAGAAAACCCAAATTAACAGTGGCTTGATTTCTTTCTCATGCAAAAGTCCAGAAGTGGGTGGCCCAGAGCTACAGACACACCACAATGTCAGAGACTCAGATTCCGTTTATCTTGTTGCTTGACCTTGCCTGACCTCCATTCCTAAGGATACCTCTTGGTCTAAAATGGCTGCTCCCTCTCCAGCCATCATATCCACAATCCAACCAGCATGGAAGGAAGAAAGAGAAGAAAATCAGACTCTTCGCTTCATGAAAACCTCTTAGAAGTTATCCATATCACTCCCACTTACATCTCAACAGCCTAAACTCAGCCATGTGCTCATCTCTAGCTCCCAGGAAAGCTGGGAAACCTAGTCTTCTTTCCAGTCACTTGCTGGGCTAAACATTCAGGAGGAGGGGTACACTACTTACTATGAAAGGGGGTATAGATCTTGGGAAATTACAGTCTGGTATATTTCATTTACCCTTTTCTTTTAAATTTCAAGTTAACGGTGTTTTTACCCATTTTCTTCCCTCCTGCCTACCTCAGAGGAAAAGATGCCCAACCTCCTTTTCAAGGACCCACCCCTCCCTGGACTCTCAGAGTCCTGTCCCCTGCACAGAGTTCCCACTGGCATCTCCAATCTGCCCATCTCCCCGGCTCCTTTCCTGCTCCACACAAACACACATATCCTGGATCAAACCTCACCTGAAGCTGATAATATCCTGACTTTTCATCTTTCTCCTATTATTGACAAGCTTCTCAAACTAGTATCAATATGTGCTCGTTCTCCATTTCCTTATCACACACTCACCTCTTAAAGCCCTGCAGTTTGGCTCCTCCCATATCCACCCCCTTCCATCTCTGGGGTTACCACTGACCTCCACTCACCAGACCTAGGGACCTTCTTTTGGTCTTCATTTGTCTAGCCCCCTCAGCAGCACTCCTTCCTTGGCTCTGGGGAAACCATAATCCCCCAACCCTCCTCCAATCCCTCACTCCTTCACAAGCTCTTCTTTCCTTGTCTCCTTTTAGGTATAAATAACTTCCCAGGAACCAATTCCTATCGTCCCTCAGAGGCCTCTTCTCACTGCGTGTTTCAGCATTCACATGTAAGTAGATGTCCCCCACCACGTCTCTCTCCAGATTTCCAACCCTACCTCTCCTCCAGCTGGCTGGAGACTCCACTGGGATCTTTCCCCAACTGCAAACTCAGTGGTTGAAACATTTAAAATTTAACATCTTCCTCTCCAAATCAGCTTCCTCTCTGGATTTCTCCATGCCTGTGAACCAGACTCAAGTCCTCAGAGTCTCCTTGAGTCCTCTCCATGTCCTGGCCACGTTTCCAGTCAGACTGAGTAGGGCAGGAGCCTCAGGGAGGGGGACAGCTCCCGAGCGTCCGCCAGGTCACCGGGTCCTGCCACCCTTGAGTCTCACTGCCCCCGTTGCCAGAAGTACTCATCGGCAAATGCAGTGGTATGTTGTCAACCTTCCTCCTTCCGAAAACAGGTCTTTCATTCTCCTCTAACTCCAGACCATCTACTTCTTGAGGGCAGACTAAGCACCTGCTATGCATGATTTCAACAGATATTTACAGAAACGCTACGAAATAGGGATTATTGCTCCTCTATCGCAGGTGGGGAAACTGAGGCTCCTTGAGGTTCTATAAATCACCCAAGCCAACATGGCTAGTAAGGAGACCCAGACCTATCTCCAAAGCTCTGCTCTGTACATTTCTTTAATAAGTGAGTTTCTGACACATAACCAAAGGCCCCTTCACAAAAGTATCATTTGGTTTTCCAGCTGCCTGCCCCACCGATATGAAACTGGAGCGGGGACAGCAATGAGACCTACTTTTTCAACAGACGTACCAATTAAATGAGCTTCTCAACCAGAGCACCCCTGACATTTGGGGCAGGCTAGCTCTGTGCTGTGTGGGTCTAGCGGAGGGAGGGGGTGTCCTACACATGCAGGATGTGTAGCAAGCCGTTCACCTTGCTTCTACCCACCTGATGCCCGGGGCAACACCCCCCTCCCAAGTTGTGACAACCAAAAATGGCTCCAGTGTTGCCAAATATGCCCTGGGGGACAAAACTGCCCCCCCAGTTGAAAACCACTGTCCTAAAATTCTTAAATGACCTAAGCTGAAGAAATTATGACAGTGGTACATATACAGAACACACATCACTAATAACAAGATCTTTCCCCTGGAGAATGTTAGGCACCTATTTCAAAGAAGTTGTTATTGCCAAAATAGTTTTAGAACTTCTCCTTTGGAAGTGCCTTCAGAGCTTAAAGAAAATTCTTTTAACAGTCTCCATGGTGGCTAGTCCCAAAGCACTGTTGCAAAAAATATTTTGAGAACAGAATCATAAGATTGATGCCTCCCAAAGCAGTGCTCTGAAGAGGGGAATTTTCTTTGACTGTCTAAGCTCTGACAAGCCTCCTGGGAAGCTGTCTTATCCTTTCATGACCAGGTACCTGACGGCCTCTGCTTCATCGCTGTTGTGTATGTTGCCAGCAACTTCCAGCTAGACGGGGAGCTCCCTGAGGCCAGAAACTGTGCCTGCCTCGCTCACTGCTACCATCCCAACTCCTGGCACAGTGCTCGGGGGAGGCAAGGCCCTCAGTGTCAGCCGAGTGGGCGAATGGCTGAATGACTAAGTGAATGATTGGAACCAGGTACTCAGTGATTACCTAATAAAATAACTGGTACTCTCCAGACAGACACCTGGTGAACATCTGGACCTCATGGGAAAAAAAATGGGGGGCTAGGGGAAATTCCACAGTGATAGCAAGATAGCAGAGAATCACTGGACTCCACTCCCAGGAAGATGAAAGAGTGGCCAAGATAGCTTAAATCGAGCTGTCTTGTTATGTCTAACTGAGGCCTCAGGGACTTTTTAAACCACAGACAGAAATAACAAAATAGCTACCTGTTCTTAAGGTCTCACTGTGGGCCACACAGTGCCTGAAGTGCTTTGTGTACTCTCTTACGTGGCCCTGTTAGAACCCCTTGAGACAGATCCTTGGATCCTCAACAGAGTCAGAGAGGTTAAAATTCTCACCGAGGTCACAGAGCCGTGAGTGCCAAAGCACTTTAAATCTGGGTCAGCCCGAACACATCCCACGCTCTATTCACTACTCTGCGCTGCCTTCTTAGGACATGAAGTATTTGCAAATTCAGATTGATTCACTGATTCACTTATTAGGCACCTGTAGGTTGTAACAGGCTGCGGAGGATACAGAAATTGGTAAATAAGCATGGTCTCCACCACGAGGAGACTTGCCATGTTAAGTCTTATTAATCTCTTTAAATAGAATTCTTTTTATTAAGGTGTGTGTTGGTGGAGGCAGAGGCAGTGTTTTATAAAAATGTGAAGATCTTTGGTTTAAAATATAAACAGCTTTGTCTTGGGTTATACTATCCTTGGTCTACAAATGCTACTGAAATCAGTGAAAATTTATAATTTTTTTAAAGGCCAGCTTAATGTCCTCATACACACAGTTATAGTTATATATTATGAGGAAAACTTTCATTGTATTCAACAAAGCCAAAACTTAATATTTCAGAAAAAGTAAATCAATATAGAGACAAGAAAATCAACCTTCCCCAACATTTTTGTGAAAATTATAACCAATTAAAACCATAACCAAGTCCTTAATCTGTCTTTTGTTAGTTCATTTCAACCCACTACTCTATTCTTTTTTTTTGCTTTATCAACGTTCTTTTCTCCCCCAAAATTGCACCTCTTGGTATTCATTCCTTCAAAACTGGTTCCCATCTGTCTACTACTTGTTGGCACTAACTAAGGTTTGGGGTATGGATTAAAGTCAGCTTCCTCTCTGACTAACATAATTAATTTATTATTTGTTATTTATTATTAATTCCTCCCTTTGTGGGTGAAACGATAAAGGAACAAAGGTAAATGACATCTGAAAATATCTGACATGAAAGCAATAGCACTTGAAGGATTTAAAGTGATTTCCCGCTGTACCTGCATCAGCATGTTCTCGACCCTCAAGAATAACCCTTCTGCTTCTCTGGTCTTGCCCATAAGCTTCAGAAATTTCGCAATAAAGAACATTAATCGGCATTTGTCAGTGGTCGTAACCTCAAAAAGCCTGCATTCCAGCACTAGATTGGAAAGAAAGGTAAATAATCCTAAATAAAGCATATCTGGAAAGGAACAAAGAGTACCCATCACTCAGTCTTGATACAGGAGTTATAAATGCATTACCCTCATTTCAGGATTTCTCTCTCAAGGGATTAGCACTTTGCTTTTATTAGCGCTTACATACATTATCAAGTATTTCAAACAATGACATGAAAAATAACTCCAGTGCTTTTAAATAATCTTGATACGTAAGTGCTGAAAACCAGAGTCAAAGAAGCATTTCTATAGCACGGTCCACATATTGCTGTAATTTGTATTTGGGGGTGATTTTCAGGCAAGAATAAGAAGGTGTTTAAATTACTTACACAATTCTGCCCTCTGTTGCAACTATCTTGAATTACTTGCTTTACGAGAAGGAACAAAATGGTAAAAGAACCAAATAAGGAACATGCCGTGTGTATGTGTGTGTTTTATACCCTATTACAACACAAATGAAAACATATAAATTTTTGAACTTGAAGAACCAATTAAATGGTTCTACATGGTACTACGAAGTCATCGTTTCCAGAATTTTCCCCAACATTCCAGCATCTGAACTTCTACATTTGACCATTGTTTCATTTCAAAGTATTGCATCTAACGTATTTGACACAAACCCGTGTTCTCCATCTGTTCCGTTGCCCCTGCCAGTAGGTCACCCAGACACTGAATACACTCCTGCTTTCTTTCTGCCAATTTTTCCGGGGATCACCCTTTGCGCACAGAATAAATACTGAGCATCTACTGTCTGTCAGGCGGCATTCTAGGCTCTCATCACCAAGCACAGCGGATGAGGCTGTAGCTCTCAGCACGGGACAATGAGGCCAAGAGGCTTTGAACCATAGCTATAGGGCTTCAAGTCCAAGAGCAAAAACTAAATGAAAGCCAAGGGCAAGAGCGCCAAAGAGAGTCCAAGACTCTCATCCACAGTGGCCATCCAAGTAAAGGGACCTAAGGTGGGCATAAGAACTGAGGGGTCAGGGCACCTGGGTGGCTCAAACATCTGCCTTTGGCTCAAGTCGTGATCCTGGGGTCCTGGGATTGAGCCCCACAAGGGGCTCTCTGCTCAGCGGGGAGCCTGCTTCTCCCTCTCCCTCTGCTGCTCCCCCTGTTTGTGCTCTCCTACTCTCTCTCAAATAAATAAATAAAATCTAAAAAAAAAAGAAAAAAAAAACCTGAGGGGTCAATCCAAGCAACAAAGGAATCTAAGAACTAGAAGCAGCTGCTTAGAGCAGACAGGCCGAGGGTGGTCTCGACAAAGAACTGAGAGATGGGCCCCTGATTGGGGGGAGGCGCGGGGAGGAGTTGCAAATTCCACAAGGATTATTGGGTCCAGATTCCTGTCAAGGGCTCACGTGGGAATGGACAATGTGCATTCACTATGTTTAATACTCAATTCAACAATCTCATGTGCTCAGGAAAACTTCATTCATGAATCCTTCCTGCCACTGACCACATCCCTCATGTTCATTCACTTAGCACCAACATATAGTTTGAACGGACAAGAAAATAATTTTTCTCATTATAAAGCAAGGATGTGTACATTATAGAAAAATTGAAAAATACAGAGAAGTACAAAGAAAAATAAAAACCACTCATCATTGCCTCAAAGATCATCTGATTTAACATATTGCTGTATGTTCCTCTGACTTTTGCATGTACCCACATTCTTTTTTAATAAAATTGGGATCATCCTATATTATGTTTATTTTTTTTAAGTTAATGGTTTTTTTATCGGAAGGAAAAAAAAAGATTAGCATTTACAACGTGGAATGGCCGTGAACTGCAATTTCTCGAGCAGCAGTGTTGACGGTTGTGCTGAGGTCCGCGGCCACAGCCTACTCTGCTGGCTCCAAGTCATGCTTCGGAAAATTTTAGAAACAGTCCGCAGATGCTCCCTTGATAAAGGTTTCCTTCTAAACATTTGTGTGAATGGTGACAGCCTGACACCCATTTCGCTCTAGTACAACCCGGACAATGCTAAACCGACACACGCAGCATGCCACGAGGGCGTGTGTCATTGTCACCAGAGGTGGGGGCACACGGAAGTACAAGCAGGCCGTCCTGCTAAGGGGAGGCTACACTTAGACAGTGTATCCTCCACCCATTTTTCTGCACAGCGTCCTGAGGTAAACCAATTTTAAATGTTTGTTTTCAGTAAACCAGCTATGGCAATTTATGCTAACAAATTAACTAGAACCCATTTAAATAGGTTTAAAATTTGTTTTTTCATTTTGTGTTTTTAATAGAAATGCCTGACAGTGCTCCATCATCAAGGCGCATGCATGAAAAACTGGCCAGCCCAGTGTACTCGTCACTAGCAAAAGGGACTGCAAGGAGTCCACTTAATGCTTCCTTATTTCAAGGGAGCTCAAGTGTTTCTGTCGTAAAACTGATGTGTAGTGTGGTCTTCAGGGGACGGGAACACCAACACATACATGTAGATTTTGCGCACGTGAACAGAAGGTACTTTTGACAATCAGTTTTGCTATACAGAAACAGAACGAGTAAATTAACCTTTTTTTTTTTTTTTTGCAAGAGGTAAGTAAAAGATGCAATTTGATTCTTCTGGGGAGGGGGGAAAGGAGTTGAAAGTAGGTCTTCATTCTGTAGTCATCATCTGTACGAATTCTTCATAGCTGACTTGTCCAACTCCATCAGTTGCTGCTTCTCTGATCATTTCATCTCCTTCTTCATCTGTTTTTCTCCTAAGTTGGACATGAGTGATGTAGCCTGCCGCACGGATGTAACCAGTGCCATCCTTGTCAAAGACTTGGAATGCCTCACGAATTTCTTCTTCGCCGTCTGTGCCTTTCATTTTTCTAGCCACCATAGTCAGAAATTCTGGGAAGTCAATGGTGCCATTACCATCAGCATCCACCTCGCTGATCATATCCTGCAATGTGGCTCCTGTCGGGCTCTGACCCAGTGACCTCGTGACAGTTCCAAGTTCCTTTGTTGTGATGGTGCGCCACCATCTTTGTCAAACAGGGAGAAAGCCTCCGTGAATTCTGCAGTCTGTTCGTCAGTCAGCTGATCAGCCATGGTGCTAATCAAGGGAGGAAGCACAGAGGAAGTATGGATGGGTGGGGGGCTGCAGGAGCACAGGGGCTGTGTGGGCAGGGGTGTCCCCTCAGCATTGTGACCCCACCACCATCCTACTGAGTAAGGCTCCCAGCACCGCTCCACGTTATGCTTAATACCTGCTTTTTCACTTCCATATTCAACAAATATTTATGTGTCAGCACTGTGCTAGATGTCGAGTATATACTGAACACAATATTCATGGTTCCTGCCCTCGTAGAGCTTATAGCCTATAGAAAAAATATATTGTATTACAAATATTTTTCCATATCTTTAAAAATTGAGAACACATGTACTTGCCATTGGACTGTATTCTATTTTACAAATTAAATGTTATTTAGTGAGAATCTTTGGCAGAAATCTTTTTAAACATCCCTGATTATTTTCTTAGAGCAACTGTTAAATTGAACAAGCCATAGGATATTAATATTTCTAAGACTTTGAATATATATTGCCAAATTGCTCCCCAGAAAGATTGTCCCAATATAAACTCTTACTGTAGCATGTAAAAGTACCTATTTCCTCACATCTTTACCAACATTATTATTGTTTTTTATTTTTTATGTTATTTCATTTTTTTAGATTTTTTTTATTTTAAAGTAATTTCTACACCCAACGTGGGGCTCAAACTTCCAACCCTGAAAGCAAGAGTCACATGCTCTACCAAATGAACCAGCTAGATGCCCCCATTACTGTTTTTAAAATTCACTACCAAAAAAAAAAAAAGTCATTGCCCATCTGGTATCTGAAAAATAGTATCTTGTTTTAATTTCCATTTCTTTGGTTACTAGTGAAACAGAATATTGTGATGTATTTATTAAAAACATCTAATGTGCCATCTACTGCAAGATGCACCCCCATTTCAGAAATGTTAGGTTTGGGGTGAGCCTACTTCTTAGAACAAACAAAATCCAGCATTTATTCTTAAGTGAACTCATTCCTTCAACAACCACTTCCAGGGCACTTAGTACCTGCTGTGGGCCAGGCACTGTCCTGAGTGCAGAAGATAAAGGATGAGCCCAAACAGATCTGGGCCCTGCCAGCTGGGCTGTCAGAATGGTGGGGAAGATAGATTATCACAGAATCATACAAATGAATATAAATTCAAATTATGAAAAGAACCATGAAAGAGTTGGTGATATGAACTGTGGAAGGTTTCTCCATAGAAATGACATTGAGCTCAATTTAAAAAAGAGTAGAAGGTATGGAGGCAAAATGAGGGAGAGACAATGTGGGAATTATGGGCAGAGGAAGAGCATGTGCAAAGGTTCTGGGCAAGAAAAAGCAAGGTGCTTAGAGGACTGAAAGTTGGGGACTGAAGAGCAGACAGAGCGAGGTGTTTGGTTCCAGATCAGGGTGGAGACAGAGGAAGGGGCTATTCAGCAGCCACACCATGTCTGGTGCTGCTGCAGGCACTGGGAATACAGCAAGGAACATGAGGGGCAGAGTCCTTCTTTCATGGAGCTTACATTCCAGCAGCTGGGAGAGTCAGAGACAGAGCAGCAGGGAACAGAGATAGCCAGGAAAGGAAAGGAGAGGAAAGGAAAGGAGAGGAGAGGAAAGGAGAGGAGAGGAGAGGAGGGGANCTCGAAGGACAGAGAGAAGGCCAGAGCGGCTTCCATCTAGAGGACAAGAGGAAGAATCTTGTAAGATGATGCTACTTAGGCTTGTAGGGGTCAGATTATACAAAGGATTGTAAATTAAGCTGAAGAGTTCAGATTTTAGTATAAGGGCGACAGCAAGTCTCTGGAATGATCTTAATCTGGAAAGTGATGTGATCTGGTTTACATTCTTAACAGCTCATTCTGGCTATTAAACAGACAATGGACTTTATTGGAACAAAAATGAAAGTAGGAAAACCAGTTAGGAGGCTGTGATGATGGGCCAGGTGAGAGGTGATGGTGGTGGGGCTCACTAGAGTGATGCCAGGGACAAGCTGAGGTTAAGATATTCCCTCTCACCACTCCTATTCAACTTAACACTGGGAGTCCTAGCTAGTGCAATAAGACAAGAAAAGGGAATAAAAGATATATGTATTGGGAAGGAAGAAATAAAACTGTTTCTGTTAACAAATGATAGGCTTATCTATGTAAAAAATCCCAAAGAATCAACAAAAAAAACTCCTAGAACTAACAACCAATTATAACAAGGTTACAGGATACAAGGTTAATATACAAAAGCCAATTGCTTTCCTATACACTGGCAATGAACAATCGGAATTGGAAATTTAAAATACAATACCATTTATAATAGCATCCCAGAAATGAGCAGCTTAGGTATAAATCTAACAGAATACATACTTGATCTATGTGCAGAAAACCATAAAACTCTGATGAAGGATATCAAAGAAGATCTAAGTAAACTGCGAGAGGTTCTGTGTTGATGGACTGGAAAACTCAACATTGTTAAGATGCTTGACCTATAGAGTCAATGCAATCCCAATAAAAATCTTCTGGAGATGTCCAACCGATCTTTGTCAAAGTAGCAAAGACAACTCAATGGAGAAAGTCTTATAGATAAGTTGTTCCGGAACAACTGAACATTCATATGCAAAAAAATGAATCTAGACATTACACCTTTCACAAAACAGTCAAAATGGATCATAGCCCTAAATATAAAATGAAATACTATAAAAGTTTTAGAGGGAAACAGAAAAACCTAAGTGATCTTGGTTTTGGTGATGATTTATTAAATACAACACAAAAAGCACAACCCATGAAAGAAAATACTGATTAAGTTAGACATTATTAAAATTAAAAACTTGTGGGGCGCCTGGGTGGCTCAGTGGTTAAACGTCTGCCTTCAGTTCAGGGCATGATCCCAGGGTTCTGGGATTGAGCCCCGCATCGGGCTCCCTGCTCCACTGGGAGCCTGCTTCTTCCTCTCCCACTCCCCCTGCTTGTGTTCCCTCTCCCCCCGCTTGTGTTCCCTCTCTCGCTGGCTGTCTCTCTCTCTATCAAATAAATAAAATCTTTTAAAAAAAATTTTAAAATTGTGCTCTATGAAAGATACCATTAAGAGAATGGAAAGACAAGCCACAGATTGGGAGAAAATATTCGTAAAATATACATCTGATAAAGGACTTCTATCCAAAATGTACAAAGAACTCTAAAAATTCAACAATGTGATATGTAAAGATATTCAATATTATTTGTCATCAGGGAATTGCAAATTAAAACAAGAAGATACCACTGCAACCTATTAGAATGGCTAATATAAAAAAAAACTAGCAATACCAAATGACAGTGAAGACAGAGAACAACAGAAATTTTCATGCATTGTTGGTGGGAATGCAAAATGGTACGGTCCTGTTGGAAGGCAGCTTGGCAGTTTCTTAACAAAGTTAAATAAACATGGTCTTTCCACACATTCCAGCAATCATGCTTCTAGGTATTTACCCAGCTGATTTTAAAATTTGTGTGCAAATGTTTACAGCAGCTTTAATCATAATTATCAAAAGCTGGAAGTAACCAAAATGTCCTTCAGTAAACAAGGAGATACACTGTGGCATATTCATACACTGGAATATTCTTCAGCAATAAAGAGAAATGAAATATCAAGCTATAAAAAGATATGGAGGCAGCTTAAATTCGTATTACTGATCTTCGCAACTGCGTGCAGCAGCTCTGACAGCTTGGAGAAGGGCAGTGGAGGTGGACAAGTGGACAAGTTTGGGAAAAATTTAGGAAGTAAAAAACATCAGGACTCAGTGATGAAATGTATTTGGGGAGGAGGTATAGGACACAAAAGTGTCAAGGATTACTCCAATGAGGTAAATTGAGAGACAGTTCCTGGAAGAGAACCTGATTTTGGGGGTATGCTTCTGAGTTCAGTTTTAGAGGCATTGGGTCTCAGGAGCTTTGGAGACATCATCCAAGTGGACAGTTAAGTTGGCAGTTGGATATATGGATCTTTGGCTTGGAGGATAAATATGGTTAGAGACATAAATGTGGGAATCGTGTGTACATGGACAATCACTGAAGCCACGAACAGAGGTAATATGCTTAGGGTGAAATTAGGCATGAGAAGAAAAGAACCTTAAGAAACTGAAACACTTAGAAGTCAGGTAGAAGAAGGGGAACTAACAAAAGAGACAGAAAGGGGGGCGCCTGCATGGCTCAGTCAGTTAAGCATCTGTCTTTGCCTCAGGTCAGGATTTCGGGGTCCTGGGATCGAGCCCAGTGCCAGGAGCCTGCTTCTCCCTCTCCCTCTGCTCCTCCCCCCGCCCCAAGCTTGTGCTCTCTCTCTCTCTCTTTTGCTCACTCTCTCTCTCTCTCAAATAAATAAGTAAAATCTTTCTTAAAAAGGGAGAGACAGAAAGAGAGGAGCCAGATAGATGGAAGATGAAACAGGGGAATGTGTGTCGGCAGAGTCAAGAGACCAAAATGTTTGGAAGAGAAGGGCACCATCAAAAATATCCATGGATGCTAAGAAGGGAAGTCAGACAAGAACTGAAGAAGTTCTTTGGATGGCCTGCTTGTGATCTTGCCTATTTTTATTGTTGTGCTCATTATTTTATTTAAGAGCATTTTACTTATTAAAAATATTAATTCTTGGCCAGCCATGTATGTTACAAATATTTTTCCCAGTTATCACTGGTCTTATAACTATGTTTCTAATTTTCTGAGCCGTGTTGTTATGTTTTTACATGTAGTAATCTCATATGTTTAGACAGATTTATCAGTTATTTTCTTTGTGATTTATTCTTTTGCTTTCTTGCTTAGACTCGATATTTTCTTATAGTTTTTTAATATAAAATCTCATTTCTTTACATTTAACTCTAATCATTCTGGAATTTATTTTGGTGTAATGGTTCAGGTAACTTAACTTTACCAAACAGTGATCCATTATCACAGCACTATTTATTCCACGATCCTCCTTATCTGAAAAGTTTCTTCTATTTATTTATTTATTTATTTATTTATTTATTTATTTATTTATTTATGGTAGGGGAGTGAGCATGAGCCAGGGGAGAGGCAGATGGAGAAATGGGCTCCCCATCAAGCAGGGACTCAATCCCAGGACCCCGGGGATCATGACCTGAGCCGAAGGTAGATGCTTAACCAACTGAGACCCTCAGGTGCCCCTAATTTTTTATCTTTATACCTGAGTCTGTACCTGAGCTTTCTACTTCATTCCACTGAGCTATTTTTGCTCCCAGTAGTATTTTTAAATTATTATAGCTTCATAACATGTTCAAATAATTTGATATTCAAATTGCTCTCATTATTTTAAACTCTTACTCTCAGATAATTTTTCTCCAAGAACTTTAAAATCATTTTGAAAATTTAGAAATGTTTTAATCCCATTGAGATTTCAATTAGAATTGTTTTATATATATGTCAATTGTGGAAGAACTGATAGGTTTATGACCTTGAATTGCTCCATCCAGGAATATGGTATGTCTCCCTATATAGTAAAATTTTATTTTCTATAATTCTGAAACTGTTTTATGAAATAAAGAGCCTACATATTTCTTGTTACATTTATTCTTAGATATGTCATATTTTCTGTAGCCATTGAAAATTGCATTTTTCGTTCTTTTAATTTTTCTGTAGAGCTATTTTTAAAATTGTTTTTAACAGGGGCACCTGGGTGGCTCAGCCTGTTAAGCATCTGCCTTTGGCTCGATCATGATCCTGGGATCCTGGGATTGAGCCCTGAGTTGGGCTCCCTGCTTGGCAGGGAGACTGCTTCTCCCTCTCCCTCTGTTGCTCCCCCTGCTTGTTCTCTCTCTCTTCCTCTCTCCCCAAATAAATAAAATCTTTTTTTAAAACTTTAAAAATAAAATTGTTTTTAATAAACCATTTTGTTCCATTTATCTAAAATATTTAGAAGCTTCCAAAGGTATCAAGGGCAAAACATCATATGTTAGTCATGAAAAGCTGACATCGTCCCATTTACTACAGCCTTCAGACAAGATCCTGTACTGTAATGCGTTTACCCTTTGCTCTAGTTAGAAAGGCTGCCCCTTGAAAGCAAAATGATTCTCCCCAACCTACCACATCTGCCACCTGGAGGATAGCCAGCCATCTGTCAAGATGGAGCCATGCTGGGACCCATCCTTCTGCCACATCTGTTTTTAGTCTGTTTCTTGTGGTGTTTGACTTTGTCTAAAATGCAACTGCAGCCAGCAACTCCCACCCAAACCAAGCTTATCATGTCACAGATAATCTATAAAAATTGACCCGACCGTCAAAGTTGTCCTGTAGGCTCAAAGACCTCCCCTCCCTACTGGCCATCAGTCGGGTATGTAACTTGCCTAGATGCATCCCACCAGGAGGGGCAGAACCCAGGGGCAAGTGGGCAGGCAGGAAGCACCTGCGGAGAAGCGATTTCCGGACGCAGAACCCTGCATCTTTTCCACCAACGTTAACAAGTTAGGGCGCTGGTTCTCGCCACAGCCACCAGGGGGAGCCAAACCACAGAGTCCGGCGGCAGGCGCCCTAAGCCGGGCGGGGCGTGCGTTCGGTCCTGAGCTGGAGCCACAGCCCCCCGCAGGAGGAGGAGACATCACACACTCCTCCACTCCCCCGTCCGGCTGATGAGCCTGCCCACCCTCCCCTGTATCTATACTGGATTTGCTCAGTTCTTCGGGTTCGTCACTCTCCCCCTGGACTCAGGGTCCTCAAACATGCTGTCCCCTTGCCCCTTTGTCCCACGAGCTCTCACCTTCCAAGTCTCAAATCAAGTGTCACTTATTCAAAGCGGTGTGCGCTGTTCCGAAGACGAGGCCACGCCTCCTGCTCCAGGTTCCGTGCCACCGCGGTGTCCCGCTCCTTCAGGCTGAACTTCTCGGTAGTGTCTGTTTTACACTCCACGAAAAGCGCCATCAGGGCAGGAACCCCGTCTGTCCTGCGGGCTGCGGCACCCCTGGCATCTAGCACCAGGCTCACTGCAACCCAGGCACTCAGCAAACACGGCTGGATTGATTCAGAGCCTTAGCCCGTAATCACCTGCCCAGACCTCTTTATTAGAGGGGAGGACGGGGCTGAATTGGCAAGCAACCCCTCAGACTGCCGACGATAAAACAAGATTTCTCAAAAACCCCTTTGAAAGAACATTCCAGTTTAAGGGCCTTGCCTCCAGCAGCACCCTAGGAGGACCGACTGTCTCAGGGCTGTGTGTGGCTACCAACCACAGTAGGAAAAACAATGTTGGGAGGGTCCGGGCAGCCAACCAGACCACTGGAATGCTTCCTGGGACTATTATACAGGATTCCTGCTATAATTAAACCCGTTCCAATGAATCTTCTATTGCTTTGGTGACAAGTCATTGGTCTTGTGACTTCTACATTCATCAATCCAAACGGGGGGAAAGTGAACTTACACAGTCCCGGGGGAACTTCAGGAAGCCCCTCAAATGGCCATGGGCTGACTCTGCCAGCCAAGGTAGAGGTGAGACACGAAGGCGGACAGCAGCAACGTACAGGGTGACTTGATCACAGCTTTATTTTATGAAGACTGAGAAGACAGAGGGCATGAGGGAGGGCCTGGAGGCCAGGACAGACAGGATGTGAGAGGCTGGTTGGAAGTAAAATCTGCAGGATTGGGCTGGGATGGGACATGAGGGGTGAGGAGGATGGAAGGTGTCAAAGGCACTGATGGGGGCCAGGACACCCTGCTAAGGAGCCCCCAGCACCCAGAGTGAGCAGATACTAACCAGCAGATGATCATACGAACAGCATGTTTGCAGAATCACCAGAGAGCCCTACTGATGTCTCCAGCCTAATTCCAAGGCACACATTCTGAATTAAGCTCCTTTACATCCAGAAAATCCGCACACACTGAAATGTTAGGTGATTTCCTCCCACTGTCAACCCCCAGCCCCCAGCCCTTTCCATCACCATAACAACCACGTTGTGACAAGCAGCATGGCATCATCAGGAAGGACTCTCACCCCCACCCCAGAGAGCTCATCTTCTGTGGGTTAGCTGCCAGCTTCCTATGACACATAGTGCTCCCCCCGCACCATCTCCCGCCCCCCACCTCCTTCCCACGCCCTACATCCCGAAGCACCGATGCAATTCCAGATGCATCCTGGCTTTATTCAACACACCGGAATCCTCAGAGTATCGCTTGGGTCCTTCCACATGGAGGATTAGTGGATTGGAGAAATTCCAAAATTACATAACTCATATGTGGTAGTAAGAATACACATGCCTGGGGGGCTCAGTCAGTGAAGCATCTGACTCTTGATTTTGGCTCAGGTCACAATGTCAGGGTCAAGAGACTGAGCCCGGCATCAGGCCCCATGTTCAGCATCGAGTCTGCTTGAGATTCTCTCTCCTTCACCCTCTGCCCCTCCCTCTACTCGTGCATGTGCTCGCTCTCTCTAAGTAAATAAATAATAAAATATCTTTTAAAAAAAATAATACAGGTAAAGGTTATGTGGTTAAGGACCAAAAGGGACGCAGGAACGACATAGCCTAAACCATCCCTAACTATCTGGGACATCTTGGGCAACTTACTATACCTCTCTGAGACTCAGTTTCCTTAGTTTCAACCAAAGTATTAGTCACATAACAGAGATTTTATTAGAATTAAACAAAATATATATCAAGTATTTAACTTAGAGCCTGGCACATGGCAAATGCTCAGAACCTGTTCTTACGATCCCTAGATGGTAAAACCACGGGAGTGAGGATTCAGTTTTGAACTAGTTTTGAAGGAGTTGGCCTCGTTCACCGATATGTCAGCAGCGCCCAGTGAGTCCATGGCCCAGGAAAGGTGCACCATTACTATTTGTTGAAAGAATGAATGAACACTATTATGGTTTAAGTAGCCGGGAAATATAGGGAGAAAGAGAGACAGGCAAGGCGGCCTACTATGGAGAACAAAGGGAAGAAATTTGACCAGAGTGCTGTCCGAATCCAGGCCATTAGGCAGCACGTCCAAGAACAGCTGTCCCAACTCGGACTGGGCCATGCTTGACAATAACTGCGTGTTTCCAGGACTGAGTGAGGGGTCCCAGGGGGGAGCGAGGGGCACCGTGAGCAGACAGAGAGAGCACAGAAAGAGGCACAAGTGTGGAGGGAACATGTGAAATGATTCAGGGTTTGCATCTGCTTCATTTGAACTGTCAGCTGGTCCTTCGGGAAAGCTGTCGATGGGGCAGCAATACTGCCTATAGCCCTCGGGAGTTGGGGCACACATGCGGATGCTCCGAAAGGAGGTCAAGGCTGGAACTGCAGATGAAGGAGGAAGATGCTCGGAGTGCGGTTGAGGCCAAAATAGAGGAAGAATGCGAAGGACAGAGCCTCGGAAACCAGCCACAGCAAGAGAGAAAGAGGAGCCTTCTCAAAGCGAACGCTTTTTCTCCATTTCCTAGCTTCAGAAATTGTTGGCTTACTTTGTGGGTAGGAGTACTCAGAGAGGTCTGCTGGAACGACCAGTACTGTGGGGAAACAGGAGAACAGTAACTCTTGGCCATGTGACATCCCAGGAAAATGGGACTATTGAACCATAGTGACTCACTGTACCTGAGAGTGTATGTCTCTTCTTCACTGTATGGCACTTATCGGCTTTAATCCTGGCCACCGTGAATAAATAGGCCCCAGCAGCATCATAGCCGACTTCTGATAACACGTTCCAGTAGTGGATGAGGTGCAGCTTTGTCCAGAAGCTTGGGTTTTGGATCTTTGATATAAAGTCTGTGATACTTGCAACACAATGTATTAATGTAAGTCATGTTAGTATTTTGTATCTGGAAGGAAGCTCTTCTTCTATTTGCCCCATTCCATCAGCCTATTTCCATCAGACTTTGGTAGGTCACCAGATAAATGTGAGCTTGTCCCTCTTAAGCAGTCAAAGCCATTGCCACTCATCTGTCCAGGAGGCTGCCTCCTCCAGGCAGTCTTCCCAAATCTACCAGGCAGAGTGAGCCCCTCCCTCTCCCAAGCTTGCCGGCTCTGTGTCTTTGCTCTAGTGAAGCACTGACTCCATGTGTAGCTCTTCTCTGGCTCCACATGTCCCCTGCTAGATAGAGCTACATCTCATTCATGCCTGCACCCCCAGGCCCTACGAGAGCTGGGATTCAGAGTGAGTCAATGATACATGTTTGCCAAAGGGTGCATAAGAGGACAAGAAGGAAGGCGGGGGGACACAGAGGAGTAGAGAGGAGGGAAAAGAACGAAAGGAAAGGGAGGAAATTCGGAGGGTCTAGCAGGAGAATATGGCCAGTCCTTTATCCTAGCCCATCCACAAGTCCTCCTGTCTCTGGAATCCTCTTAACTTTGAGAGGAATCCCTGTGGAGTCAAGAAGGGAAGGAAGGGAATACTCTAAGAACCAGATGATCAAATGGAGCAAGGCTGGGAATCCGTCAGCCGCAGAAGGGTATGCCAAGTGAGAGGCCCATCCTTAGGAATGAACAGGTGGTTAACCGAGTAAGTGAATGAACGTGCCCTGCTTAAGGGAAACATGGGTGTGGGCGTGTCAGCACAGTGCTTAGCAAAGAAGAAGGAAATCTGCCCGAACCCCGCATAGAAAGGACGCGCCTTACCTGGGGCTTGAGAGGAAGCTGCACAAGTCACCCCAGGAGCCGCTCATTTTCATGTGCCAGGGCAGCTCCTCGTATACCCTCCAGAAAGCCGTCTGCCGCTGGAAGTATCGGCCCAACACTCGGTGGAAATATGCTTTCCTGTGATTTGTTGGGTTCTGAAAGGTATATGGACTGCTTTCTCTGACGGGAGTGAGCACACCTATTGAAAAATCAATTGCAGTAGAATGCATCCAATTTGGCAGTATATGAAAACATTACAGCAGATAACAGCTCTGTGGCCATAATTAGATATAATAAACAGGTATCTTGGGAAAAAACCCTGAAATGTTAAAAATGTATCTTCTTATAAATCTGTCCAGATTTACCAAAGAATTAGTTACAGTTACGATCAGTGGCCCAGATTTTGAAAAGCTAGGGAGCACGCTCATTTTTCATGATGTCTTCCCCTCCCCCCAAGAAATACATGTACCTACTTTTTTCTATTTTAAATATACATCATGGCTGCCACCTAAATAATCACTTTCAAATATGTGACGACATGCATTTTGGAGAAGTTAGTCTGCACCTGGGTCTCAAATAGGCCCTGGGGAAGCTGAGCCAACTAATGACAAATTGGAGGCCACAGCCAAGATTACTATAGTTCCACCAGAGAGAGGTGACTCCAACACATCATACTACCCAGAAATGAGCTCCTTAAAAACAAAAGGGTTTTGTTGCATTAAAAGCTAAGAGATACCTATCCTTGAAAGGTAAAATAGAAGTATTTTAAATTTTCTGCTTGACGCTTTTTCTCACAAGATCAATCACTCTGCTGGCTGGCCCCCCAAGGCCAGCTCTCCACAAGAGCCACAATAGAAGGGGAGCCCATTGTTCAAATAACCATTCTGCATTTCCATTGACATGATTTCCAGGTTATCTACGCGTTTGGAGAGACTTCATGCCAGCTGGTGGCATGTGCAGTGCTTCAGAAACCCATGGGAAGACTCACTGGGCATGGCAAGGGCATTTTTGTGAGCTGCAAATACAGAAGGGGATTAGGGAATGAGAGAGAAAGGGAACTGGGACAAACACTACCCTGCATCCAAGATTTAGAGTATTAAACACAATGCTTAAAGTGCACAAAACAGTCATAGAAAACGGACTTTATCTTTTTACAAAGTAACCTTGTGACATATGAAAGGATATGAAAATCTGTGGTTTTCACATGTAATTTTACATGTCAGCTTACTGGACTAAGGGATGCCCAGAGACCTGGTTGCGTATTATTTTAGGGTGTGTCTGTGAGGGTGTTTCTGGAAGAGATTCGCATTTGAAACAGGTAGACTGAGTAAAGATCGTCCTCACCAATGCAGATGGGCATCAGCCAATCTGCTGAGGGCCAGGACAGAAAAAAGGCGGAGGAAGGTGAATTTCTCTCTGCTGGAGCTGGAATCTCTGACTTCTTAGAGATTCTGGTTCTCAGACCTTTAGAATCAGACTAGAATTTACAGCACTGGCTCCCCTGGTTCTCAGGCCTCGGACTTGGACTGGAATTCTACCAACAGCTTTCCTGGGCCTCCAGCTTATAGACAGTAAGATCCTAGGGCTTCCCAATCTCCATAACCATGTAAGGCAAACCCTCACAATCTTTTTATAGAGATATACATAGAGAGAACTATAGAGATAGAGATCAAATCCTATTGGTCCTGTTTCTCTGGAGAACCCTGGCTAACACAATCCCCCTATGACAAACAAAGCTACTTAAAATCAGAGGGACTATGGAGCTGGCCAGAGCCCTGATTGAAGAAGCAGGATTCAAACCTTCTGACTCAATTCCAGTGCTCCTCCAATTGCAGGAGTTATAAGGAACGGCTTGACTGCAGCAACATCTGTACATATGAAGTTCAGCACAATTCTCACAGACAGACTTACTGGTTGACATTTCTGTAGTGTCTTTCTCTCTCATGACAGGTTAGATGATGCTGTGTGGACAAACGACCCCAAAATCTCAGTGGCTTAAAACACCAAAGGTTTATCATGCCATCACAGGGTGGCTAGACCTCCAAATTCAGGTCTGCTCACTCTGGGAATGAGAGACCAGCCGTCATCTTGAACATTGCCAGGAGCCACGTACAACCATTGGACAGAACTGGTCACAAGGTGCCACCCAATAAAGGGAACAGGAAGTGCTTCTCATGGTGGGTGGAGGGGTTGGAAATATTGGCAATTGGCTGTCATGGACACCACACTTGTTATCATTGTGCCAGATGCACAGATATAAAGTACTTTACATTAAGCATACTTAGCATTTTTAATACCCTCGAGGTATCATCCCCATTTTGGAGGTGAGAAACTGAATCTTAGAAAGTTAAGCACCTTTCACAAGATCATGCCAGTTCTGTCAGATTCCAAAGTCCTTGTTCTTAACAAGAAATTGTTTATAAAAGAAGCCATGATGGTTGCCCATAGGAAAGAAGATAGACTCTTTGCCAAACAACATACTGGCCTGGGAGTGAGGTAACGAGTGGGTGAAATGAGGCTGCTTCCCTACCATGACCACAGTGTCACCTGCGGGTAGCTCATACCTCCTATCCTGTGCTCAGCCCTCCAGATCCTGATTCCACTGCAGGCAAACACTAGACACCGACATTCAGTATCGGATCTCAAAACAATGGATATGGAGACTTCTAGAAACAGCAAGGCCAAAAAACCAACTGCCAAGAACAGGTGTGCATTCATTCAGCAAACATCTATTGAACGTAACTGGAGCAGGGCCCAGGGAATTCAGACCTGCTTGAAAGTGTCTGATAAAATGGAAGAATCCTTAGGCCAACAGAATTCAAGACCACTAGTTGATTTGCATGGGTTATTTTGGGAAAGATGGTAGATAAAAGACCACAGAGGAGATGATGAGTCAAATAAAGGGAGAATTCATAATGGCTAATATTTCTTAAGAATTTACTATGGGCCAGGCCTGCTCTAAGTACTTGTAATTACATGAATTAGTCATTGAATGCTTACTAGTAATAATGCTCTGAGGTTGGTTCACTTATTATTTTACAAAAGAGGGACCTGGGTACAGAGTGGTGAAATGATGTAGCCAAAGTCTTCAGCTAGGAAGTGGGAAAGCCAAGGCTCACCCCCAATTTAGCATCAGGACCCCATTTTTCCTGGTTATGCTATGCTGACTCCTTCTGCTCCACAACTGCTGCAAAATGAGCTTCACAGCCTGGGTTTTTGGAGCATTGATAGGGTGAAGCATTCTAAGAAGAAAAGGAAGGGGCTCTTTCCAGGAAGGGCTCCCTGAGATCCTGAGGAAGGACGGAATTTGGGGGCGGAAACTGGCATGGCTCAGGTCTCCTAGAAAACACCTATTCCCCTTTGGACACGAGCACCATCCTGACACCTCAAGGTCTGGCTGCCATGGGACAAATGGACAGGGACCTCAGCATGAGGCCTTGTTTTTCTCATGGTGAGCCTCGCAGGGGCAGTTGGGAGGTACCCACATCAGTACGCACAAACCAGAAGAGCCTCTCTGGGGGTGACTCTAGCCAACAGATGGGTAAGCCCATGGGACACTGCTCAGAGACTCCCACAGACACACAGAACAGACGAGGACTTTCTAGGAGGCCGGTGGGAAGCAGATTGACGTGACCTAGCCTAGTCGGAGGATGCTCTGTGTACACAAGAAATAAAGGAAATAATGTATAAGAAGTGGCTGGCCCATCAGGGAAATTCAAATCAAAACCACATTGAGATACCACCTTACACCAGTTAGAATGGCAAAAATTGACAAGGCAGGAAACAACAAATGTTGGAGAGGATGTGGAGAAAGGGGATCCCCCTCACACTGTTGGTGGGAATGCAAGTTGGTACAGCCACTTTGGAAAACAGTATGGAGGTCCCTTAAAAAGTTAAAAATTACGCTACCCTATGATCCAGCAATTGCACTACTGGGTATTTACCCCAAAGATACAGACGTAGTGAAGAAAAGGGCCATATGCATCCCAGTGTTCATAGCAGCATTGTCCACAATAGCTAAATTGTGGAAGGAGCCGAGATGCCCTTCAATAGATGACTGGATTAAGAAGCTGTGGTCCATATATACAATGGAATATTACTCAGCCTTCAGAAAGAACGATTACACAATATTTGCAGCAACATGGACGGGACTGGAGGAGTTTATGCTAAGTGAAATGAGTCAAGCAGAGGAAAACAATTATCATATGGTTTCACTCATTAATGGAACATAAGAAATAGCAGGGAGATCGGTAGGAGAAGGAAGGGAAGAATGAAGGGGGGGGTAAACAGAAGGGGGAATGAACCATGAGAGTCTGTGGACTCTGGGAAACAAACTGAGGGCTTCAGAGGGAAGGAGGGTGGGGGATTGGGCTAGGCTGGTGATGGGTATTAAGGAGGGCACATATTGCATGGCGCACTGGGTGTTATACGCAAATAATGAATCACGGAACATTGCATCCAAAACTGGGGATGTACTGTATGGTGACTAATATAACAAAATAAAAATTATAAAAACAGGAGAAGAAGGAGAAGAAGGAGGAGGAGAAGAAGTAGTAGTAATGGCTGGCCCAGTGACAGCACTAAATAAAAAGTGACCGTGATGGCCAGGGGTGACAAGTTATGATAATGATTCAGAAGCACTAGAAGGGCATCGCCCAGCTTTTCGGCTCTCCTCCCTAACTGCCCCTTTTCTTTTCAGCCCCACTAATATGCACACACGCACACACGCACACACGCACACATGGGCACCCACACACAAAGTACGCAAGACCAAAGAATCCTCAGCTTTCATAGCAGAATGGGAAAGCGGCTGCTCTATCACAGGCCAGGGATCAAAGCATGCCTCTAGACTAGCACATGTTTGATAGGAGTAATTTAAGTTACAAATTGAATACAATACTAAACAGAGTATTAATCTCAAAGGAAAGGAGAATGCATGCACATGCATGGGACTAAGAGACTAGTTTGCCCCCAAATGATGGATATGATATTTGGACAAAATATGTCAAAAGACAGCCCTTTACCAAAAATATCATTGCAGACTCGAGTCCTATAGGCCTACCTTTGGGATCTTTTTTCTCCTTGTAGGATGTGCTTGCTTTCCATGCTCAGGCCACATGGAAGTGAATTATTGCGATTACAATTCCCCGTGCCTCCAGGAAAGTCGTATTCACATCTTGATTCTACAGCATGAAAAGTTGGTTGTGTTTTTTTTTTTCTGACAGTAGTGAGCATTGCCAGCAGTGCTTTATTTTGGGGCTCACAGTGCAGAGAAGGGGTACAGCCTATACCCAGAATTTTAACAGCCACACCATGGCCCTTTCGTTCCTACACCTCCAAGAGTATTACTGTTCTTTGGGAAAATGAAGAGACTGAGTGCATCGCAAACCATCAGAGGCCAAGAGAACAGAAGAGCTGACATCACCCCGAGGAACATCCTCATTCCTCGCCCTGCTCTCTTTGCCACATTATGTAACTTCAGAGGTGGTGGGAATGATGACAATGTAGGAGGGAAACAGTGGAAAAGATTTATCTTTTTAAAAAGGAAAGTGAAAGAGGACATAGTAAACTTAAAAGGGAATTTGCGCAGAGCTTAGAATCTTTGCAGAGGCTGTGATTTAAAGGTATTTTTAAGTCCTCACACCTGAAGTTCTCTGTATGAATAGAGCGCTCTGCCTCTAGATCAAGTGTCTGTGATTGCCATCATGTCTCAGATTCAGACCTGCTGCCCTTTCAGAAGGAGATAGAATTAGATTTGAGAATTAGGACAGAGACTGCTAATGCCTACCCAATAACCACGTCCCTCATCTTTGTTACTGACAGACACCCACCATGGTTTAGGGTAGCAACGCATCTGTTGAAACTTCCATTTGCCAACTCCCCTTGTATCTGGAGACATAGTGGAAATGTTGGTGGAAACCTGGGAAAGCTCCTTAAAAGGAAATGCAAGCCCTTCTTCTTCTCTTCATCCTTCCTGTTGCCCAAAATGTAATGGCTGGAGCTCCAACAGCCTTGCTGCTTCCAGCAGTCATGAACATGAGGTGACCTTGAGCAGGCAAGCTAGCGTGTGGATTAGGGACATGGAAGCAATGGGGTCCCAGATGACTATGTGGAGCCAATAGGGCAGCCTACCTCCAGAAAGTTCTCATGTGAGAGAATAAACCCTGGGATGGAAGCCATTGATGTCAGGTCTCTGTTACTCACAACTAGGTACAAGTATTAATTTATATCACCGTGTATATGTGTTTATAGATTCACTTCTACTTGAGAAGTGCCAGCTACAAGCTTTCCCTTGTATGCAAACTTCCCTTTTCCTAACTAGCAGGTACTTACACAGATTCAAGCCTTACCAAGAAGCTTGTGCTCCACAGCACTCCGCAGAGACTGGTGCCTGAAGTACAGGAGGCCATTGGGCTTCTCCTGGACCCACTGTCTGGTGGCGTTGCGGAAGGCCGCCCAGTGCAACATGGTCACTTTGTAATGATCCCTGTAGCCCAGCATGTCCAGAATCTGGAATATCTCACCCTCAGTCAGCCCGCAATGTGAGACGCTCAGTAAGCACAGGGCATCGGCCACCCAGCCATCCAGCGCTGTAGGGAAACATAATGACAACGATGACAAAAAGAAGAGTTCCCATCTGCCAGGCATCATTCTAAAGGTTTTATATGACTAACAACTTGTTTCTTTTAATCATCTTATTAAACTCCAACCTAACTCCCCCTGTCTTACAAATAAAACAAATAAAGCACGGAGAGGTTAAATAACTTGCCCAGATCACACAGAAATAAGTGCAGAACGGGGATTTGAGCCCAGACAACCTGGCTTCAGAGCCCAGACTTTCAGGCATTAAGTTATCATCTACATTGTCCCAACTAATACATCCACGTGAGCTATGGTTCCGAAATGGCAAGCTGGACAATTACTATACTACTGAGCAGTCTTTGTTGAGATTCACAAACATCAAATTTGCATTTACGGGTGTGAATGAATGGTTTTTCCGTATGGTTGCTAACTTGCCACACACTCACAGACGCCACTTGAGGCGGCAATACACATTACTCACCTGACCCTTAGATTTTTTCAGCCAGAGTTGGATTTCCCACTGGCTTTATGGTCAACCAACTCAAAAGAGACCCTTAAGACTACTGAGAGAAATGACAGGGTCTGTCATTCTAAATGGACTTCCTATGCTGGGATTGGGGAATGAACCCAAACACCTGCAATCTTTAAGCAGCGGCAGCTGCTCAGCCCCAGCTGTGCAAGCTTCCTCTGAGGTTGGCCCGAGTTTGACCAAGTTCTTCTTGGACCTGTGGCTGAGTGCCCTGGACTTGAGGAGGGATCAGTGGGCAGTGCTAGGAGGAGGAAGGTCAGCCAGGGAAAGGAGTAGTCCCTTGGGAGAAGAGGGCCTGGGCTTTCCTGCGCAATGCCGGACAAGTAGGGATAGCCATGGGCACAGCCATGGGTCACTTTGCCTGCATGACCCTTCTCAGGACACAGAGACCTTTTTTCCACCTCCTTGCAGGTGGGGGGGGGTACACTAAATTTGANCTATTAAACTCCTACCTAACTCCCCCTCTTATAAATAAAACAAATAAAGCACAGAGAGGTTAAATAACTTGCCCAGATCACACAGAAATAAGTGCAGAACGGGGATTTGAGCCCAGACAACCTGGCTTCAGAGCCCAGACTTTCAGGCATTAAGTTATCATCTACATTGTCCCAACTAATACATCCACGTGAGCTATGNGGCCCAGACTTTCAGGCATTAAGTTATCATCTACATTGTCCCAACTAATACATCCATGTGAGCTATGGTTCCAAAATGGCAAGCTGGACAATTACTATACTACTGAGCAGTCTTTGTTGAGATTCGCAAACATCAAATTTGCATTTATGGGTATGAATGAATGGTTTTTCCGTATGGTTGCTAACTTGCCACACACTCACAGACACCACTTGAGGCGGCAATACACATTACTCACCTGACCCTTAGATTTTTTTCAGCCAGAGTTGATTTCCCACTGGCTTTATGGTCAACCAACTCAAAAGAGACCCTTAAGACTACTGAGGGAAATGACAGGGTCTGTCATTCTAAATGAACTTCCTATGCTGGGATTGAGGAATGAACCCAAACACCTGCAATCTTTAAGCAGTGGCAGCTGCTCAGCCCCAGCTGTGCAAGCTTCCTCTGAGGTTGGCCCGAGTTTGACCAAGTTCTTCTTGGA
>NC_048232.1:72699214-72741441 GCF_002007445.2 Ailuropoda melanoleuca
TGACCCTTCTCAGGACACAGAGACCTTTTTTCCACCTCCTTGCAGGTGGGGGGGGGTACACTAAATTTGAAATTAATTTTATTTGCAGAAATGCAAACTCAAGAGCAAAAAATGGGGCAGGACAATATGTTGTCATGCCAACCCATGTGTCTCTCAGTCCAAGCATTTTCTGCTTCTTTCCCCACCTCCACGTCCCCATCCCTGCTCCATTCTAAATTCATCATCCTTCAGAGAAGGTTATTGTAGCAGAAACTCAAGTTTCAAAAGAGACTTTTGAAGCTCATAGCAGAGATAACGGCTTTGAGAACAAACTTTTCTTCTCAAAAAACTGACTATTGAATATCAAAAGACAAACTCCTGACCAACTCATGGAATAGATTTTGTAACCACAAACAACAGACTCACACAGCTACAGGATGAGCTAAGGAAGACTGAACCGAGAAAGGTCGAGGAGGCAGTGAGCAATGGAGGTGCTCAGGGGGGTTTCTGTGAAGGGGCCATACCCTCCCCTGAACCCAGGCTGTGGGCAGGGAGAGAGGACCCACCAGATGGACGCACGTGGGGACCCAACAGTACAGACAGCCTGCACTCTGCTTCCCATCGGGGGCCTGGAAGTCAGCAGCTCTGCAGATTTCCTGATGCCCTCAGAACTAGACAGCAGAAATTGCTACGGGGAGACCTACAGAGCCAGGAGCTCTGAGGGAGCAGTGAGCAACCAGCATTCTCTGTCAGGAATGTTGAGTACCCACAAGACTATAGGCTCCAGAAGGATGCAGACGTTAGTAGAGGAGAGGGGCCTTCTTCATGTTAAGATGAGGGAAAGTGGGGGCTGATGGCAGCATAGAGTGAACCACCCAAGAACAGATGGGAACACAGGCATCCTAGAGGATTCCAACGCTGGAGAAACATCAGTATCTGTGGCCATCTGGGGCCATGACCACCTCAGTGGAAGACAGCAGGGACAGATGACAACCACGGACACCCAGCACCAAGGCCCTCGGATTTAAGCTCAACCCAAAAGAGACATGGGAAGGACACAAATCCTTGAGTTGACTGAAAAACACCCTGAATTATCTGAAAACAAGCTAAATTGACGGAATTAACCTAGATTAACTGAATTAGGTTTCTGCCATCCCTTGGACTGTAGGTTCGAAAGAATTAAGTTATAGAAATAATAAAGGCCAAGGATGCCTGGGTGGCTCAGTCAATTAGGCATCCGACTCTTGGTTTTGGCTCAGGTCACGAACTCAGTCCTGAGATGGAGCCCCGCATGGGACTCGGCTCAGTGCAGTCTGCTTGTCCCTCTCCCTTCGCTACCTCCCCCTCTCCCTCTCTCCCTCATTCTCTGTCTTGCTCATAAATAAAATCTTTAAAAAAAAAAAGAAAGAAAGAAAGAAAGAATAAAGGCCCATTTCTTAGACTCCTGAAAAATGTGCCTAATACAGTTCTCTTTACAGTCAACACAGAGCTTCCTACGCAGTGTTGTTGGATTTAGCAAATAAAAATACAGAGCATGCAGTTAAATTTGAATTTCAGATAAACAACAAATTAACTTTTGGTATAAGTATAGCCCGTGCAATAATTTGTGATGTACTTCTAATGAAATTATTTATCTGTAATTTAACTAATTTTAGTATAAGTATGTCCCATGCAATAACTGAGGCATACTTTCACTAAAAGATTATTTGTTCTTTATCTGAAATTACAATTTAACTGGGCATCCTGTATTTTCTCTGACAACCTCATCCTTAGACCCTCCTCCACCAGGTGGTCCACCATGGATCTTTCTCCCCGTGGGCTCCAGCTGGTTGCCAATACTGGCCAAGGCCTACCTTCTCCTGAGGCCACTGTGTCTGAATTGGCCCTCTTTGGTATAAAAGTCCAGCTATAGTCTTCAATCCAGCGTTTCAGAATCAATTCCCAGAGCTCCTGGATGGAGGCCACCTCCAAGTACTCCTTCAGACACTGATACTCATCTCGGTAGATTCGACATTCTCTCAGCTCATTTGCTAGGATTGTGAGTTTTAAAGGATTCAGGTTTGTTCTTTTCCTCAAAGTGGGTTTGCTCTGCCGGAGGGGGTCTTTGTTGGGAATGAAGAGATACTGTCTAAAGATGTTTAGTTTCACTTCTTCGTCTCCTACNGGCCACCTCCAAGTACTCCTTCAGACACTGATACTCATCTCGGTAGATTCGACATTCTCTCAGCTCATTTGCTAGGATTGTGAGTTTTAAAGGATTCAGGTTTGTTCTTTTCCTCAAAGTGGGTTTGCTCTGCCGGAGGGGGTCTTTGTTGGGAATGAAGAGATACTGTCTAAAGATGTTTAGTTTCACTTCGTCTCCTACGTTCAGGAGCTCCACCGTCCTCACATCTGGGCGGGCACAGAGTGACTTGTAGGACAGGCTGGAGGAGACGGTGCTCATGATAAATCTGCACTGAGGAGGCAGTAAGCACGGCAGCCAAGAGAAATCTTTTGCCTGATGGAGAAAGTCAAAGACATTTGAAATCTTTAAAGACTTAAAAACTCCTTCGCCGATGGTTTTTAAACTTAGAGCAGCTGGAATAGAGGGAGTAAGTACAGGGTAAGGGCTGGGGTTAAGGTTATGACAGTAAGTTGGATAGTAAATGATATGGTGATAAGGAAATACCCACTCTCACCCCACAGAACTGTATTTGACTGACTCATCCATCTGTTATGAATTTGATAGTACAAATGCGACCTCTAAAAAAGAGATTCCTACAAGCAAGTCATCCGACAAATCGTAGGCTTCTGAAGAATGACCTACAGTGATGACCAAAGGAAACCTAAGAGTGCAAACTGAACCATTTGATTTAAAAAGAGAACACTGTTTTATGCTGAAGAATCGTTGCTTGATACCACAACACTATCATAAGTTAAACGGCTTTATTTGGGAATAAAATAAACACCTAATCAGATCTTTCTTGATGCCTTTAACAGCCTTCCCACCCCTAGCAACCATTATAACGATAATAAGAGCAGCTATCAAACAACGACCGCTTACTCTGAACCAGGCACTGTGCTGGATGTCTTCAGGTACCAACTGCATTAGTTAGATATTTTTATTTTTTCTGTCTTCGGATGGTCTGCCACCTCTCAGGGGCCTTACAGATCCAGGTGAGACTGCTCCTCCCAAGACAAGTCAATTCCTAGGGGTGGTGGACAGCTGGCCTGGAACGTGCATGTCACCTGCAGACTGGCCAATCCAGGACCACACCCCAACCTACCTTCTTATCTGCCTCTCACTCACCAATCTAATATTTCCCTGACCTACATCATCCCAGGGCCAGTGACTAGACAACCAGGGACAGTCCCTATGCCACAAAGCCTGCCAGAATTGTACAAACTAGCCAATCCTGAATGGTTTACTCTGCCTTTCCCATGGGAACCCCCACAAAGGCTTTGGCCTGGGTCTTCTCCTGGCTCCTGTCTTCTGCCTCCTGGCCACCCGGATACTTCCCCCAGGGCCCTGTATGACATGGTGTGTCTCCTCTTGGGAAATGTAAGTCATAATTTCTTCTTTCAATGGCACTGGCTTCTCCATGTTGTCATTCAGTCATTCTCCTATAAATCAAATCCCAGGTATAATTTTATTACACCAACTCATTGAGTCCTCCTAACAACCCTCTAGAAAGACAGAGGAGGGGACTGCAAAACAGAGGGGCTAGATGTTGTATCTAATTCATTCCGATAGTAAGCAGCAGAGCTGGGATTGAAACCAAGGGTCTGGCTCCCCAGGCAGGCTCCTAACCCCTGCACTGCACTGGTGCAGGTCACAGCCTGGACTGTCCCTCCTCTTCCCACAGGGCTCTGGAGCCCTTCTTCCAGGGAGCATCCTCCTAAGGCCAAGTCCCTTCATTAGAGGCTCTCACGACCCTACATACTGATCCTTGGCAGCCCTTGTCACAGTTGCAATTTTGTGCTTATTTGTGGAATCGCACCATTAACTTTTGCCATCCCCTGCTAGAATCAAAGTCCCATTTGCTTGCAGGGACCATGTCCGACTCTGCTTACAGTGCATTTCCCATAGTGAGTGGTCAATAATTACTCACTGAATTGATGGTGGTTGCTGTGTATTAAATTAAAAAGCAGATTACAAAACAATATGGTGTGTAACTTCATTTACATAAGCATCAATGAGTGTGTATAGACATCCATAGACAAAAGGCTATACTCCAAAATGTTGACCAGTGATGAGACTGTGAGTATACTTAATTCTCTGTATTCTTCTTTATCACATTCTCTATGAGAAACACAGATTACTTACATAATTTACAATTCCATGTGTTTTTAAGTTTTAGAGAAAATGCTTCACAAAGTAATGACTGATACTCGGGTATGTATTAGAGGTTCCACGGATCCAATATCACCTCAAACAGGATAAAAACTAAAGAGCAACCAACTTGGTCTGTGCAAAATCAGTGTAGATGAGGCAGATCAAAATATACAACATGAAGAAAATACTAGGGGCCCAATAAATGCTTGGTAAAAGCATAAAACAGGGTGGGGGGGAGAACGAGGCAGGAGTAAAGGCCACAGTTTCTAGAACCAGACCTCCTACATCAGAATTCCGAGTCCCCCACCATCTTCAGATGTCCTGTAAGCCACCTAACATCTCCACACTCCGTCCCCTCTGTGTAAACAGGAATGATGATCACAGTCTCTCTTTCATAGGGTTCTTCTGAGAATTCTATATGTTGATATTTCTAAAGTACCTAGAAGGGTGCCTGACCCACTGTAGGTATCACCACAGAAATAGTTGTCCAAGAAAACAGAGAGCAGTGACTGTAAGCAATGCTGGCTGTAGCTAGAGATACTCAATGCAATGGAAAGATGTTACGTACATTCTAAATTATGGGGTTTTCTTTTTATAAAACAGCAATAAAATAAGCATGATTTCAAAAAGAGATTACCTTCTGTCCTGAAATCCCATAAATGCCAACCAATTCTTCGATTCCATCTAGGACAAGTATACATGGCTTTAAACTGATGGAAGCAATGAAGACTTCTACAAGAAGTGAAAAGACCAAGACATTTGAGTCTTCGTTAAGAATATCAGTTTCAAGCTGAGTACCTGGAGCATAGGAATTTGCTCAAATTAGGCGAAAATGTTTCCATCACTGCTAGAATATGTTAATGGGATGGGGAGGCGGAAGGGGTTGGGAACAATGAGTGCTATTCACAGCTGTACAGCTGACACATATAGGTATATGTGTGATTAGCAGCCTAAAAATATTCAACCCAAAAGGGATAATGATATTTACCACCAGATGTCTCCTATACATTTTCAGGATTTTATATAAAAAAATATTTTGTATGATCCAAAGCATTACTCTCGTTCTCCAAAATGCAAAAATAGATCATGTTACGAAGAGTTGGATGGGGAGAAGGAGAAGCCAGACTACATGGTCTGCGAAGTTTCTCCAGCTCTGTAACGTCAGGGGGCTCTTTAGGGGCCACAGCCACCACCCTGGGGGGTCCAGCAGTGCACGCATGTGTCATCTCCCCCCAGTGCCTAGGCTCTTCGCTCCTTGCCCACATTAAACCTGACATCACCAATCCTAAATTACTCTATCCACAATGGTGGACCCCAGACCTTGGATTCTGGAAATTATCAGGGAGAATTAGGTAATGAACCAGCAAAGGGTATAGGATGTAATAAGAGGACCAACTTTTAAACTCTGATTAAGTGACATAGCAGTAGCAACCCAAAATTGTAATCAGCTACCTAATATTCTTTTTTTTTTTTTAAGATTTATTCATTTATTTTAGAGAAAGAGAGAGAAAATGCATGTGCGGGGGATGGGGGGGAGCGGGGCAGAGGGGGAGAGAGAATCTTGAGCAGGTTCTGTGCCCAGCACGGAGCCTGACACAGGGCTTGAGCTCATGATCCTGAGATCACAACCTGAGCCCAAACCACTCAACCAACTGACCCATCCAGGCACCGCCCCTCGACTACTAAAATTCTAAGGGCATTTTACTACATACAACTTTGATCTTGCTTTTATTTTTCAAAGGCAACATTTCCCATAGAAATTCAGGCATATTAGAATCTAGAAAATCAAGTTATGCAAAGAAGCTTTAATAGATTTAGACTCTCAGATGCATTAAGATTCTGTTTGAAGCATTCAGAGTAATTATGTTTAAGAACTACTTCCTGGCTGCCTGTTACTTGCAAGGTGCTGTGCTAGCCGCCCAGAGGAGATGAAATGATCTAGAATATAAAGTCAAGGAGTTAAGGGAAGTGAAAATGGGTTCTGCACACAAATAATCACCTTTGAAGGCAGAATATGAGTCTGAAGGTTACTGGAGTTTGATGCAGAACCGTCACAATAAGGAAAAGCTTCACGCAGAAGACATTTGAATGAGCCTTGGACAATGCACAGGTAGAGATGAGGGCAAGAGTATAGCAAGCAAGACAAGGCATAGGTGAAGGTCTGGAGGTGGGAAAGTACATGAACACTCAAAAAACAGGAAGCTGATGAGAGCAGTGGAACTCAACAGGGGAGGCCCGGGGATTCTAGACATCCTACAACACAGGACAGTCACGCACAATGAAGGTGTGTCCTGGAGTCGACCTGACTTTCGAATGTCCTGTCAGTCACAGAACACTTACTTACACTTTACTCACTACCTTACTAATTACCTCACCTAGAAACCAACTCCGTTTTCACAGGAACGTAAAGTAATTTGCACAGATTTAAAACACATAGAATTTTCGAGGAATACAACTACCATACAAAGCAATAGAAGATTATATATTGCTTCATCTGAAATGATACCAAGCTTTGTTCACCACTTCAGAAAATCACAACCCTCATGGGAATATTGCTCATGATGCTTGAACCTTGACTATAACACACCCGTGCCCATCTGCACTGACAGCTATCACTTCCGTGGTCATTCTCCATAGAGAGGCAGGCACCTGCCTACTCCACTGTGGCCTCCGTTGGAATCATGTCTGAGCGTTCACATATCGAAAAACATGTTATTTTATAATAAATTACTTTATCTTTCTCTTTTACATAGTAGTAGAGGGTAGTGTGGGTCTTCTTATTATTAAGGTAAAAATTACGTATACTATTACATTAATTGCCGGCATACAACATGATTCTATATTTGTATACACTACAAAATGATCACCACCATAAGTCTAGTTACCATCCAGCACCACACGGATACAAAAACATTTCTTTCAGGGCTCCTGGCTGGCTCAGTTGTAGAGTATGTGACTCTTAATTTCAGGGTTGTGAGTTCAAATCCCATGTTGGGCATGGAGCCTACTTAAAATTTTTTTTAAAAAGAATTTAAAAAAATTTTTTCTTGTAATAAGAACTTTCAAGATGTACTCTTACCCGCTTTCAAATACACAATACAGTATTATTAACTATAGTCACCATGCTATACATAACATCCCCAGGACTTATTTACAACTTACAACTGGACATATTGATTTTTAAAGGTATCTTTATATTAGCAAATGACCATAAAATAAATGACTTGAAGGTTATATATGAATGTGAGACATAAAGGAGGAGAAGGAATCAAAAAAGATAGGGGCACCTTTCTGGCTCAGTCAGCGGACTGTGCAACTCTTGGTCTCGTGGTCATGAGTTCAAGTCCCACATTGGGTGTAGAGATTACATAGAAAAAATAAAATTAAAAAAAAGATGGTTTGTGCTTGTGTCACACAATAAAAAATATTTTTCAAGAATGGAAAGAGAATAGTTAATCTTGGTGCTTCATCCTTTTAGGTTTTTGAGTGTTTTTTTTTTTTCCAAATCTTTAAAGTATGGGCAATATCGAGACTTCGGGCCTTAAGTAACCAAAGTTTAGAGCAGGAGGGATTCTGGAAAACATGTAGTCTAGTCCAAACCCTCATTTTGTAGGTGAGGAAACAGGCCTAGGAAGGTGAAGAAACTTGAACACAGATCAGTGGGAGCTTTAAAAACACCGATTTTGCTAATAGCTTTCCTGCAAACAACACGTCATCATTTAAAGATTACTGCTTTTGAGCTTTCAAGCTGTGTAGGTCACCGCAGATGCATACGATTCACCAGCAGTCATATGTGGAAGGCATGTGCGCTCTCCTCCTGCATGAAGCTGACACAGAGGCTAAGTGACAAAACGGTGGTGAGTGAACCTCAGAAAATACACACAGGTTGACAATCATAAAGCATGGTATCACTCAGAATAGTCAGCAAAAAAATAATTCCAGGCAGAAAAAAAAAAAAAAAAACCTCAAGGAAGATACTTCTAAATACACAAAGGAAAGCACTGGTTCAGTGTTTTTAAAACCCCATTTGGGGTGATTTGAATTATTTTTCCTCAAAATAATATTGAAGATAGTCAGAATTACCAGGAGTGGAAAACGATCCTAAACATGTCTCTTTATTCTGTTAGGGCCGAACTGTCTCTACTCAATGACAGTGGCCTATTGCCTAATTTAAATGGTAACATCTCAAGTGTTCAAAGGCCCAGTCAGAATAGGTAAACTTATGGGGAGAGAAAAAAAAGTCAATCAATACAATTTCAAAATACTTTGTAACAAAATGACTTAGTGATTGACTGATTTTTTTCCGTTTTGGGCAGTGTTATCTCTTGCCATTCATTAAGGATTTATTGAGAACCTTCTATATCAGTCAGGCTCTGGGTCAAGCACTGAGTGTGACAATTTCTAATAACACAGACATTGCTCAAAGACATATGTTATTTTTGATGTTGCTTATATGCAAGAGTATAATGTGTTTATTATTTTTAAGCTAAGCTTTTTCTCTTGTTTGGAAAAACAAACTTTTCTGTGCCATAGACATGGCTCCCTGCACTCTCAGGACTATAAAGGGATACAGTAACACATATAATGACAGGACCATGTATAAGTCCTGGGAGACCAAGACAAGCAGCTCACTAGTCTTTGTAGGGAGACACCAACATAAACTAGAATACAAAGGCACTAGGGCTATCCTTGCCAATTGGTCAAAATTGGAGGTAAGGGAGAGAGGTAAATATCAGGCTCTCTGATAGAGAGGGTGCTCTTTATTATTTTTTTTTAAAGATTTTATTTTTAAGTAATCCCTGCACCCAGCATGGGGCTTGAACCCATGACCCTGAAATCAAGAATCACATGTTCCACCGGCTTAGCCAGCCAGCACCACCCCCCCAAACCGCCCCGAGAGCGTGCTCTTTAGAATAGGGCTTAAGGGATGAGAAGGATTTTAACTGACCTGAGAAAAGGGAGGGGCCTTCTAGTAGAAGAGAAGAGAAGCAGACAGACAAGGAGGGACAGAAGTGACTGGCTGCCTCAGGGAGACCAAACCCATGGTGCAAAGCCTCAGAGACACTGGTGAAGTCAGCCTGGCCTAGGGCACAAGGCTTGGCAAGCCCTGCCAGCAAGTCCTCTAGTATCTCTGCCCACTCCATATCACCGATTTGAGTGCAGACTCTCCTGGGAACTGATGCTAGGAGAGGACCCCGATGGAAATCATTTAGAAGAGCAGAATGTCCCTCTGTTGGTTCAAGGAGGCAAGACAGGACAGTCATGAGGACAAGGGGCCTGGAGCTTGGCAGGGACCTGAGTCTGAACCCCTGCTCTGCCCACACGTAGCTGTGTGAGCCAGCCATTCTGAGCCCGCCTCTTTATCTGGGCCGAGAATGCTGGATGCCAGCGGCATTAAACAAGATGCTGATAAAGCCCTTACTTAGCACAGAGCCCGGCACTCAGAAAGCCGGTTCAGTAAATGGAACTCACTGTTCTTCGAGCTGCCACGGGCTATGGGGCTAACAGGGCGAGGAAACATGTAAATAAGAAAGTCAGTGGCTTTCCCCTGACCTTCTGTGAAGCGTGCCACAGAAAGAACATCAGCAGCCTGCAAGGCAGGAGAGGGGCGTGGGAGTGGGGAGGGTGGACTCCAGGCAGTTCTCTCTGCAAGATCCCTCTATCCAGGCAGGCAGCGGTGAGGGCAGAGGAGCAGAAATGTGAGCTTCGCAGGGGGCTTCCTGGTGTCCCTTCTGGAGAGAATGCCACAGGAGCTGGAGCTGTCCACAGCTGAGGCGGCCACAGGGACCTGCTCTGCAAAGGAGCCGCAATGTGCTCCAAGCCCTTGACCTCACGGCCAGCTGTGTTCTCAGCGGCAGCTCCTCCCCTTCTGCCCACATCCCCCTCACCCAGGCGAAACCCAGCTTCCTGGCTCAGGGCGGCCAAGCTGAGAGCCGTGCTTCCCCTCAGCCTCAGCCACTGCGGCACTGCGAGCTCTCCCGCATTGCGGCCTCCTCCCTGAGTCTAGCTAACGAATAGAACTGTTTCCCTTAGCAGTCCCCCGCTCTCTGCCTCTTTCTGTAGCTCAGTGAGGAATAATAATAATGACTGCAACAACAATCACAGGAACAGCAACAGTGCCAGGGACTCTTCTAAGTTCTTTACCTGTAGTATCTCTTACTCCTCACACAGCTTTGTGTACATACCATTAGTCCCACCCCCATTTTACAGATGAGAAATTGGGGCCCACATCGCTTGGGCAAACTGCCCAAGAGCACACAGCTAGTAAGTAGCAGAGCCAGGCTGGAAGATGCAGGTGGGCCAAGTGCAGAACCACAGCCCCTCCCATGGGTCTCGTGCTTTTAATGAGGTGGGGGGTGTTCTTTCAGGGACACAAGGTGTCGCCTGAGTGTCTGCGATTCATAGGCTGTTCCTGAACTGATTCTACTTTGTCAACCTGTTTGTTTTGAAGACAGCAGCTNCAGCTAGTAAGTAGCAGAGCCAGGCTGGAAGATGCAGGTGGGCCAAGTGCAGAACCACAGCCCCTCCCATGGGTCTCGTGCTTTTAATGAGGTGGGGGGTGTTCTTTCAGGGACACAAGGTGTCGCCTGAGTGTCTGCGATTCATAGGCTGTTCCTGAACTGATTCTACTTTGTCAACCTGTTTGTTTTGAAGACTGCAGCTGTTTTTATCAGGAGCTTTCAGTATCTAAAAACACACTCATTAAAATCAAAATTCACTTTGGGAATAACATCGTAATTGGGCACGTTCGGTTGAGCTCACCTCCTCAGCCTGGCCGGACTGAACTCCCTTGGGGCTGTGGCTGAGTAGGATCAGCGGTCGTCTTCTAGAAGCAGTCACACCTGCTGCTACTGATTTTGATTTTACCCACTTTACACACCCTGAGAAATGCAACCACAGAGAACGCATGCCCACGTGTTCACCGTATTTACTCACAGACACTCGCATGTGTGAGCATACATGCACACACATGCACACGCGCGCGCACACACACACACAGGAGCTCAAAGATCTGCCCCATCATATAGAGATAATACACGTTCATCAAAACTGATTCTGAGCCCCACATACCCACTCAATACCCAAATGCACGCTTGGGTACAAGCCTCATGTGAGAAGGATGAGTTCCCAAAAGCAGGCAGAGCCGGACACAAATACAAATACGAATGCAAGTACGCAGCAGACACCCAATAATAATAATAGCTGATACTTATCAGTGCTTACTCTATGCCAAGCACTGTGCTAAGCGTCTTTATTTTGTATTCTTTACCTTAATCTTCTCAACTACCTAAAAGACATTTATTATCCACATTTTACAAACGGGAACACAGAGCCACAGAGAGTTAAAGTAACTCACCNGCCAAGCACTGTGCTAAGCGTCTTTATTTTGTATTCTTTACCTTAATCTTCTCAACTACCTAAAAGACATTTCTTTTATTATCCACATTTTACAAACGGGAACACAGAGCCACAGAGAGTTAAAGTAACTCACTGAAGCTCACACGGCTAGTAAGTAGAAGTCGGGCTCCCCAACTGCTCCTAGAACACAGGTAGATCCCACATAATTGTTCTCATTCCCCGCAGACACCTTCCATCTTAACTATCTCTCATCCAAAGCAGTACTCTTTGATTCCCCTCAAAACCCGCTGTCCCCGCCCCACTGGTAATGTTCCATCTCAGTACACAACCCCACCATCTGTCTAGCTTCCCAAAGCTGTCCTCTACTCCTGCTGTCCTTCAAGCCCCACATTCAATTCCTCAGGAGATGCTCAGTCCAGCGAAAGCCCTCCACCTCCTCAGCTACTGCTGTCCCCAAGCCCCCGTCATCGTGTGCTTGGACCACTGCAGTAGTTTCTAACAAGCCTCCATACTTGCTCCCTACATCCATTTTCCATACATCAGACTGCCTTTCATCTTTTCAAAATATCAATCAAATCGTGTCACTCCCCCAGTTAAGATCCTCCACTGGCCTCCCACTGGACTCAACAGAACCTGAACCTAACATTCCGTGCAATAAAGCCCAGACCCTAAGTGGCCTGGCCTTCACCTCCTGCCCCATCTGGTAGGGCTCCCCGTGCCAGCCACATGGGCCTGCTTTCCCTTTCTAACTCACCTTTGTTTCTGGCTTAGGACCTGTATTACCTTAACTGTTCTCTCCACCTGGAACATTCTAATCCCCACGCGGCTAGCTCCTTCTTGTCCGTGAGATCTCCACAGAGTATAGCAGAGATAGATACTTGTCCTGCAAAAGTCCATGCTCCCCCTTCCGGGGTGGGGTTAGCTTTCTGTCCCCACTTGACTCCTGGTGTGGCCATGTGGGTCCACAATGGCCAAGTTCTTGCCTAAAGAGTGGCAGTGGAAGCGATCTGAATCATTGCCAGGCCAAGGCATTGAAGGAACAGGTGTGTGCCTTTTCCCCTCTTTTTCCTCTTCCTCTAGTCAAAGGCAGAGGACCCTGAGACCCTAGGGGATGAAAAAGCCTCAAGATGGAAAACGCCTATGTCCCCAAATCACCACATGGAGGAAAGCTACTTGTTACCTAACTAGGAACCCCTTACTGGATTTTTCCATGAGTGAGAAATAGACTTCATTCAAGAAGCCACTGAAACAGGACTTAGTTGTCACCACAGCTAGAGTTATTCTAATACAGAGACACAGCCCCGGGCCACTCAACCCAACTAGCACCCTGTCACCTTATCACATCACTCTGCATGGCGTTTATCACTATTTGTTTCTTGTTTGCTTGTTATCTGCCTTTCTCAACTAGAACATCATATCTGTGGGAGCCATGACCTTACTTGCCTGAGGTGGACATCCCCAGAACCCAGGGAAGTGCCTGGCACAGAATAAGCAACCAATAAATACCCCGTAATGAGTGACTGAATGAGCGCGTGAGTATGTGCTCAAGAAACAGTTATGGAATCCAACAGGAGGAGCAATAGTTGAGAGGCACGGCCTGCCGTGGAGGCCTTGCGCTTGCTTCCCTGGACTGGAATGCTATCCCTGAGCTCTCTGCTTGGCTCCCTCCTTCAGGTATGTATTCAAACATCCCTTTCTCAGCGAGGCTTCCCCAGACCACACTTTTCAAATCCTAACAGTTCTGACAACACCGCACACTGCCTCCCTTCTTGCTCTGTTTTATTTCTCTTCATAGAACTTACAATCCAACGTTCTATATTATGCTTTTAGTTGGTGAACTCTGTCTCCCTCACCCTAATAACATAAAAACACCATGAGGGTAAGGACTTTTGTTCATTTTGGTCATTCTTGCCTCCCCACTATCTAGTCCCCTGGCACATAAAGGTACTCAAATATTTGGTGAAAGAAGGAAGTAAGAAAAGAAAGAAGGAAATTGAGTTCTGTGAGGGGAAGAGGTGGGTGGCTTATGTAAAGGAGACAATACAGGGTTTACACTGAAACAAGATGAAAACAGCTATAGGAATAGCAGACAGAATATCTAATCTCTAATAAAATTTGCCAAAGTTAAAGGCTTGATTCCAGTACCATAGTTTTTGTACTGTAATTCTGTGATGAAGTAATGTATCACAGACATGATGTCACTGCTTTCACAAGTGCTGCCCACAAAATGAGGAATCATCAACGTGCTGGGATGTTTCTTTTTGAAATAATTCACCCAGCTGGCGATCAGAGTAGACTTCCCACAACCACGTTCTCCAGACAAGAGCAAAATAGACTTGTAAACTGGAAGAGGATTTATTCTGAAAAAATAAAGGGGTAAAATGTAGTCAAGAATATTTACAAAGGAAGGGTGGGAGGGAGGGAAGGAGGGGGGGAAAAATTTTTCCTGCAATCTCTCTCTAAGAGATATGAAATGCTAGTCTCAACTTTGGCCTCAATTGGCTCCAAGTAAGTTATTTGCCCTCTGGACTTCAGCTGTCCTATGTAAAATTAGAACAGTAGAGAGATGGTAACCTTGGAAGGCCCTTCCAGCTACACAGATCCTAGGGCTGTCCAATATTAACCTGGGGTTCATCAAGGCATCGGCCTGCCCAAAGGCCCAGAGAGGAAGACTCTACCACTCCAGTCTATGGCCCTCATATCTGTCCTGCTGATCCCTTCCTGGGGTCATAGCCACCATTGCCAGACTGGTCCTCCATATAACATTGTATCAGGAAAGAATAAAAAATAGAAGCGCTCATATGCCAGGGATTCCCATGAATCCTGATTACCATGACACTGGAAATTGCCACGATTGTTAGTAACTCACCAAGACGCAGCCTGGTCCTCCACCGGGTGTTTTAGCTCCTAGTTCTGCAGAAACGTGATTTCTCTGAACTGGCATGAGCACAGCTATTTAACTTTTGTAGTGAAGAACTTCCAGATATGCAGAGGATTCCCTGGTCTGCTGGTATCACTACATACAGACTCTAACCCTGTTCCTTACACATTTGTGATTTAATAAATTTGTGCCTCGTGACTTTTTATGGATGGAAGTTCTACGGAGGCAGTTACCAGCCTCACCTTACCCGTTACTAGCTTGTGACTGGCACAGTAACTGATCATAAATTGTTGCATGAGTGAATCAAATCAAATAAATAAGCCTGACATTTAGGTTCAGCAAAGCCAGAGGATCAGTCTGAAGATCCATTAAATAGGAACCCTGAAGCAGGTTAACCCTTAAGCAGAAATTACTCCATAAGAATTCTACCTCCATTATTATGAATTAGGAGTCAGTGTGTTACTGCTTTCATTACTTCGCCATCAAATTTGAATGACAGAACCTGATTTTGTGTCCTACCTCCACCTTTGCCCTCTTTAGTCTCTCCTCAGCCAAGCAGCCAGAGTGAGCTTGTCAGAATCAGTGACATATGTCACTGCTCTGTGGTAAAAGTAGTAAAAAGCTCAAGTCCTCACATGTGAGACCAGACAAGACTTACAACCTCCCCCCCATCCATTACACGCCCGTCCTCATTCCCTACCGCCCTCCCTACAGCCCTGACATCCTTCCAGCTGCCTGGCCTCCCTGCCATTCCTCCAGCCTCAGGACCTCTGCACTTGCTGTTCCCTCTGTCTGGAATGCTTGTCCAATCCATATTTGCACAGCTTGCTCCCTCACCTGCTTCCAGTAGTTAGCCAAATGCCACCATCTACCAGATAGCCTCTTCCCTCTCAAGGTTTTATATTTTGCTCCATAGCACTAATGGCGTCAAACCTATTACATGGTTTCCGTATTTGCCTTGTTTGTTGCCTAGCTCCATAATGTAAGCTCTGCGGAGGCAGGGGATTTTGTCTCTTTGTTCACTGCTATATCCCCTGAGTCTAGAACACTCCCTGGTACTTAGCAGGTAAAACCAACAAAGGAAAAATACAAATGTAATACATGTCTACATAATTAGGCTAGGGTCTGAATGATTTCTTCTTAAGAACAAACAGAAAATGAAAACACTACAAAGCAATCTGTGGCTATTGTTCTAGATGGTCAGTTGTTAAGACAATGCTTTGAAACGTCAAAAGAATACCCCTTGCTGTTACCTATACATGTGATTCAGGAAATTACAATACAAAGCATTGTTTTCAAATGGCAAAGTCCTGTTTCCACATACCTAATTTCAAAGGATTTGTTTCATTATTGTATTTAATTGGGCACAGTTGGACTTGTTTCATTGCAATAAAAATCATCAAATGTCTCATCTACTCTGAAATACTCAAAATTACAACCTACATGAGATATAATTCACATACCGAAAACTCACCATTTTACAGTGAACAACTTGGTGGTTTTCACTGTATTCACACGGTTGTACAAAGACCACCACTAATTCCAAACCATTCTCAGCACCCTCTAAAGAACCTCCAGACCCGCTAGGAGTCATTTCCTGTTTCTCCTCTTCTCTCATACCCGCGCAGCCACTAACCTACTTTCTATCTCAATGGATTTGCCTATTCAAACCTAAGATTTTTTTAACACTTGACCTATATATTCAAACCCCTGTTAAGTTTTAAAAGCCTTGCCTGAGCTCCATGTTGTATTAACCAAATAACTTGTCTTCCTCTTGGCACGAGTTCCCAGAACCACAAAAATGTTGGTAGCTCTACCCCTCAGTGGGCTAAAATGGCGGGTGCAGAGACTGGGGCAAAGGTGATGGAGATGTGGAGGTGCAGGGGCTGAACCATCCCAGCCGCTGTGGTGGGTTTCTTTCAAAATACAAAACTCACAGAATAAAGGTGATCTGTGGTAAGAGGAGGAGGATGAGGACGGAAGAAAGAAAACTATCTCAAGAATCTCCCTATTTCTACAGATGAGACAGAGAGGGACACTGTAGACGACCCCAGTCCTACTTCCCACCCCAGCCTCTTCCTGCCTGGAGATGGTGAACAGAGTATGCCACCAGCCCGGGTGGGGAGAGATAGAGGGAGAGAGAGAGGTTTTCATGTGGAGGACACTGGATAAAACAATGAGGGAGTGCATACATTGGGTAAGATAATTCAGTTCCATACACAAACACAAATAATAATGTGGTCCAGAGTAGGCATTCAGTAAGTGTTAGCTGAATATCTTAATGTGATTAATAATGAGCTGATGATGTATGTGGAAGCACTTTGTAAAATCTACAACACTGTACAGATGCATTATCCATATTTCCTGATCTAATTTCTTCCCCTTAAAGTCATTCCATCATTGTCAGGAATTACTTAGACAAACTTAGATCGGGGCGGGGGAAGGCAAGCTCTGCCCTCCAGAGTTTATAATCTCCTTGAGGAGACCAGAAGAAAGGAAGTGAAATAGCCAGGAAAACTTTGCAAATGCAGAGAGATATCTGATAAGGAAATTCTAAACCAAGGGTAACTTTTCAGGGGCCTCTCTTGCAGGAAAGGATGGGCATAGAAAAGGGGAGGTGGGGGAAGACAGCTGAAATTTGAAGGATCACATTCACTCAAGACAGGCTGTTATGCTCAAGTCTAATGAAAAGCCTGGCGATTTCTTGACATCTTACCTGAGAAGAGAGTCTAAACTGGAGCCTGCTGCAGCACCGTTAAAATCAAATCCCGCATCTTTTAAGGCAAATCTCTCCAAGATTTCGAAGGTTCTGTTTGATTCCTTAGAAATAACGAACACTTGCTTGCACTTCTCAGTAAACTCTTCATGATAGAAACGTTCAAAGTTGTGCTTATAGTCTTTATAGACAAAAAGATAAGTTTTAGTGCCTTAGGGTTGTTTCGCATTTCCCATTACATATGGTTATTACAAATGCCCAGAAAGGTATCTCCCCTTCTGTATCCATATCACCTTCTTTCTGTGATGGCACCATATTTCACAGCCCATGACGTAGTCTAATGAAAGCAAATAGGCAAGGAACTTAATCTTCCTAAAGCTATTTGTATATGAAATCCTACTTGGGATTCCAACTTATTTCTTGACCTCAAAATAACAAGGACAAAAAAAAAAATCAAAAACTGGATTTGCTACATACATGCCCTCATCTTTTTAGATTGTTATCTAAGTATGACGTTACCTAATTCAATCTTGTAGCAAATGTATATATGTCTATCCATGGCAGGGGCTGGGAGAACAAGGTGTATTTTTGGACAAGATGCCCTAATACAGTGACAACCATTGGGCAAGCCCCTTAAACTCTCTGGTAAAATAAGGGGCAGGGCCAGACACTTGGCTCTCTGAGAGATTCCTTCTACTTTCAATTTACTGCAATTTTAAACTCATAGTTTAACTAAAGTCAGGGTGCTCTGGACTGCCAAAATACCCTTCTGTCTCTGGAGACACTAATATCCCCCAAGGTTTTGTTTTTGCTTTTAACGGAGGGAGGCTGTGATGCCAGAAAACGAACACCAGGTAGGTTAACCTGGTAGGTTCCCAAGATACTCACCTTGTACCTCCACAGTTAATTGGGTTGCCTTCTGGTTCTGGTTAGAGCCAAACAGACAGGGAGGACCTACAGTCTGGCCAAAGTCAGCTTCAAATTTCAAGATCTTAGACAGAACTGGGAATGATCCCACAGTCTAATGGGTCTTTTGAGGTAAACCTGAACCTCACCCACTAATCTCGAGTATCTTCAAGGACCTCAGAAGAGTCTCTAAGAGTTAAGAGTATGAACCAATAGCTCTACATTGCCTTACAAGAACCACCAGCTTCCCAAATGGCCTTTTGTTACCTGCCCCCTACCCCCATCAGATTTTGGGTGATTAAAGGGTATCAAAGATACAAAAGAAAAATAATATAGCACTACTTTCTAAAGTCTTTTTTTTTAAATAATTCATCCATACTGTAACTTCTAATTCACACATTTAGTCCACATACTATACATTCAAAACTAAAGTCTAAAGCAAGATAATTTTTCAATAGTAACTAAAATCAAAGGCTAAGGAGACTACGACGGAGAAATAGCCTGTCTGTAACCCAAATACACAGACAGACTTGATTCTTGAGCACATTAGGAAATATTACTCTATATATGCAGTTCAGATTGAGATTAGTCAAAGATTATCACTATTAACCATATTTCAAGCTTTAGCCAAATGCATATATTTTTCCAGGACTCATTTGTTGTTAGTCGTTCTCATCAGCTATTTACTCTGTGCCCAGTATGCATCAGGCACGGTTTTTAGGTATTTTACACACATTATTACTCTCAAGGTGGTTAATAGTAATTCATTAGGTAGAAGAAGAAACTAAGGCGTACCACTATTGTCATTTGCTCAAGGTCACACACAACTAGGAACTGAGAAATTTGAGATGGTGTGTGTCCTTAGACATTCTAAAACTCCAAGCTTGTAGTAAATATTCAGGATATTTTTTGACACTCAACACCCATTCACCCTACTCTAGTTTCCATAACAGCCCCAGGTTATCATCTGGGATCCCTCCCTGTTCCAACTCTCAATTCATGTTATTCCAGTGGGTCTGACTTCACCTCCAGCCCCAGAGGGGGCATATGACCCAGGATTAGCCCCTCAGAGCATCATATTCTCTTGGCACCAGCGATTAAGTCGGATACAAGCATATGGTCCCAGTCAGGCTAATCGGAGACAGAAAGACTCAATGCTACATGGACTTTGAGCCACTTCTGCTGGACTTGAACGTGGAGCTACTCCAGCCATCTTCCTTCCATGATGGAGGAGCCAAGGAATCGAGGCAATATCAGGACAGCAGAGCCGTGCTGAGAAATAGTAAGAAACCAGGGCAGGTAATATCATTTGAGCCACTAGTTGAAGCCTGAGCTGAACCAGACCTAATCCTAGGCTTTAAAGTTATATAAGCTAACAAATTCCCTTTTTGTTAAAGCCAGTTTGAGTCACCTGCAACCCAAAGAGTTATGATTGACACAATATTCTTTTCTAGGACTCCAAAATGATTTGGCTTGTAGGCAGAGTTGATCAGCACCGGTGAGATTTCACCACCCGCCTCCCTCCCCACCAACACTGCATTCAAATGAGTTTAGGTAGGTGAGTCAGCTCTGTCCCATTCAGTTCACCACAGATCCACCTGCTTTGTCTCAGAAGGACTATTGCCTGCCTGACCCCTGAAAGCACTGGGGAATGCACCACCTGCCGTCACTTTGCAATTTCACATTAATTGGGCCCTTACAATAGTAATTCATAACCTTTTTTGGGTCATTGAACCTTTTGAGGATCTGATCAAAGACACAGGCCATCTTTCTACCCCCCCAACACATGTATGCATGTAAACATACTATTTTTCATATTTTATATCACTTTAGGGGCATCAGGGACCCCTCCCAAATCTGTCTAGGTAAAAAATCTCTGCCAGACTCTAATATTGCTCTGTCTTTTCTTTCTGTGTGTCCTCAAGACACTACTTCCAAAAATAAATGTAATCACTTCATTTAGAGGCAGAATGGCAAGCTGTACTTCTCGGACCATAATGTGTATGCAACTCACATGGTCATCTTATTAAAATGTAAACTCTCATTCAGTAGACCTGGACTACTTTTCTAATAAACTCCTAGGTGATGCCAAGGTTGCCGGTCCACAGATTACTGAGTAGTAAGGATGAATGATGTTTAGCCATATCCCTGACCTCCACCCACTAAGGTGCCAGGAACATTCCCCCCAACTCTGACACCAAAATGACTTCAGACGAGGCCAAATGTCCCTTGGGGGGACTGCCAGGTATTTTAGGTCTTCTCCAAGCTCCTGGACTTCCTAAATAATCTTCCATGACCCTTTATTTGCTCTTATTTCCAGTTTCAAAAATCTTCAAATGGAGAAATGCATGTTACAGATATATGGTAACAATTTTAAATGCTTAAGGAGTATTTGCAATTTTAAAAAGTCCTCTTACAAGGAAGACATGCAAAACATATTAACTTTAGGTTAAAAATAGACTTAGCTATCTCCATAGTTACTCACCCATATTTTCTATCATTAAAGTGGCTGGGTAAAGTTGTTCTATCACAACTGACCAGTCCTTGAAAACCAGCTCACCCAACTCGTGGAGATCTTTATAAAATCGGACAGGGAGTCCTTTGCTAATAATCTTGGCCTTAAGCTTTCCGATCCTTAATTTTTCTTCATCATTCAGAGAGCCTGAAGACAGCCTCTCCTTTTCTTCATCTAAAGTCTTCAGCAGCGTGGTTCCGGTCCTGAAGTAAAAATACTGAAATTGAGACTCATTCAGAAATGCTGCTTGGATGATCTCAAACTCCGTCAAACTGTAGTTGGGATTCTCCAGGACCCAAGGATAACCATTTTTTGCAGCAACATAGAGATTCTGCTCTACTGTGGATAAACTCGACAAGTCAGTTGCTTTGGAGAATACTAAAGGCACGTGGTCAGGGAGAAAGTCCCCGTATGTCTGACCCAGCATGCAGATGAAAAAGGGAAAGCAGCTGTTCACGTAGTCGAGACAGAGCTTCAGATACTGGGAGTGGAGACAAGAATGCTGTCTAAACAGGCTGTAGGATAAGGGTGGCGGGTCCATCAACGCCGACCACCTCAGGTCTACAGCTTTGAAATATGTGCCCCGGGAACTGCAGAGTTCATTAAGCTGAGGAAAGATGTAGTTTGCCAAAAAGTCTCTCTCTTCTTGAAAATCATTCAGAGTTGAGCAGATGTAAGGCTGAATGGGTTGCTGGAACTTTAAAACAAACTGGGCATACCTGTCTACATTTGCCTTCTGGCTTATTTCACTTTGCTCAGGGGATGACATCATGCTTAAAATATAACCATTTTCATTCTGGCATAGCTGCTGACCTACACAGCATCTAAGACTTCCTCCTAATTATGTTAGCTACAAACACTTCGAAAACATTCCCCAAAACGGTTTCTTTCTTATTGACATGTGAAGGTGAGAGGTGCCAACCAACGGACAGATCAGAGTTGAAAATCTAGTTTAAGACTGAAAAACAAACAAAAAAAAATTCATTTTTGGATTAAAGGAAGTTCACATTTCCCCTCTTCTCCCCCAAAGCTTTTGCTGAAGAGCTGAGAACCACGAGGTGAGCAAGCACTAGACACAAGGCTCTCCCCTTTCCCCAGCCCACCGTTCCACCTTCCCAGTATTCTTTCCACCCACTGCTACTTCTGCCCCCTATAAATTTGGAAATCATGCAAGGGGACTTCCTGAGAGTGTGAAAAAGGAAGACAAATCCAGAGAAGGATCCTCATGTATCTAGAAGCAGAATTAGCCAAGACCCATGACCAAGACCAGAAGCAAGAATGAATAGGTATGAAGTTGAGGTCAGGATAATAAGAAGATATCAAAGTGTCACAAGGCCCAAGACCAGTAACGGACCTGGCATCTGAGAGACACAAGGAAGTTGGGATCTAAGACCTTCAAAGAACTCTGTGATTTTTTTTTTTTATCTTAAGTTGAGCAGACTCATACAAATTCCATCCACCTACATGAGCTGGGAATTCAATTCCACTGAGCTAATGATGAAACACACACCCTCCAATACTGATGTAGATATGCTTGCACCTTGCTCAGAAGCAAAAAAAATTAAATGAAAATGACCCCTTTTATGAGCTGTTTCTTAATGCAACTCATTTCCTTACCAAGCATTGCTTTTTTGGTTACATTTTTGGCCTCCACCTAAGGAGAAACATCATGTTACCGTGTATAGGGCAATTTTTCATCACAAATACCTGACAAGTATAATGCAGTACCTTTTTAAAAAGTGGTAACCCTTTGGCTTTTAAGTGTCACAGTAGTTTAATAATAGATCATATTGCCACCCTACTTTACAAAGAAACAAAAGTTCAAACAGGATAAGCAACATGTCCAAAATCACTTGGCTCGTGAGTGGAGAGCCAGGATCTAAACACAGGTTAGCCTGACTCCATTATAGTGTCTCTACATTATAGAGATAATGAAATTCCTTAAATCAATGGGTGGAAATACCAATCTAATAAATGATATTGTAATAAACAGGTGGTAATTTGAAAAAAAATTAGTTTAATCTGTGCTCACACACTACTGCACCAAAAAAAAAAAATCTAAAAAAAAAAAAAAAAAAAAAAAAAGACAGAATAGGTATCATGGATGCTTTGTTAACAGACTTCTCTCCTGCCATGTAGGAGGCTAGAATTAGATTATCAGCCCTTGCAAATATCTACCTTCTCCTAGTCCCATGCAATCAGAGGTCATTTCTATTTTGGTCTCTACCATGTTCTCAACACCTAGTATAATGACTGGCTAAGAGTGGGTGATAAGTAAATATTTGTTGAATGAAAAAATTTAATGTAATTTTTAAATGAAAAGAAAATATAATTAAATATTTATCAAACCTGGAGAGGACTTCCAAAACTTATAAGCTGTAGAAGAAATCACAAAACATGGACAGATATGGTTACATTTTGAAAAGACTTAAAAGGCAACCAATGAACTGTAAAAAATATTTGCCACAAATAAATCTATATTTATTCTAAAAAAATACTGGCATTCTAGTAGACATATAAGCAAAAGATACAAACAGATAAAAAGAAAAACAAGAATACATAAAAAATCTCATGCAAACTTTCTAGAATTCAAAAAAAATTTTAAAGCAATGGTAGAGATTTTTAAGTGTAAGTATGTAACATTGGTGAAAATTTATCTCATATATAGCTATGGAACTGTAAACTGGTAATTTAGGAAAGCTATTGGAAGGTATATTTAGAAAATAATTGACAATATACTTCAAAATATATTTAGGTGTTTACAGTTTTTGACTCAGTGATTCTACTTTCTGGGAATCGCTCCAAGGAACTAATCAAAATAGTGAAAAACTGTAGCCATTACGATGTCACTACATTGTTTATGATAGAAAAAAAATGATACAAGAAAGCAAGCAAACTAAGTAGTCTTTGCTTTGCTAAGGGAATAACTAAGAGGATAAAAGTACAACCACAGATGGCAGGTTGTACATCTGTTAAAAAGACAATTATGGACATCTGTTTGTAGCCATGATAGAGTAATAGGGACTAGATTTACCTATCCTCGTCAGAAAATTAGAAAACTGGACAAAATATATTAAATAGCTTTTTTCAGATTTAGACATCAGACAGGATGGGAGTGTGAATCCTGAGAGAAGTGAGCTAGAGAAGTTTATCAGAAAAAGAAGACTTCAGAACAAAGAGTATTACTAGGAATAGAGAGTGACGTTACATAATGATAAAGCAGTCAGTCCACCAAGAAGCATAGCAATCCTCAGAGTGTATGCACCTAACAACAGAACTCCAAAATACACAAAGCAAAAACTGGCAGAAATGAAAGGAGAAACAGACAAACCCTTAATATAGAGATTTCAGCATTCCCATTCACATATTATGTATTTTGTGCTACAACTGCAGACTTGAGCAGTTGAGGCTGTGAGCAGGCTTTGAGTACAAAGCCTGAAATAATTTCTATCTGGCCCTTTAAATGATGTTCACTGACCACCATTCTGGGCCACAAACCAAAACTCAACAAACCTGAAAGAACTGAAACCATATAAAGTATGCTCTCTAACCACAATGGTTAAATTAAATTAGAAACTAATAGAAAGATACCGGAAAATTTCACAAATTTTGGGAATTAAACATTACATTTCTAAATTTCTAAACTTGTGGGTGGAAGAGAAAGTAAAAAGAAAAATCAGAACAGTGATAGAAAGCAGATCACCACTTGCCTGCTGGAGGGTAGGGAAGGAAATAACTTGGAAGGGTCACAAAGGAACTCTATTATTTTTTTTAAGATTTTATTTATTTATTTGAGAGAGAGAGAAAACAGCACAAGTAGGGGGTAGGGGTAGAGGGAGAAGCAGACTCCCCACTGAGTAGGAGCCTGATATGAGGCTTGATCTGGGGCTCAATGTGGGGCTTGATCCCAGGACCCCAAAATCATGACCTGAGCCAAAAGCTGACGCTTAACTGACTGAGCCACTCAGATGTCCCAGGAATTTTAATTATAGTGGTGGTTAGGTACAGGCATTCATCAAAATTTATCAACTGAACATTTAAAATGGGTGTATTTAAATCTTATGTAAATTATACTGAGATAAAGTTATTTCTTAAAAAGTCTGAGAACTAGCAAGAGGAAAATATTTATAAGGGTTAGGTAAAAAGAAAAAAAAAACTATAGGTCATAATAATAACAGAGTCAACAAAATAAAGCTAAGTATGGGAAACAGCACAGTATAGAGGTGAAAGGGCCACGCTTAGAAGACCAATTCCCTGGATTCAAGTTCTTACAGTAAGTTTCTTAATTTCACCATGTTTCAGTTTCCTCATCTGCAAAATAGGGATAACAGTATCTATATCATAAAATAGTTGAGAAGATCAAACACATTATTAGATGCAAAATATTAAGAACAGTACCTATAACAAATATTCAATGAATGTTAACTATCATTACTAGAAATAATGCACATGAGAAAAAAACAGGAAAGAAAAATGATATGGTACCTGTGTTAGAATGGCTAATTATGGCAGAATTGGGCATATCTATTTCTCTAATCAAAATGACTATAAATGGTAGCTTTATTATTTTATAATTAATTTTTTTAATTAAAAAATAATCTCCACGGGCACCTGGCTGGCTGTTTACAGAGTATACAACTCTTGGTCTCAGGGTTGTGGGTTCAAGCCCCACGCTGGGTGTAGAGATTGCTTAAAAATAAAATCTTAGGGGTGCCTGCATGGTTCAGTCTGTTAAACATATGCCTTCGGCTCAAGTCTTGATCTCAGGGTCTGGGGATAGAGCCCCGTGTCAGACTCCCTGTTCCTTGGCCCCTCCCTCCCCTGCTCATGCTCGCACACGCGCTCTCTCAAATAAATAAAAATCTTTTTTTAAAAAGTCTTTTAAAAAGATAAAATAAAATAAAAAATAATAATCTCCACACCTTGCTCCACAACTGCTAATAATGAGCCTTCCCAGGTTTTGCAGAAATAGGGGATTGAGGCAGGGGAGGGGAGAGCAGAAGGAACCTAAATGGAAGGAGTTCTTTTTGAGTGGATGGAAAATATAGAAAAGGCATGACTTCAAATTTTTAAAACAATTTAAGACAAAAAAATTTTAATTAGAAACTTCATTATTACCATAAGTGCAAAACCCTTATCATATGCAACAAATAGATAGTAGCCATAGGGGCGCCTGGGTGGCAGAGCGGTTAAGCGTCTGCCTTCAGCTCAGGGCGTGATCCTGGCATTATGGGATCGGGCCCCACATCAGGCTCCTTCGCTATGAGCCTGCTTTTTCCTCTCCCACTCCCCCTGCTTGTATTCCCTCTCTCGCTGGCTGTCTCTATCTCTGTCAAATAAACAAATAAAATCTTTAAAAAAAAAAAAGATAGTAGCCATAAAAATAAACGCACTAATAAGCAAACCGTGTGAAAAAATTCTAGATATACTTCTTTTACTGAATAGATTAACATGTACGTATTAGAGAGACATGTAAGACAAACTTGTACCAAACTAACTTTCTCTCGGCCTAATCAAAAAGACTGAAGTAGAATTGAAAGGTCCAGCATCTGCACCAGGGAATCAAAGTTATTTAATATCTGCCCCTGGCCCATCTGATAGCGGTAAGGGGCATCAGAGTGAGTACACTCCTGGAGGTTGAACATGGGTGTTGGAGTCATAACTCTGACACTAGTTCCTGCACCTGTACATCTGGAAATGACGACCACACCCATAGGACAGGGTTAAATGAGACTTTGCATAATAAACACCTAATTGTGCTAAAAATTTGTTTTAACACTGCTAAAATGTACTTCTCATAAAGAAATATCCTTCCCAACAGATTTCTTAAGCAAATTATCACTGCTTAATTTATTTATGATCTACAAGGTCCACATTAAGCCCTCAATGTTTGCTATTCCTATTGTTGTAAACGTTAGTATTACCTTTACTGCAAATGTTTGCCTTCGTATTTTGTGATAAAGCAGCCTCAACAGCATTACTCCATGTATCACTGTACTTTGTAACTAAAAGTTATGAGAATATCTATTAACTGGTCAAAAATTCCTCTGAACTTTTAAAGAAATTTCTCTCAATATTTTAAGGCTTAGAAATTTCTATATTCAAATGCCATACCCCCTGCTCCCCGCCCACAATGACCGCAGGTTCTAACTTTGGTAATTTTACCCCTGACAGCCCCAGATTCTTTTACGTTTCTTAAAATGTCAATGGTGGGACTGTAAATTGGTACAACTATTTTTTAATTGACCTATTTTTCTAAGGCAGACTCCAGGGAGATATTTGTTTTTAATTAATAGAAAATAAAATAGAAACTATAAGACTACAGATGAATTTAATTTAAAACAGGTTTAAGAGCACCTGGGTGGCTCAGTCGGTTAAATGTCCAACTATGATCTTGGCTCAGGTCTTAATCTCACCATCATGAGTCCAAGCCCTGTACTGGGCTCCACGTTGAGTGGAGAGCCTACTTAAAAAGGGCAGGGGGGGGGTCGTCCTGGGTGGCTCAGTCAGTTAAGCAACTACCTTCAGCTCAGGTCATGATCCCAGGGTCCTGGGATGGAGGCCCGCATAGGGCTCCCTGCTCAGTGGAGAGCCTGCATGTCCCTCTCCCTCTGCTGCTTCCCCTGCTTGTGCATTCTCACGTGCTGTCTCGCTCTCTCTGTCAAATAAATAAAATCTTTAAAAAAAAAAAAAGTTTAAACTTTCTAATTGCATAAGAAAGTTACAGCACCCAGAGATTTTATTAGCAAAGTCAGGTAACCATTTTATAAATCCAAAGTCAATTCTCAAGCAAGATAATTTAGTGTGAGTTGGGACAGGGTATAGGGAAAAGATCACAAATATTACAAAATCACAGCTAAAACTAGTCAAAAATAAGATATAATGTAAACTACCATTACATTAAATATTTAGAAACACATTCATTGTTCTATAGCCAAAATAATACAAGTTCTACAGTTGGAAACAGTAAACATTACATAACGAAAAACCACTCAAAAGTTACCATAAGAAAATAATTATGGCTGTTTAATGTCTTAGCTAAAATCTTTTTTTTTTTTTACCCCGAAACCTTCAAATAGGACCAAGGAGTTCGGTGCCGGCTTTGTGGAGACACATCCCCTCCTACAATCTACTATGCCGGACAACGTGAGGCAGACAACCGTTCCGCCAGAACAGCTAGAGAAGCTAGGTACTTGACAGCTTGTTTAAAGGCATCAGGATTTGAGGAGACAAGATTCCAGAAAGAAAGGAAGCTTTGAGAAGTGAGCCCTACATTCTCTGTTGCTTTTCCCCTCAAAGTACTTGCTGATTTTTATGCCATATGGAGCCTATATTCTTGGAAGAAAGCGCAATACTGATAAGCAGCTGCCTTATTGTACCAGCGCTAGAAAGACAAAAATTGGATTCCAGGGCCCAGCAGGCAGGAGGCCTGGTAAACACCCTAGGCTTTCTGCTGTATTTTCTGGATGCTCAATCTGCAAAGGTTTCCTGCATCCCTCGTGTGTCCTCACAGGTGCTCTCATTTTCTTCTGAGCTGGATTTTTTTTTTTTAAGTAAGCTCCATGCCGAGTGTGGAGCTCAATGTGAGGCTTAAACTCATAACCCTGAGATCAAGACCTGAGCTGAAATCAAGAAGTCGGCCACTTAACCAACTGAGCCACCTAAATGAAGTCTTTTAAATTTCCACTTCTGTGTGCTTTTGGCAAGTTTAGAGCAAGTCTATTGGTGTTTATATATTTATCTTACAGTCAATAATTTACCAGATTTTCATACTCATTATAATGTTTTCTCCCTAACTAGAGTCTTTTGGGTTTCCAGGATACACAGTTATTTCACCAATAAGGAGGAATTCCAAAATAAAATTAATGTCAATTACTTCATATTCTTATCTTAGACCCTCCAAAACAGTGTGGGACCATACTGACAAAAACAGGCATGTCTGTCTGGTTCCTGATTCCTAGTGAAACAGGTTTTAGTGTTTTGCTGTTCAGAATGATAGTTGCTTTCAGTTTTTTTTTTAATCAAGGTATAATTTACATATAACAAAATCCACTCTTCTTTAAGTGTTGAGTTTTACCGCCATGTGATTTTACCACCACCAAAATCAAAAGCAAAAGCACTTCCATCACTCCAAAAAGTCCCTTCCGCAGTCTTCTGCACTCATTCTCTTACATCTTTGCTTCACTTCAGATAAGATATAGCACTTAGGCAACTCCGTCATTACTGTCTGCTCAAGCTCTGCACAGAGACCATATCTATAATCCTCACCCCTGTACAGCCAGCACCTTGCGTAACACCTGGCACATACCAAATCAACACTTGCTGAATAAATAAATGAATGAATGAATAAACCAATCAACCAACCAACAAATCCGCCTTGGTGCTCACCCCCATTCCTGAAGCTCCCTAATTCCAACTGCTTTCCTGCCTTAGTCTCCCTGGTCTGCACTCCCCCTGCCTCCTCACTGCTGGACTACGCCTGTCCACCAGGTGAGCTATCTATTGCCCATAATGGCACCCCTTTGCCAGTATGGTTTTCTCTTCCAAGAAGAGACTTACCAACAACAACAAAAGGTAGTTGTTTCCAGTAGTGTCCATGGACATACAGTGTCAAAGGGAAAAACTAGAATTAGAGAGCAAGGGAATCAGATCCAAAGGTAGGGAGTTTAGTAACAGCCTGGAGTGTAAGTTCCAGAGGAACTAGACCAAGATGGGAAGTGAGAATAAATAATGGGTAAAAGGTCAGAAGAGCTGGGCACCCCAGGTGAGAAAAAGCAAGGCTGGGGTCTAATAAGCTGCCCTTTCCCTGCACAGGGCGCAAAGACAGGGATCCTGTCTTAAAGGGGCAGAGCCAAGCCTTCATAAATTCCCACCACCATCTGATGAAACGTCTACTCACAAGCAACGGATCTATTTTGGAGGACATGTCTCATTCTCAGTTCCCTCCAGGTGTAACAAGAACTTAAGCCACCGCTGACTCCTTAAGATGGAATTGCAATTTCAGAACTGGTTGCTTACTTGTTCAGAGCTAGAGAGAGGCGAAGAAGTTGAGTTGTGAAACGCAGAAAAGTGAAAGAACTCATCTTTTCTAAAAGCAAAAAATAAATAGGAGTTAAAATATACAAAAATGCAATTATTTGAGATTGCTGAATGTAATTCTCACCCTAGTACACTTAAAAAAAAAAAAGGTACAAGCACAAAAGCTTTAAAAAAAAAAAAGCTTTGTAAGGTATCCTTTGCTTACTAGTAACAAATGTTGGTAATTTGAGCAGATGTAAATAAGTCACCACCACAATGTGTAAACACCAACCACAGAATTAAGATTGGCAAACCTAAATAGGGGAAGTTGCGAAAAGATTACGATAGCCTGTCACTGAAAAGCTTGTTTTCAGGAATTCGAATGAACATCTGAAAATAAATTCAAAGTTCCATTTTCCTGGAGGAAGCAACAAGGTAGGGAGTGTTGTTGGACACATGGTCGGAGTTGGGGAGGGGAGAGAAGTATGTAAAGACTAGGTTAAATAGACACAGAAAATATTTCCAGGGGCGCAAGCTTAGGGTGAGGGACTTCCCTCGCCGGAAAGACACCTGGTCCTTTGTGTCTCTAAATGCTGAGTAGGTATTTCTATGAAGTTACAAAGCTGCGCATCCTCCCATTCGCAGCCCCAAAGGTTTTGCTTTCAAATATCTGCAGGTGTATCCTCTTGCACCGGGTAAACGAGGTTTTGGGGGGTTTTGGGGTTTTTTTTTCCTTTTCTGTGCTAGAGCGAACTTTACCAACACGTTCTCCACCTAACAATAGGGATTCTAAGGCAGCCGGCGGTCACAGCCTCTGAACTTGAGTTGAGGGCATCAAAGTTGCTCTCAATTTCCCTCACGGGAAAAAAAAAAAAGAAAGAGGCCCCACTATCCTCTCCTGCAAACCAGACCAGGGAGGCCGCAGGTTCCGGCCACTGAACACTGAGAGGCAGCGGGGGCTGCGGCAGCCCCCCAAATGACGCACGAGAAGCCAGATTCCTGTTTACCAGCCGGAGGCGGAGCCCAGGCTCATAGAGGCCGACCCCCCCGAACACAAGGCGGCCGCGGCCAAGGTGTCGGAGCTTTCCAGGCCTGTTTCTAAAGGCTGTGTACCCTGGAGAGTCCTGGCCTGGAATAAATAAAGACCTTTACTACAATCAGAAGACGTAAATTCTAAAACACGCAGCGCGTAATTCCCACAAAGATACGTTGGGAAATGCGGCCCGGCTAAACTACGCAGCTGGTTCACAAGCCAAAGACTACGATTCCCAGCATTCAATACAGAGTACCCCCTGGTACGTTGCATGCCGGGAACTGTAGTTCCTCACCACCTCCATCTAAAAAGTACTCCGGGGATTTTCAACCTCTCACGTGTTTCTCTTCTCGGGGATGCACTACCAAAGAGAAAGCTGACTGCGAAAAGGCGCGCGGGAATCATTCCCAACGTGACCCCACGCGTAGACGGGGAAAACGAAGAACCGTTGCCATGACTACCGTTTCCCCTGGTCACGGAATAAACGCGCTCAAGGATCCGGAAGTGGTTCTTCTACGACCTCTCCAAAACGAGGGATGTGTTCAGTGCTGACGTTCATTGGGCCGTTTCCCCGAGAGGCCAAAGCTACCCAGGCAAAGGGGCGGTTCCGTGTGAGAGGGGCCCGCGGAGCCATTTGATTGGAGAAGAGAGGCTACGGCCGACCAATCGGAGGGAGCCACGCTTCGGGCATCGGGCACCGCACCTGGACAGCTCCGATTGGTACACTGCGGTCCCCCCTACGAGTCCCCATTGGGTAGAGGGGGTGCGTGGTGCGGCACCATTGGTGGGTTCGTGTTTCCCGTCCCCCGCCCTCGAGAGGCTGGGGTGAAAAGCGACCCGACCTGTTTGGGGGGTAGTGGGCGGACCGCGCGGCTTGTGGTGTGAGCGTCTGAGCCCCGTGGTGGGGGGTGGAGGCGGCTCCTGCGATCAAAAGGAACTTGAGACTCACCGGCCGCGCGCCATGAGGGCCCTGTGGGTGCTGGGCCTCTGCTGCGTCCTGCTGACCTTCGGTGAGTGATCCCAGAAGACCGGGCACCCCCGGACGCCCCCCCCTCCTCAAGCGCGGCCTCTTCTCGAAGGTTCTGGGGGCGTTGAGCCTGGGAGGGGGATTACGGGGCCTCAGTTGAGCCGAGGGGAATCCATCCCCTTTCCTCGAAAGAGGCTCAGGGGAGTTCGCGCACTATAGTGTTTCCGTGGAAAAGAAAAACGAGAACCGAGAACATTTAAATCCCTTGCAGATCTCCTAGTATTCGCGCCTAGAGGTCTCGACCAACTTGGGGTGGGGCGCCTCTCGGGCTCTGGGTCCCCCGGGAGCCTGCGGGTGCCCATTCCGGAGGACTTTCGTCAGACGCAGAATCCTTTGGCCCTCTGAGCTTGGGGACCCCCGCATCCAGTCTGCGAGTCAGAACGCGGGTTTCCTTTCTTAGGTGCTGGACTGCGGAGTGTGGGGCCCTGAGTCAGAAGAAAGGCAGTGTCAGCGTGTTAGCTTCACTTTTGCTCGAGCTTCTTAACATCTCAAAATCTCTTTACTTCTCTTCCCTCGCTCAGTTGGGCCCGATTTCAGTTCCTCTCGCCAGTGGTTGCACAAATTCTATTTGTATTTTGACCTGCGATATTGAAGGTCTAAGTTTCGGCACGGTCAGTTGAGAGGCCTTGCCTCGGCCTGCACGCAACATGTGTGACTGTAGAGGGGACCTGGTATCAAATCTGCTAAACTTTATTTATAAAGCATCCGAGGGCCGCTCTTCAAACGTGGTGGCAGCCTCCGTGTTTCAGAATCTACTGGAGGACTCAGTAACTGAACTTAAATAAGAAATCTACCAAGTTGGATTTACACTGGGTCTTTAAACTAATGGATCCATTCTTCCAATCCCACCTCCCATATTTACCACCTGAATTTTCCAACCCCTTACTCTTGCCCGGTTTGGTTGTATCTTCTAAGAAGTACTCGAAGCAACGATGGTTTAAGAGTTTTTTGGTGTCAAATCTTTCAGGGTCAGTCCGAGCTGATGATGAAGTTGACGTGGATGGTACAGTGGAAGAGGATCTGGGGAAAAGTAGAGAAGGCTCAAGGACGGACGATGAAGTAGTACAGAGGTTTGTGTTCTTTTGACTCTACACAGCTTAGCCCTTCCGAACAGTAGAATGTCGTGGCCTGTTATCTTTTCTTCAAAGGTCCAGATGACATGTAACACCCCAATTTTAAATATCTAAGAAATGGTCGAAGAAAGTGTTAGGGCTATCATGTTCTTCCCCAAGTATATCCAAACTTGCCCCTAGGAATGACTGGTCAGAATGGGTTGAATTTCTTTTGAAAACTATTTGGATAACTAGATTGCAGAATATAAGCTCTGTGACTTTCCTAAGACCTGTTGGTTTTATTTGTGTAAGTGTGTAAACTTAGTAAATTTTGTTTTAAGTAATCTCTGCCCCCAGTGTGGGGCTTGAACTCCTGACCCCTCACATCGAGTCACATGTTCTACTGACGGAACCACCCAAGCGCCCCTAAACTTCGTAATTTTAAAAAAGATTTCCCTCAGTTGAGCAATGTTTTCAAATTTGGCCCCTTGGGACTTAAATTGACAATTTTGTAGACCGTTAGAGGCCAAAGCTTCCCAGGCAAAGAGGCAGTACCACGTTCGAGGGAACATATAAATAAGTATGACCTTGCTTTTTATTTTTAGTAGAGGAAGGTCAGGTTTATTTTTCTGACAGTTTTAAGAACTGAGTGTTACAACTCAGTGCTAATGTGGTAAAATTTTACTGTGGCAAAATAATAGAAATAGTGGATTAGTAATATTTTATAATTGGTTTCCATTTTACCCTTTTAACGCTTAAGACAATCTCGTGAGACCACTGTGCTTTCACCACAGATCCTGTGTTTTTGGAGGGAACTAAGTAAGCAATGCAGTAGTTGATGAACTTTTTTTTTTTTTTCCTTAGAGAGGAAGAAGCTATTCAGTTGGATGGATTAAATGCATCCCAAATAAGAGAACTTAGAGAGAAATCAGAAAAATTTGCCTTCCAAGCTGAAGTTAATAGAATGATGAAACTTATCATTAATTCTTTGTATAAAAATAAAGAGGTAAGCAACATGTGGTTTGGGCAATACTATTTTCTCTCTGTGCCATAGCATACTTGTTTACCTTCATAATAAACTTACTATTTATGTAGTAATTTCAAGTAAGTAGTTATTAGCACAGTTTATATACCCAGTATGTATAAAAATTGCTTCTGGATACCTGTGGGGGTGGTGGATAGACATTTTCCTTTTGTCCTTTCCGTTCCAGATATGTTTATAGTCTGCCAAATAGTGTTGAGGACAGTCACAGAAACTAAGCCCTTTGTGTTACATACATAAAGATCACTAGTATGAGACTGGAGTGTTACTGCTCTTACCAGTTCAGGTATCCCTTGCAGTTGCTGAAGTCCTATGTGTAAAGAGCTGTACCTCCCTTTACCAAGAGAGTAAAGTCACTCCTGTACCATAAGTTTTATTTTTTAAACAAGTGCTTTTTCAGAGTACAGAAGAGAACTAAAATGAGTTTGACATTAAATTTGCTGTTTTATATATCTTGAGGCTAATCAAAGTGTATGTTCAATCTGGCTTCCATTTAGATTTTCTTGAGAGAACTGATTTCAAATGCTTCTGATGCTTTAGATAAGATAAGGTTAATATCACTGACTGATGAAAATGCTCTTGCTGGAAATGAGGAACTAACTGTCAAAATTAAGGTAAGCTTAAAAGCGTTTTCTTTTTCTTCTAAAACAAAAAGAATCCTTAAGAGAGGGAGTCTCTATCAGTCAAGATAGGCCAGGTTATGCTGCAGTAACAAATAACCCCTAAGCCTAGAGTCTTAAATTGGGGTTTAGCAAAATACAGCCTGTGGGCCAAATCCAACCTACTTTTTTTTTTATAAATAAAGTTTTATTGAAACACAGCCATGTCTGTTCATGTGTTAGCTATGACTGCCTTTGTCCTACATGGTGGGTTTGAGTAGTTGTGACAGAGACCATATGGCCCACACACCTAAAATATTTACTCTCTGGCCCTGTTTCAGAAAAAGTTTGCTAACCCCAGGATTAAATTATCAACCACAGGCCACTGTGGCCTTTGCTTCGCATCATCCTCACTCCAGGACACAGGCTGATTGAGTAGCCACCATGTGGAGTGTAGTTTGTTGCCATGGTACAGAGAGCTTGGAGGATCTCCCATCCTTTAAAGCCTCTGGCCTGAAAGCTACATTCCTGACTCCCACTTGCATCTTATTGGCTAGAACCAGTCACATGGCCTTAATAACCAAACATGAAGGAAGCATATTCCTGCTATGTTTCCAGAAGACAGCTGAGAATATTTATTGAAGAATATTGATCACCACAGATTCCAAATATAGAAGTCATACAAGTTGCGAACCTTTTTATTTTCTATGAAAGGAGTAGGCACAACCTAAAATTTTATTTTTCTTAAATTTTTTCTTCAAAAATAACTTGTTTTGTTTAGGTCTATCCCTGCCCTTTGATGTTTGGACCAGTCTGTCTTCTTTACATTGATACTTTCTCAAATACACTGAACTTAAGATTTTTCTCTATAAAGAAGGGTGCTTGCCTGTAAGGTGCACATTTTCTGAAAAGGCCATGAAATGCTATATGGAGGAAAATGAACCCAGTTTAGTTTTCTGTATTGGAATTGAGGTGGCCCAGAGCTGGTAGTTTCTGAATATATAGCTCAGGATTTACTTGTCATACTGTGAGTATTCAGCAAATAAAACTATCCTGTTCTTGTCTTGCTTTCAGTGTGACAAGGAGAAGAATCTGCTACATGTCACAGACACTGGTGTAGGAATGACCCGGGAAGAGTTGGTTAAAAACCTTGGTACCATAGCCAAATCTGGAACAAGCGAGTTTTTAAACAAAATGACTGAGGCGCAAGAAGATGGCCAGTCAACTTCTGAATTGATTGGTCAGTTTGGTGTTGGCTTCTATTCTGCCTTCCTTGTAGCAGATAAGGTTATTGTCACGTCAAAACACAACAACGATACCCAGCACATCTGGGAATCTGACTCCAATGAATTTTCTGTAATTGCTGACCCAAGAGGAAACACTCTAGGACGGGGAACAACAATTACGTGAGTATTACTGATTCCTGATAAGACGTAACCGTCCTAGCGAGGATCTTGACTCTGAGCAAACCACGTATTCTGGGCTTTCATTCCTTGCCTATAAAATTGACCTGTTCTCATCACTTGAGGAAATATTTTGAGGACCTCCTAAGGGCCAGACACAAAGAGTTATAATGGCCTCTATACATAGAGGGCAAAAAGTCGGAAGGTTTGGCTCTTCTAGGGGAGAAAGCAAATTGGAGGCCTCACGGAAGTGGGTTGATTCAAGATTTCCAGGGAAGCAAGAGCTGGGAAAGAAGTGTCAGATCTGTGGAGGATTGTAGCTACAAAGGCATGGAGGCACAGCATGTTCACAGGATTCAAGAAATTTGTCTCGGTTGGCAAATCATGTTAGAATTTTTGATTAGCTTTTTTAAGGTTTTCTGAAAATGAGTGTTGGAGGGTGGCAGGACTCTCAGGGTGACCATTGCAAATACTCAAGGTAGTAGCTGGTGCTGGCTGGGGACAGGTTGGAGAGAACAGGACAAATAAAGAACTTGAAGAAAGTTAATGAAAGTTCTTCAGAAGAAGATGTCTTCTTTGAGGATGGTTGGAAATTGTTGAATTCAAACTGGAATTTGGTTTAAGCCAGTGAACGTTATTTGTATAGATGAGGCACATTGCCTGCCCGGGGTCTCGTGGTGTTGATAGCGCCATGAAGTAGACAACAGCTTTTTGCCTTTTTGTTCCCCCAACAAATAGAACAAGATACTAACATTTGCTTAATACTTAGGGAATAAGTAAATCCTGAGCTATATGAAGCTACCAGCTTCAGGCCACAACAAAGAAATCCCATTTCAGAGGTCGTTTGGCTTGCTCCTTGCCATGTGAAAATGTGCCTACAGCCTCAACTCTTTTTCTTCATTCAGTTTTAAGTTTTCTGAACAAAAGAATTTTTAAGTATTCAGAATATAAGAAAGCATATATTTATCATTTTGACCAGTGTTCTTCACCCCAGAAGGTTAATAGTTCTGTCTTCATTTTCATAAATGTTCCTTTAACAAAGACTAATTAGATGAGTGCATTTTAGTACTTTTACTAACATTTCCCAATTTATCTATCTCTGCCTTCATTATTGACAGTCCTATCTCCTGCTCTCAATAGGAAGCATCACTAATAGTTAACCCCAGTGCCCTCTCTGTTAGGTGTTAAAGGAACATAGGTAAGTCTCCTCTCTTAACTACAGTGAGATAGAAAACAGCGTCCCAAGAGGGCTGATGTCTCAGGGTGCTGAGAGACAGGTGAGCTTGTCTAGATGGGAGCTGCATGGAAGCAAACATTTATTTGCTTGACTGTTTCATTCCTGCAGCCTAACACTTGACTGACAGATGTTATTGGAGTGAATGAATAAGGGTAATCAGGACAGCTTTGTGCAGTTAGCATGAACAGCTGATAAGTGAGTGTGAAACCTCACAAGTGCTCTTCCTGAGCAAAATGGCCATTTTTCTTTAAGTCCTTCTACCCCAGCATTTATTCCGCAGATAATCGTTTAATTGCCTATCACCTGCCAGGGCTAGGACTCCAGTGGAGAGTAAGACCAATGCGGTCGCTGCTTCCATGTGGCTCGTTGTGGTAAAGAAGAAAAACATGAAATAATTTCAGAGTGGCAAATGCCAGAAAGGAAGCTAGAGGACGCTTCCCTTATCAGAAGGACTTTCTGAAATCGTGGTAAGTTAGGTTCAGCTATTCTAGGCACAGTATGTTGGAATGGCCAAAGGAAAAAGGAAAGAGAAGGCAAGAAAGTGATGAGGTCAAGGTCGCACCTTATATATATGATTTCATCTAATATTTGACCAATAAAATAGAAGCCATCAAACAATTTAGTTCCTACCTTCTCCTGTTCCCACCCCTAAATTAGGCCCTACTGTACTCTTATGAGAGATCTTGTGAGAATTCGATGAGATCATGAAATTAGTATCCAGTAAATGCTAACTAGTACATTGGCTTCTGTCCTTCCTACCATGAGGGAGGTATTCTGCATTTTTCCCTAAAGCTGGTCGCTACTTCTGATCTGCTGCCTGCCTCCTCCTACCTCCTCAGAGGCTAAGCATAAATTAATTCCAACCCCATCTTTTAAAGTCAGTCTTTCCCACACACTCCCTCTTTCCCATCAAAATGTAAACATGTTCAAGTCTCAGTGGGGAAGGAGGAGAGACAGGTGATGCTGCACCCCCCCCCTACAGTCAGGCGTTTATGACTTTATCCACCACTTTCCATTGGAGTAAGTCACCAATAATTCTTGTTGCTAAATCCAATGGATCCTGGGTTTTTTAATTGACATTGCTCCAAGCAATAGATTTCCTTTTTTCTTTAGTTTTCCTCTTGTGTTTCCTACATAATTTGCTATTTATGTAACACCATCCGCTTAGTACCTAGTTTCCATGACCCTGCATATCTTTTTATTTCCTTTGCCTGTTGCTTAAATTTTGACAGTATCTCTCTTTCAAAGGTAACTTTCAGCCCTTCCTCATTATTTTTGTGGTCCTTGTGCAGTCTTCCTACCGTGATGGATTCAGCTTCCAGTTCTTGCTCAGAGTTCTCAAATCTCTATTCTTAGTCTGGATCAGGAGTCAGCTGACTTTTTCCTAAGTGGCCAGCTAGTAAATATTTCAAGCGTTTGGACAGTGGGATCTGTCATATGTCACAACTCTGATGTTCTCGCTTGAAAGTGACCATAGACAGACAACACACAATGAGGTTGTGTCCCAATAAAATTTCTTAACAGGTGCCAGCCATAGTTTGCCAATCCTTGGTCTAGATCTCCCTACTGGGCTCTGCACTCATATATCCAATGGCCTTTTAAATACCTCTAAGATGTAACCAGCTTGAACTTGGATCCACAACTGAACTTTCCTCCAACCCCACATCACCAAGATACATGCTCTGAAACCAGAGACTTGTCCACTTCATTAGGCTGTGTCGTCATGTACTGTCTACCTCTTGGTAATGCTACTAGACTAAGCTTTTCGAGCAGGAAGGGACCCATGATAACAGCATTGGCTCTGCTTATTTATTGGGAGCACAAACCTCAAGACGTGGGCTCCCCACTGTGTTTGAGGGTATGTTATGATGTGTTGTTTTTCATGAATGGAGGAGGGGTTTGCAGAAGGATAATAAGGAAGAAGAAGAAACAATGCTGCAATTTTCAATATTAGAATTAGCTAAGCCACTGCTGTCCAGTAGAACTCTGGAAATATTCTTCCTCTCCACTGTGCAGTGGGGCAGCTACTAGCCACATTTGTCTATTGAATACCTAGAATATGGCAGTGCAACTAACGAACTAACGTTAAATTTTATTTACATAAGTAAAACGTGGGGCGCCTGGGTGGCTCAGTCAGTTGAGCATCTGCTTTTGGCTCAGGTCACGATCTCCAGGTCCTGGGATCAGCCCTGCGTCAGGCTTCCCACTGCTCTCTCTCCCCGCCCACTACTGCTCCTTCTCTCTCTCTCAAATAAATAAATAAAATGTGACTGACAACTACTGTTTTGGACAGTGGAGATACGAACAATAAGATTAATTTTCTAGCTTTTTTAAGGAACATATTTTTATTAAGCGTTTGATCTCTGTAGAAGAGACTTCTTTTTTTTTAAGGTTTTATTTTTAAGTAATCTCTACACCCAACATGGGACTCGAACTCAAACCCCGAGATCAAGAGTCACACACACCTCCAGCTGAGCCAGCCAGGTGCCCCTGGGTTTGCCATCTATATCATCATTTGATTTCTGGAGTAACTTTCAGAGTGCGTGTCATTCCATTTTTCTCCAGAATGTTTCAGTGCCTTCTTACCTTGAGCTAACTCAACATTTCAGTTCTTCAAATAAAAAAACTAAACACACACACACACAAAAAAACTAAACAAAAAACCCAACATATTCAGAAAGTTAGAACATTTGCACTGTTTACTTGGAACTAAGGATATTTTCCATTCGAGGGACACAAGGAGGATTCTTCCCTCTACTGTACTCATGTTTGGTATATTTAGCTTACAACCTGTCACTGGTGGTAAGAGTTTTTAACATGAAAAATGGGCCATCCTGGATTACGCCTAACTGCTGGCCGTTAGCTTTGTCTGGAAGGTATTTAGGTGAATTTATAATAAAATCTTTTAAAGCAAGGATGTCTTTCTATAAATGTCTTATTTTCCTTTCAGACTTGTTTTGAAAGAAGAAGCATCTGATTACCTTGAATTGGACACAATTAAAAATCTCGTCAAGAAATATTCACAGTTTATAAACTTCCCTATTTATGTGTGGAGCAGCAAGGTAAATCTATGTTGATAAACTTTGTATGTGTTATGTGGGTACATATTTAAATATTCAACACTTGAAAAACAGGTTCAGTGGTTCTTTCAGTGCAGGATACTCAGGGTTTTCTTATTGAAGGACCTCTTTTTTGAGCTGTAATTGCGTTTCATATTCTCTAAATGAAATCAGAATTACTAAATAAAAGAATTTAATTGTAATTCTACTTCAATAGACTGAAACTGTTGAGGAGCCCATGGAGGAAGAAGAAGCAGCAAAAGAAGAAAAAGAAGATTCTGATGATGAAGCTGCAGTGGAAGAAGAAGAAGAGGAAAAAAAACCAAAAACCAAGAAAGTAAGTCTGGTTCGTCCCCACACTAAAATATGTTTAGGGCATGTTTAAGAAAACACAGAACCCCCAGTGTGCACAGACTGGTCAGAGTTAAGTTTCCATTCTTCGAGGTCTTTTTTTCTCCAGATCTTAAGGCCATAGGCCTAACTAAATTTATTTGCTAGTATGTATGTTTTCTGCCTGTGAGAAGTTTTAAGTAGCAAACACAGGTCATTTTTGTGCATTTCTCTGAGTTCTATGTATTGCCCAGGACTGGCGGCTTATCGTGTTCTAAATTTTAAGATCTTAAAAATCTTTATACATCTTTTGTCATCTAGATATGAACCATAATATTAGCTCTCTGGCCTGTTCAGGTAGCAGAGCAGATGGAAGTAATGGTGGTAGGTTTGAGGAATATTTATTGTAAGACGTTAGATTGCTGTAAGTCATGAAGTAGGAATAATTAATGTTATGTCCTTCTAACCGCAAAACAAGTATTTTCAAGAAATAACATCTTAGCTAGTTAATAATGGAAAAAAACCTTTAATTGGCATTCTATCAGTTATAATGGTAACCGGTTGCCTTCTTTTTGCATTACAGATTAGCCTTAAATGTTGAGAGAAATATTTTTAGATTTTTGATCCCATTGGCAGGAGCCTTAGTAGATTAGAAGTGTCTTTTGGTGCTTCCCCACATTCATTTGAACTGTCTTGAAGTTATCATTCCCACTAGTGTTCTGTTGGCGAATGCTGTGGCTGACTAATCATGTACTGTAACTTCAGGTTGAAAAAACTGTCTGGGATTGGGAACTGATGAATGACATCAAACCAATATGGCAGAGACCATCAAAAGAAGTAGATGATGATGAATACAAAGCTTTCTACAAATCATTTTCAAAGGTAAGTATTATTTTAGAATAATGTGATGAACATTACTAAATCAAGAATGTTTTTAGATTGTTTTGTTAACTATTTCAACACAGTTGGTTTCCTTTTTAATCTTATATATTACGTATGCATTTTAAGAATTTACTCTGAGAAGTAGTCTATAGGCTTCACCAGATTGTCAAGGGGTCTGTGTTACAAAAAAGATTAACAACTACCTGCATAGGTAGGTGGATGATTTCCATAAAACATAGTATCTTGTATTGAATGGCTTTTAAGATTATTGGCTTTTTTCCATTCAAGAATGAATGCCTTTAATTTTTAAAATTTTTTTGATAGCTGACATACAATGTTACATTAGTTTCAGAGGTACAACACTGATACAGTGTCTCTGTACTCTCCTGTGCTCCCCACAAGTGTAGCTACCATCTGTCAACAGACAACGCTATTACGGTATCACTGACGATTCCCTGTGCTGTACCGTTTATTCCTGTGACTTACTGATTCCATAACTGGAAGCTTGTATCTCCTACTCCCCTTCACCTGTTTTGTCCATCCCCTACCCTCCTCTCTGGCAACCCTCTGTATTTATAGGTCTGATACAGCTTTAGGTTTGTTGACTCATTTGGCTTTTAACATAACCTTTAAGGAGCCTATGTACAACCACAAACATTTATTGTGAGGTCGTATGCTTAGGAATAATTATTAAATCTTTGTTTCCTTACCTATTTCCTTTTACTGATCCCTTTTAACTGTAGAATCCAAAACTAGCATTGATTAAGATTGTTTCAACTAAATATTTCCCCATACAGCATTTTGTACAAAATAAAATATTTAGCATGGCTAGATAAAACTTGATTTTCTATGGTTATGTTTGTTCTTTAATCTT
>NC_048232.1:72741541-72755767 GCF_002007445.2 Ailuropoda melanoleuca
TAGAATTGGAAAGTTTAATTTCCAGAAAGTGACTTTTTTTTTTTTTTTTGTCTCTGCTTAGCTCTATGTGCGCCGAGTATTCATCACAGATGACTTCCATGATATGATGCCCAAGTACCTTAATTTTGTCAAGGGTGTTGTAAGTATCTAAAGATAATGAGGGGTCATTAAAAACGAGGGATGGAAATAGTTTTTCGGTTTGTTGGTTTGGTTTTTTCCCAGTTTCTGTTGCTCACTAACTTTTCTTTTGCCGTCTGAAGGTGGACTCAGATGATCTCCCCTTGAACGTTTCCCGGGAAACTCTTCAGCAGCATAAACTGCTTAAGGTGAGTGTCTCTGAGAAGAGACTGGCTGCTTTGCACTTTGATTGGGCTTCAGAGGACAGGCTCCACTAGTGGGGTCACCAGATACTGACCCTAGTCCTTGGCTCTTTAGCTGAAGAACTTAATTTTACTCTGGAATTATTATCAAATCCTAAGAATCTGATTGTTTTTCCCCTGATATCTTATGAAAGTTTCAGACCGATAGAAAAGTTGAAAGAATTCTATAATAAACAACAATATAAACCCACTCTCTGGTCCAAAGGTAGACTAAATGTTAAAGTGATCTTGTGACTATTTCCACTGACAACTTAGTTTCTGCAAAGTCTGACATAGGATTGCTCACCATTCCCTATCTCTTGATAAATGGCAATGATAATGCCCTGTTTTTGTATCTTTCACCAATACTTCTCTGCTGTCTTAAATATGGTAGGTTCTCAAAAGTTTGAGATGACATTCTCTAATAAGTTATTCTTTAATTTTATTAGGTGATTAGAAAGAAGCTTGTTCGTAAAACTCTGGACATGATCAAGAAGATTGCTGATGAGAAGTACAATGATACTTTTTGGAAAGAATTTGGTACCAACATCAAGCTTGGTGTGATTGAAGACCACTCAAATCGAACACGTCTTGCTAAACTTCTTAGATTCCAGTCTTCTCATCATCCAAGTGACATTACCAGTCTAGACCAATATGTGGAAAGAATGAAGGAGAAACAAGACAAAATCTACTTCATGGCTGGGTCCAGCAGAAAAGAGGTAAGATGAACTCACAACTGTCAGGCATCCTGGTATGTAGCCAGTTCTTGGGGGAAAAAATTGTAATGGTGAACTGGAGTCATTATGAGGCCTGGTCCATCACTGACAGAAAAGTCCTATTCTCTGCACCTTTTATTTCTCCACCTGTAAAATGTAGGTACTAGAGTGAACAAGTATACCAAGGCTAGACTTGGAAACTTTATCACTTCCCTTCATTTCATAGGCTGAATCTTCTCCATTTGTGGAGCGACTTCTGAAAAAGGGCTATGAAGTGATTTATCTCACAGAACCTGTGGACGAATACTGCATTCAGGCTCTTCCTGAGTTTGATGGCAAAAGGTTCCAGAATGTTGCCAAAGAAGGTGTAAAATTTGATGAAAGTGAGAAAACAAAGGAGAATCGTGAAGCAATTGAGAAAGAATTTGAGCCTCTGCTCAATTGGATGAAAGATAAAGCTCTCAAGGACAAGGTATTCTGGAAATTAGAACTTGTGAAATTTTAGCATGTCCATCTTTTAAAAAAAAAAAAAAACTTTTGTCAACAAATTAAACTTTACATCTGGTTACACTGTAACCATTAAAAGTTGTACAGAACAGTATTTAATATCGTGGTTAAAGTTTGGTGAGGATGAGCTTAAAGTTTCTAAACTACAGGGGCACCTGGCTGGCTCAGTTGGTGCAGTGTATGACTCCTGATCCTCTTGGTCATGAGTTAGAGCCCCTTGTTGGGTGTGGTGCCTGCTCTTTTTTTTTTTTTTTTTTTTTTTTTTTTTTTTTTTTTTTTTTTTTGAGAGGGAGAGGGAGCTCGATCTCACCACCAAGCTCGTGACCTGAGCCAAAATCAAGAGTTGGACACTTAACAGTGAGCCACCCAGGCACCCCTACTTTAAAAGAAAAAATTTTATAAACTACAAAGAATTAAAAGGAAAATAGTGGTTATTCTGTATGTGGGTAATGTTCTTTGTTTCTTTGTAACTGAAACTTTTCTGTAGTTTAATAGTAGTTTAATACTGCTTTTGTAATAACTTAAATTTTTACTGGTGAAATTTGTCTTCTGTGCTTAAAAGGAGTTTATTTTTGACCGAAAAATTCAGATTATTAAATGACAAGAGTCTTCTAAGAATCTGAATAGGAGGTATTTTTATGACCTGCCTCTGTTTATGATCTTATGTGATGAATCCTTAGTTACTGGATGACCTTAACAGTTGGTATTTAAGTGTATCTCCCTTTTGGTTTCTTAAGATTGAAAAGGCTGTGGTGTCTCAGCGTCTGACAGAGTCCCCGTGTGCTCTCGTGGCCAGCCAGTATGGATGGTCTGGCAACATGGAGCGGATCATGAAAGCTCAAGCATACCAAACAGGCAAAGACATCTCTACCAAGTAAGCATCCTTGGGAAGGTCCCTGGCAAGGTGTTGGTTCTTGTCCAGCCTTCCTTTAGCAGACAATGGCAGCTTCTGTGGAAAGAACTGATGTGTGTTTAGTGTCCAGCACTACTGCCGTGTATTAGATGACACAAGTTTACAGAGGGATTGCTCGGACATTAGACTGATAAAGGAGGGGTGTTGGGCTCATGATTTATTTTACAGTATTTTTATACACAAATGGAAGTTTTCTTAATCTGTGACATACATTGTTTTTATTTTTGCACTCAGTTATATGCTTGGCCTGGTATCTGGGCTTCTTTGACATTTTTAGATACTAATAGTTATAGAAGATGTTAATGACAATGATGTTTGTCAAATGAGTTCAATCCTTTTTAACTGTCATCCCCCCCTTTCCCAAATAGTATGCCCCACAAAATAAAGGGGTAAAGGACCCATGAGTTAACAAGTTTATGAACTAAAGGGCTAAGTACTGGAGGTACACTGGGTCTTCAGTATCCTTTATTTCCAGGGAATATATATGTCAAATTTATGCTTTAATGTCAGAGCAACGGTCTTGAAAATGACTTGTTCCCTGCTTTCATTCTCCCTTCTCCTGCCTGGAATGTCTTTTTTATTTGCTCCCTGATCATCGTACATTTCCCCAAGGCCTAGTTTAGGATTCTTCTCACAAGTGTAGTCTCAGTTGTCACAATTCCAAAACTCTATATTTTTTTATATAAAGTGTATTTCATAGTATTTCATATTTAGCGAGACTCCCAACATATGTTTTTACTGTAAAATGCTAAAATGGCATCTTGCTTACATGTCTTGCCCCCCTCAAGATTTAATAGACTATAAAATTGAGGTGGAAAACAGGTTTCTGCTTATATCCCAGTAGTAGCCATTATATAAATGTCCATTTATTTCAGTCATTTATTAACAGGAAGTTACCTTCCATTCAGCGAACACGTATGTACTGTGTCTGTACATGGTGGTCTAAGTAGACATCGCTGCTGTCTTTCTGACATTCAGACCAGTCAGGATAACAGATCAAGTCGTAATCTTCTAAACTCTGCATCTATAACAGGTATACCAATAGGGATAGATGTAGTTCCTCTCTCTCCTCAGCTATAGGAAGGTGAACAGTTAAAACTGATAGCAGAAAACCAGACATTATGAAAGGTAGATTTAGCATGCACCGAGAACTGAGCTCCGATAAAAGAAACATTTTGTCCTGGAATCATATTGGTGAAGTCATCATGGAGAAGGTAGTAATTGACCACGCAGAGGCTGCCTAGATGTTTCAGAACTCTGTGGGAGACCTAGCTGCAGTTAAGAAAGTGAGAATAAATAAGAGGGGATGAAGACGACCGTAAATCCATTCATCCACTAACAAAGCTCTAGGCGCTTGAGATGCGTTTGTAAATAGTTCCCTTTATTGCACTCTTCCATCGCACCTTGCCCATCCCTATTTAAAACGCAAAGCACTGTGTAGCGATATAAATAAGTTTTGACTTTTTTTTTCCCCAAGCGTTCTCTGTAATTTTAAAAATATGTATGATATGGGAAATGTATGGACGCTGAAATTTGATGTTTGTTCATGTTCATTTTTACCCCTTACCAGTTATTATGCCAGCCAGAAAAAAACATTTGAAATTAATCCCAGACATCCCCTAATCAAAGACATGCTTCAACGGGTTAAGGTGAGTAATATTGCAGCCCTACTCCTTTGGTTTCAACTGGAATACTTCGTACCTTTTAATATTAATCAGATGTCCCCTCTTCCATCCCAGGAAGATGAAGATGACAAAACTGTTTCAGATCTTGCTCTGGTCTTGTTTGAAACGGCAACACTGCGGTCAGGATATCTGTTACCAGACACTAAAGCATATGGAGATCGAATAGAAAGAATGCTTCGCCTCAGTTTAAACATTGACCCTGATGCAAAGGTTTGAAATAATTTACGGAATGTTTGAATTCCCCAGTGTCACACACTGCTAGAATTAATAAGAAATTCCCCTTTTATATCCTTTATTATTTTTTTAATCTGTCTCCCTTTGTTAGCTTGACTGTTTAATTAGCGGACTTACTCTGCAGTTCTGGATAAAGCAGGAGTGAAGTTAATTATGATGTTACACATTTAAATGAACAAAGTGAAAATAGACCCAAGGTATTGGATCCATTAATGAGCTCATAAATATTGCCTTAGGTGGAAGAAGAACCGGAAGAAGAACCTGAAGAAACAACAGAGGACACCACGGAAGACACGGAGCAAGACGAGGAAGATGAGATGGACGCAGGAGCAGACGAAGAAGAAGAAACAGTAAAGGTATAGCAAGTCAAGAACGGGGCTTGCATTTTAATTCTTGGAAAATTAGGCAAACTTTTATTTTTAGTTCTGGCGTTTGTGGACTGCGTAGCTTCCAGAAGTCAGACTTCAGGAAATCCACCTACAAAATAGGCATGTAATATCAAATTCAAAGGCTGGAGCAAGTCCTTTTTTCTCTAAATGAAGTGTACACTTTCATCTTCCTATTCCTTTTGTTCCTTTGTGTTAGCCATTCATTCTTGAGATCTTGTTAAATAGATGTTTTCTTAAGCCCATAAGGCTTCTGTATTTGCTGCCTGCCTCTGCCTTACCATATAGCAGCAGTAGGCCAGTTTTAAATTCCTGATTATTTCTGTTCAGGGGCCATTGGTCTTATTGTGGAGTTCTAAATTATTTTGCCGATTAATAGGTGAGGTTCTAGCCTACCTCTGAAATAGTGGAACTATGCTGGGCCCGTTGCAGTTGTTTTTTCCACACATGAATCTTCTGCGAGCTAAGATTTTTTCTGCTGGTTTTTAATATCTTCTGATTTTTCTCTTTTCACAGAAATCTACAGCTGAAAAAGATGAATTATAAATTATACTCTCACCATTTGGATCCTGTGTGGAGAGGGAATGTGAAATTTAAGTCATTTCTTTTGGGAGAGACTTGTTTTGGATGCTCCCCCCAGCCCCTTCTCCCCTGCACTGTAAAATGTTGGGATTTTGGGTCACAGAAAGAAGTGGGTTTTTTAGTTGAATTTTTTTTAACATTCCTCATGAATGTAAATTTGTACTATTTAACTGACTATTCTTGGTGTAAAATCTTGTCGTGTATAAAAATAAAAAAGATCCCAAATACTCAGCGTCTTGCTTGTCTTCATAATGATTGTACATACTTGGCTATTTTTTTTTTTTAATCCTGTTTTGGATTTTTTCCCCCTTACAAAAGTAATTTGTACATATCACAGAAGTGTTTTTTAGATCTATTATTTTCAAAAAGTCACCTATATAGAGAAAAGACAATGTTCCTTACTAAAGAATTCCAAATAATATATGCATATACTCCCTCTTCCAGGAGGTGGGGCTTAATTCTCCTTTCCTTTTTGAAAGTGAGCTAGTTTTAGTGGCTGTCCTCAGTATGAAAAGGGGGAAATAGTAACTTTGTAGCAGAGAAACCTGGCAGACGCTACCTTATCCTAGTGGTCAAGGTTAATATCCCCAGTGATGTCCTGTATCCCTGATAGGATATGGTAAGTAGAGTACTGCCATCTCTACCAAACAAGGCAAAGACAAGACCAAGACAAACCCCATACCACATGAACAGTACTCTTCAAAAGTTTCAAGTTCAAAACCAAGGATAGAAAGAGATTGAAGGAGATATGGCAACTAGGCACCTTAATTGCCTGGGTTAAACTGGTAAAATTTAGTATGGAGTATAATTCATGGTTCTTCGGCTTTGACCTGTGGACCAGCATTCACGGAAACAGAGGGGACATTGGGGCTCTACTATCTCTGCAGTTTTCCTGTAAATCTAGAGTTACTCCAAAATAAGGCTTTCAAAACACCCGTAATCCCATACAGGTGACTGCAGATACTGATGACCCTCATCAAGCAATCACTTCTTTTGAAATGTATTATTTATGGAAGAAACAGGTTTCTCTAATTTCACAAATGGTGGTCTATTTCTTAAATGGCTAGGGAGAGAAAACCTGAGTTGTATATTCATAGACCATGTGTGTAAGAGAAAACTTTATGGAAACCAATTTTATGTACTATAAATTGTTACTAGGGACTAGATTTTCCCGATAATTTAGGACCTTTTTCTGGGCTTCTTGTATTTCTGTTTGTTGTATGTGTCCTACTTCTCCCCAAGCTATTTTTCTAGGCTTAGTTTGCAATAATCACTTTGAAAGCTAATTTACTTGAATGTCTCTTTAAAAACCTGTTTCTTTTCCTTTATAAGAAATAAAATGGGAGGGGCGCCTGGGTGGCTTAGTCATTAAGCGTCTGCCTTCGGTTCAGGGCGTGATCCGGGCGTTGTGGGATCCAGCCCCACATCAGGCTCCTCTACTGGGAGCCTGCTTCTTCCTCTCCTACTCCCCCTGCTTGTGTTCCCTCTCTCTCTGGCTGTCTCTCTCTCTGTCAAAATAAATAAATAAAATCTTTTTAAAAAAAATAAAATGGGAGCTCAGTCACAGGGAAACANATAAATAAAAATCTTTTTAAAAAAAATAAAACGGGAGCTCAGTCACAGGGAAACATGCTGTGTTAAGACATAGCTTCCTTTCATGATACAACGCTGTATTAGCTNATAAATAAATAAAAATCTTTTTAAAAAAAATAAAACGGGAGCTCAGTCACAGGGAAACATGCTGTGTTAAGACATAGCTTCCTTTCATGATACAACGCTGTATTAGCTATTTTTCATAATATGTGTTTCCAATTTTTTGGCCATCATAAATTACCATTTTTAATAAAGACGGTTATATAGAAATTAAAGCCATCGAATTGCATTACATTAATAGCATCTGAAACTTGCTCCTCAGCGTTCTCCAGTTGCAAATTCTGCGTGTACACTGTTTCAAGCAGGAAGCTTAGCATCCTACTCCCTCAGTTTTGGGTAAAAACAAGCAGCTATGTCATAAACACCTTGCACAACCCTGTTTGACCTAATTTAATGATCAAACACCTTGCAACTGGTCTATCTTTGGTGGTTTTTTACCCACAGCTTTATTAAGGAATAATCTAGTACTATTAATTTTTGGCTCTCCATCCCTGGAATTCCTGGCTTACATCATTTCAGTCTTTGATCTGATGTCACACTGTGCTCTCCCCGTCGTCTGTCTTTACATGGCGTTTTCCTCTTATAAAGACGCCAGTCAGATTAGATTAGTGACCCACCCAATGACCCCATCTTAACTTCATTACATTTGCAGGACTCCTATTTCCAAATAAGGTCACATTAACAGGTACTGGGGGTTAGGACTTCAACATCTTTGGGGAGTTAAAACTCATTTAAGCTTTTCAGTTATTTTAAAATATATTTTATAAGAATAACTACATGGTAATATGGTTTCTCGAATTTGGGGATAAAGAACTTGTGATAGTCCAAGTGACATTTGTTATGATTTTGTGAAGTACACAATTCCAAAAGAACTTCAAACTTTAAATATTTCAACTCAATTCAGTTTAGTACAAATAGCACTTTCCAATTTTAGAGAAATATTAACTTCACACCATAAGCTTTCATTGCCAATGACACTTTTATTATAGCTAATTTATAATTCCCATCTGCCATGATAGTCAAGCTTATTCAGAGTGATAAACCAGAATTATAAGGGCAGGAAACACTGTAAATATTCTTTCTCACATGATATTCAAGACTGAGTATTCAACCACATTCAAAAAGCTGATGATACAAACTTTGGCAGTTTTCAAGAGACACTGGTCAATCCATATTTAATCTCAGTGCATCAGTTAACACCTGGGCGCCTCCTCCTGCAGTGAGCATTGCACTAGGTGCTTAAAGACAACTGGTCTGACTCAATAAATGTTAAAAATATAAATTTAATACTTAGAATATTATTCACGGAGTTCTTGGCAGACTTGAGTATTTTGAGGTTTCTATTGCTGAGAAATTTGAGGTTCGTGTTGTCTCTTTTTCAGTCCCAAAAGCTCTGTTTTGAGTTCTCCAGGCTTTGGTGGAATTTCAGGTATTGTCTATCAAAAAAACAAAACAACATAGATGCCAGTGCTTTCTTAGACTGTAATTCAGTGTGACCTGAAAGTAAAAACTAAAAAAAAAACAGAAGTCCCTGTGCACTCAATGATAAATCCTTATAGTGAGAGCCTGTGGCCCATCTCAGTCCGTTTCTAACCCATAGCTTACATGACTCTATTATCCAGGCTGCGTCTCTACCATTTCAGGACTCATAGAGGGGGAGTTTCTATCAATATTAACTGACAGATCACAGATCTTAATAAAGCTTTCCACAATCTGAAATTCATTCCTGCACTATTCACTGAGTCTCTACCATGTACCTGGCACAGAAAACAAGTACTGGGAATCAATTCATTTTGAATAGATTTCAAATCAAGTCGTTACTGTTCAAAAACAGTAAGTGCCTGGGGTGCCTGGGTGGCTCAGTCGGTTAAGCAGCTGCCTTCAGCTCAGGTCATGATCCCAGGGACTTGGGATCCAGCCCCGCTATCCTTATGATGGAATATTATTCTGTCCTAAAAGGAAATGAAGTACAGATATATTTGACAACATGGGACAAACCTTGAAAACATGCAAAGTGAAAGAAAGTAGTCACAAAAGACCACATATCGTATGATTCCACTTAAATGAACCTGTGTACAAGAAGGCTGTGTGGACCTATGTTTCCATTTCTCTTGGGTACAAACCAAGATGTGGAATCGCTAAGTCCTATGACTCTATGTTGAACTGTTTGAGGAACGGCCAGACTGGTTTCCAAAGCAGCTGTCCCATTTTACATTCCTAGCAGCATTGTATGAGGGTTCCAATTTCTCTACATCCTCACTGACGCTTGTCATGAGCTGTTTTTTAATTATAGCCATTATAGTGGTGATGAAATGGTATCTTGTTGTGGTTTTGATTTGCATTTCTCTGATGGTTAATGATGCTGAGCATTTTGTCATGTGCTTATTGTCTGAAAAGCTCCCTTCTACACAAAGACATGAAGGAGGATGAGAAAACCAGCCGTGTGGGTATCTAAGAGTGTTTCAGGCAGAAACCACAAATGCAGAGGACCTAAGGCAGAAATGTGCCCTTATGTGCAAGGAAAAGCAAGGTGGTCAGCACAGCTGGTATAAAGTATTTAACAAGAGGTTAGGAAGGGACTAGAAGGTATATAATCCCTGGAGAGATTTTTGTGTTTTTTTTTTTTAAGGTTTTATTTATTTATTTGACAAAGAGAGAGACAGTCAGCGAGAGAGGGAACACAAGCAGGGGGAGTGGGAGAGGAAGAAGCAGGCTCCTAGCAGAGGAGCCTGATGTGGGGCTCGATCCCAGGACTCTGGGATCATACCCTGAGCCAAAGGCAGACACTTAACGACTGAGCCACCCAGGCGCCCCAATCCCTGGAGAGTTCTGAGCAGAAAAATGACATGACCTGACTCAAGCATAAAAAGAAGACAGTGGGGGGCGCCTGGGTGGCACAGTGGTTAAGCGTCTCCCTTCGGCTCAGGGCGTGATCCCGGCGTTATGTGATCGAGCCCCACATCAGGCTCCTCCGCTATGAGCCTGCTTCTTCCTCTCCCACTCCCCCTGCTTGTGTTCCTTCTCTCGCTGGCTGTCTCTATCTCTGTCAAATAAATAAAATCTTAAAAAAAAAAAAAGAAGACAGTGGCTTCGTCGAGAAAAGCCTGCAGGAGAGAAAGGCTGGAAGGCAGAAACACAGAAACTGAGGTGAGACATAGGCTGACAGTGGCTTGAACTGGGTAGTAGCAATGGATGTGGTAAAAAGCAGTGAGATTCTGGATATAGTTTTCAGATCAGCCAGTGGGAATTGCTGTTGTGTGCAGTATGAGAGAGGAGTTAAAGAGGACTCCTAGGCTTTGGCCTGAACAACAGAAACGATGGAGTCACCACCCACTGTGACAGGCAAGACTTCAAGAAGAGCAGGTCTGCTGGAGGAAGGCCCGCTCAGTTTCGAACATGCCCATTGCACATCCGAGTGGAACTGTTCATAATGATTCAGGTGCGAATCTGTTCCTATCAGCTCTCAGCTTACACACTGCAGTCCTGAGGAAAGCGGCCACGTCGTAATTTCCTCCCTATTTCTTACAACCCTATGGAATGCCCCTCATTATAAAAGGCAGGCAAAAAACGGTGCTGGATGAATAAATCAACAGACTTTTGCTCAGGACCCTTATAAGCTCCTAAGATTGGAGAAATAAAAGCTTTACTCAGATTACTTTATATAAAACTGCAAGATAACTCTGGCATAATTTCACTCACATCAGAAAGCTTCTATAGCTTTTCAATGCCTGAAGTTCAAACACCTTGATCTGGCTCATTTTATTCTTTCGTCTAACAACTAGTTAATCCTAAAGAAATAAAATAGTTCAGGAAAGAATGTGGGGTTTGGGGCCGGGGTCATAGGAGAGGTAGGCAGCTAAGAGATGCGCTTCACAGCACAACCCTCATTTTCAAGTGAGAATGACTTTCCAAAAAAATCAGTGATGGAAACCGGAATAAAAGCCAGAGTAACTTGTCAGACAATTTCCTATCTTAAAACTAGTCCTAGGATTTTGACATTCCAATCCCTTTAGAGTAAGAATGAATGTTAACTTGGGGCCCCTGGGTGGCACAGCGGTTAAGCGTCTGCCTCCGGCTCAGGGCGTGATCCTGGAGTTATGGGATCGAGCCCCACATCAGGCTCCTCCGCTGGGAGCCTGCTTCTTCCTCTCCCACTCCCCCTGCTTGTGTCCCCTCTCTCTCAGGCTGTCTCTGTCTCTGTCAAATAAATAAATAAAATCTTTAAAAAAAAAAAAAGAATGAATGTAACTTGTTTCATATTCATTAAACTGTGGAAACTAAGTAATTTAGAAATATCTTTTCCCCCAGGGTCACAAAAGGAAATTATATGAAGTCACAAAGCCCTATAAAATATAGTATACTATACTATACCTGAAACTAACATAACACTGTGTGTTAACTAACTGGAATTAAAAACTTTAAAAAATAAAAAATAAAATACAATAATAGCATGTTTCAAATTTCTATAAAGTATATACAACTACACACACACACACACACACACACAGACACATCTGGAGTAACCTGACTCGCCAATACAATACAAAGCTAAAATGACAATTCAACCTGTTTTTTTTTAAGATTTATTTATTTATCTATTTGAGAGAGAGAGTGAGAGAGTGTGAGCTCAAGCCCACAGAGGGAGAGACAGAGAACTGAGCCACCCAGGCGCCCAGACATTTCAACTCTTATTAAAAGAAATGAGTAAGGGACAGGCAGGGTTAGGTAGGGAGAGATAGGGGCCTGCCTATGTGATCGGGCTCACAGAAACCCCCAAAATGTGGAGGTGTAAGGAAACCAGAGATAAGGGAATACTACAGACCACCCTGCCCTAGGTATCCAAGAGGCAGTCTTATTTATGACAGTCTCCTGTGATCAACAGAAAATAACTAGACCCTAAAAACAAGTAAGTCATTAAAGATGTTATCACTAGTCCTTAATCAATGGTGCTACCTGCAGAGAAGTCAGAAAGATTTAAGTTCCCTCTTTAGCCTTCCTAAAAGCCCTCAGTGGCAACCCTGTTGGGCCCCTCTCGCTCCTGAGAGCTTTTTATTTTCTGTACTCTTGCTTAATAAAAACTCTTATCGCTTTACTCACTCTCCTTTGTCTGCGAGATTCATTCTTTGACTCTGTAAGACAAGAACCTAGCTCTCCCGCTTCAGAAAAATAGCACTTTTATTTACTAAATATAGTAAATATTTAGTCAATTTTTTAAAAGACTAGTAAGTTTTCTGACATCAAAAGTTAATGTCAGTAGAGGTTCTAAAAATTGCAATTTGTGTGTATGTGGGTATGTCTGGAGACAACCAAAAATGAACACTTTAAAATGAGTCCTGGGGTGCCTGGGTGGCTCAGTCAGTTAAGCATCTGCTTTCGTCTCAGGTCATGATCCCAAGGTCCTGGGACCGAGTCCAGTCTCAGGCTCCTTCCTCAGCGGGGAAACTGCTTCCCCCTCTGCCTCCTGTTCCCCGTTTGTGCTCTTTCTCTCTCTGACAAATAAATAAATAAAATATTTAAATAAAATAAAATGAATCCTAATGATGTGGGAAACAAAGGCAAAAGAAAAGTTAAATTCCCTTACTATCTACAGCCCACTGACAAGTCCTTGAAACAGGCCGAGTGACATTCCTCTAGGGACTCAGCTGCCTTGATGTTACTACCTTGCTAAGGGCAAGAGGCAATCTTAGCCCAACCCCCAGGATCCTGTAAGTCTACTTTAACATACAAAAATTCCTTTGGAAACTTCCTTTATCTCTACCCACCTGCCCGCACCCCCACCCCCCGCCGCCAAGATACATGTTAGCAATCATCGCCCAAGCATATGTCCCATCTGTATACATCTGAGGAGTCTCATGACTGAGTTTTTACTAAGAAGTAATAAATGACCTTTCCCTGACAATACCCAGCCCCCTCAGGATCCTGGAAACCTTGTTTCCAACATACCTAGGAGGCTACACTATCCCTATCCCCCTCCCATCTTGATAGTACATAATGGACCACTCCTCATGACCCCAATGCAGCTCTTCCTGCCCACGGGTCCCATCTCCAAGCTTTAATAAAACCACCTTTTTGCAACAAAGACGTCACAAGAATTCTTTCTTGGCCATCAGCTTCAAACCTTAACGTCTTTCCTCATCACTGAGACTGCATTTTTTTGACTATGCCTTCAATGATAAGTAGATTATAAATTAAGGAAAACAGAATCAGTAAAAGTAATGCGAAAGTAAATGGAAATGCAAAGGGAAGCTCAAGCAAAAGCACACTTTGTATTCCAGGACGGAACACTTGCCTTGAGTCCTTGCCTCCATTCCTATCCCGAGTAGCTGAGCTGGACAACTAGGAAAAGCATCCTTAATGCTCCTCCCTTAAGACAGCACTGACCACACATTCTAGGCAGCCATCGGGCCTCCTCTGCCCTGGACTCCACCCAGGCCTTCTAGCTGTAAAGACTGAAAGACTCCAACAAAGGCCAGCGGTTGTTACAACAGCGTCAGTCGTTGCTAGAACAATACCAACAGACGCAGGAAAAGAACATAAATTCCTTAAATGTTAGTAAAGCATCCAGCATCCTACACGTAACTGGCCAGCCCTGGCCTTCAGGTCCCTACAGAGGTACCCCACTGCTGATGCCACTGCCCAATAAGGACGAAGTGGCCTGCGACCCTTCAGTACAGTCCTTCCAGAGATGCTGGCTTCATGCTGCCTCTTCCCAAAGTCGAAGCAGCTGCTGGTAACAACCTTGCATGTTCCTACTTATAATGAGATGGGTGAATCGAAGGTCAATTTCCCAGGGGCAAATCACAGGCATTCCTTCCTTTGTAACGCCTGCTTGATGTCTATTCCGCTGGCTGGAGCTAATGACCTAACTGCATTTCTGTGGAAGGTTCTTACTCCTTCCTTTGTAACGCCTGCTTGATGTCTATTCCGCTGGAGCGAATGACCTAACTGCATTTCTGTGGAAGGTTCTTACCCCTTTCTGTCTCCGCTAGGTATCCCTGATACTTCCCTAGAACTCAAAAGAGAAGCAGTCCCTGCTGGTAAGAAAGAGATACTTTGGGGCGCCTGGGTGGCACAGCGGTTAAGCGTCTGCCTTCGGCTCAGGGCGTGATCCCGGCGTTGTGGAATCGAGCCCCACATCAGGCTCTTCCGCTATGGGCCTGCTTCTTCCTCTCCCACTCCCCCTGCTTGTGT
>NC_048232.1:72756058-72886896 GCF_002007445.2 Ailuropoda melanoleuca
AAAAAAAAAAAAAAGAGATACTTCAGCATTGTTTGTACGAAAACTAGATACCACCAAAATGTCAATATGGGATTAAATAATATACGGAACATCCATAGTATAAAATGCTCAGAAAGAAAAAAGGCTGTTGATATAAACATGTGTCTATTCATAGAGATGTTAACCAAAACAAACAAGTTACAGAGAAATGTGTATATGAACACCTATTTACGTGGGGAAAAACACCCTCTCCACTGTGTGTGTGTGTATGTGTGTGTGTGTGTGTGTGTGGTGTGTGTATCTCAACAACAGAAGACTGCAAATATACACCAACCAAAAAATGGTAGCTACCTGCAGGGAGCAGACTGGAGACAGTGGGGGAGGGGTAGATTTTCACATTCTACTTGATGTGCCGGAGTTCAATCTGAATGTTTTACCAGGGTGTTGTACTACCTCATTAACAGGATCAAAAAAGAAAAGCACTTAAACAGAAAGCTTGGACTTCAAATACCCAGGAAGCTATGTGAATCTGGGAAATCACCTTCAGTCTTCTGAATCTCGTTTCCTTATCTGAAAACAAGAATAAAAACCCCCGAAACTGTAGCTGACGGTTCACTGAAACTAAAAGACAAATGGCTAGTTCTCTGTGTTACCCGTCCAGAGTCAAGGCAGACATGACTGTTCCGTACACTGTGCTCCAAACCACTCTATTCACACCTGTAGCAAAACACCCAGCACACGCCTATAATTATTTCCACTGCATTTCCTTGCCTCCACCTCGGCAAGACCATAACTCCTCAAAAACACCTCTATTTCCCAGTTCTAATTCAATGAATGCTTAAAATGCTAAACTTAATTTAAATTTCTCCCTCCTTGGAATGCCTATATTCCCTCATTCTTCATTCATCAAATATTTATCGAGCATTTACTATGTTCTAAGCTCTTTTCTAGGTGATTGAGATCAAGGGTGAACTACCCAGGCCCAGGCCCTTCATGGAGATTACATTCTGGTGGAGAGGAAACAAGAAAAAGGAAAAAAACAAAAGGAAAAAAATACTTGCAAATTGTGACAAATCCTCTAGGGGAGCAAAGGACTGAGTCGGAACAGCACAAGGAGGAATCCTTTAGGAGCTGTCCAAAGGACCCTGACTGCTGGAGGAGATATTTGAGCAAAGCCTTGACGTTGTGAAGTAGGAAACCAACCCAAGATCTGGGAGAAAAGCCTTCCAAGATGAGAAAAAGCATGGCACTGACAACGGGACAGGCTTGATGAGTGTGAGAAACAGCAAGGAAACCGGTGTGGCTGCAAGAGTGGGAACGAGGGGTAAATAGTAAAATTCAAGGCCAGTGGCAGGCAAGGGACTGGCTGTGTAAGACCCGTGTAAGAACAGGCCATGCATTGCTCTAAACGCAATGGAATGCCATCATCAGGTTTTAGGCTCAGGGCAGATGGGTTTCTAATTTTGTTTTAAGATCCTTTTGGCTGCTGGGAGGAGAACGGAGGGGTCCAGGAGCCAGGAACGATGGACCCTCCCGCACTCACCAGGTCCGGCCGGTAGTATCTGTGCACCACTTCAGCGCCGGCGCACATGGTCAGGAGGCTGGCAGCGAACAGTTTCAGGTAAGTGGCCCAGGACACGCCCGCGGGCATGGTCAGGGAGCTGCACGGAGAGGAAAGGTGGGCAGTGTTATTAGGCCCCCAGGTCAGGACGAAACCGTGCCAGGAAACAGGCCACACAGCAGCGGTGGGACGGGGTCAGGACCCTGGGTTGTCTCCCACCACGAGCCCCGTGGGCTCATTTAGGATGCGAGGGCGGCGAGAGGCCGAACGCCCCTTCCATGGCCGCGGGCGGCCTTCAGCCTTCACATTGGGCTCTTGGCGTGGGGGCTGGGCCTGCGCAACTTAAAGGCACCTCTTGTGCAGCAAGCGGAAGGCCGACACCCAGTGGCTTCCCCGCGCCTCTTCAAACTCTAGCACGAGAGAAACTGCACACCGCACTCCCCACCGGCCCTAAAGGCGTGCCCCGAGACACCGTACCGCAGAATGCACAGGCGTTCGGCAGTGGGTCAAAGGGCGAGCGGAAGTGCGAGCCGGGGTCGCAGCTGACGGCCAGCGGGCGGAACCGAAAGTGCAGGGCCTCGGGGCCCCGCCGGACCAGAAAGCCGTGGGGTGTGCCGGCGCTCGCGAGGGCACGTGATCCGGGCCTAGCTGGGACTTCCGGCCGGGGCGCTTTTTTTTTTTTGGTTTTTTTTTCTTTCTTCTTACCCCCGCCTCCTCCAGTTGCTAGTGCTTTCCCAGGCCCGGGCACTTGTTGCGCCCTTCACTCTCCGTATAGTAGGACTTCTCTGGAAGATGTCGAATCTCGGGCTGGAAACTGGCCGGATTCTTGCCTCGTGTGGCCCCTCACAGGCCCAAGGAAATTGGCTTGCGTTTACCACCTTTAAAGAGCGGGTGGAGATTGGCACTCCGACCAGTGCGTGCTTAGATGAGCTCACCCTCCAATGAGTAAAGTTAAAGCGCTCTCCACTCTGGTGCCCGGTGTCCTTTGAGACCTGAAACACACACTCACACTGCTGTTCCCTACTGGTGCTACTGGGATAAAAGAAAGCTCAAGTCGGCATTGTTAAATCTCTGAGTATTTAGACTGTGCTATGACTATGGATTGATTTTTGTTGAGAAAAAGTTAACCCAGGACTAAATTCTGAAGGATTACGGATGTATGTATAACATGAATCACGATACACTCACCTTTTAAACACTTTCATGGAGGTATGTTTGACATTGACATATTTAAAATATACAAATTGATGAGGTTTGACATGTGAACACCTGTGTAACCATTACTACAAGCAAAATAATTAACATATCCATCATACCCAAAGTTCTCTGTGCCTCTAATTCCTCCCATATTGTCTCCTGGATCAACCACTGATCTGCTTTCTGTCACAATAGATAAATTTGCATTTTCTAGAATGTTGCGTAAATGGAATCATACCATACAGTATGTACCTACCATCTTGGTCTGGCTTATTTCATGCAGCACAATTATTTTGAGATTCATTCACATGGTTGCACGTATCAATCATTCACTTCTTTTTATTGCTGAGTATAATTATAACACAATTGGTGTATCCATTCACCTTTGGTGGACATTTTGGTTGTTTCCAGTTTGGGACTTACAAGAATAAAGCTGTTATGAACGGTGAAGTATACTAAAAAGACTCACAAGCCTGTGAACATATGCTTCCATTTCTACTGAACACTTTCCTAGGAAAATAGCTGCAGCATATAGTAAATAAGTGTATAACTTTTTAAGAAATTGCCAAGCTGTTCTGCAATGTATGTATACAGTTTCACATTCCCACCAGCAGTTTTGAGAGTTCCAGTTCCTCTCCATCCTCTTCCAACACCTGGTCTGGTTAGTCTTTTTAATTTTAGGCACTCTAATAGGTTGGTAATGGTGTCTCATGACTAATGATTTTGGGAATTCTGTTACATGCTTGTATTTTCTTTGGTGAAGTGTCTGTTCAAATCTTTCATCCATGTTTTATTGTTTTTTATTATTTTAGTCATCTATATATCAGGGATATAAGTCTTATCAGATAGATTTGATCTGCAAATATTTTCTCCCACGGTATAGCTTGTCTTTACTTTTTCTTAATAATCTTTTGAAAAGCAGAAGCTTCGAATTTTAATAAAGTCCAATTTTCAATTTCCTTTCTTACGGATGTTTTGGTGTATAGCAAGCCACACACCCATGAAATTGGCCCGCCTGCCAGCGTCAGAGATGATTTCCCATCCAGCACTCTGGCTCCCTGCTTCTTGAGCTCACTACTCAGAAAGCTTCACTTCTACTTAATTTCTGCAATACTCATCCTAATTCATGCATTTAAAAACACATGAACACCACATTAATTCATGTTATGTTAGTTAACATGGGTTTCATGTTAGAAAGGAGCTCTGAGGTAAACTAATTTAAATAGACACCTCAGAAAATTACAACTAACTGCTAATTTGGGATCTTGGTTTGCTTTGTATTTCACCTTCCTGTGTCTGAGAAGTGAAAGCTACATCAGATTTCAAACATTAATCGAATTCTTGGCATATCAGTTGCAAATGGCAGATGTTGATTAAATTCCATATTAAAGGTCAGAGGCTATTTTCTAAAAACAATGCAGAAAATAACTTATATTAAGATAATTACACTCTAAGAATATATTTTTTTAAGATTTTATTTGTTTATTTGACAGAGAGTGAGCAACAGAGAGAGCAAGCACAAGCCAGGGGAGAGGCAGAGGGAGAAACTGGCTCCCTGCTGAGCAGGGAGCACAATGCAGGGCTCTATCCCAGGACCCTGGGATCATGACCTGAGCCAAAGGCAGACACTTAACTGACTGAGCCACCCAGGCTCCCCTTTATTTATTTTTTTAAAGATTTTATTTTTTAGCAATCTCTATACCCGACATGGGGCTCAAACTCACAACCCCGAGATCAAGAGTTCCATGTTCCACCAACGGAGCCAGCCATGCACCCCAAGATTATTTTTAAATTAGACATTCTTATAAACTAAGAAAGTATGTACTTTTTTAAAAAAAATTCTTAAGATGGGGACACTAGGTAGCTCAGTTGGTTGAGCATCTGCCTTGAGCTCAGGTCATGAACCCCGGGTCCTGGGATCAAGTCCTGCGTCGGGCTCCCTGCTCGGCGGGGAGTCTGCTGCTCCTCCTGCTTGTGCTCTCTCTGACAAATAAATAAATAAAATCTTTTAAAAAATAAAATAAAAGTCTTGAGATAGAATACATAACAAGAAATTTCAGAATATCTTTTTAAATTTTTTACTTAAATCAATTTAATTAACATATAGTGTATTATTACTTTAAGAGGTAGAATTTAGTGATTTATCAATTGCATAGAACACCCAGTGCTCATTACATCAAATGCCCTCCTTAAGGCCCATCACCCAGTTACCCCATTTCCCCACCCATCTCCCCTCCAATAACCCACAGTTTGTTTCCTATGGTTAAGAGTCTCTTATGGTTTGTCTTAGGAGGATATCTTAAAGGCAAGATAAGTGCTGCAAAATATTGGCTTAGCACAGCTAAAAAATGGTTTAGGTTCCTTAAAAAGCTGTTAAATGACAAACTAGTAAGACTCGATTCCACCATAGAGAAAAACCGTCTTTTCTGTCTTTTAAGTTTTCTGCCATGCACCCAAAACCACATTTTATGCAGTGCCCAACTCCTATTCATAGCGTAGTCTATCAGTAATGCATCCTATGTCTGTGTATCTCGTGTCTCTCTGCTTAGGAGGACATCAGTCATTAGATTTAGGGCCCATCTTAATCCACTATGACTTCATCTTGACTTGATTACATCTGCTATGACCCTATTTTCAAGTAAAACCACATTCACAGATACCAAATGGACATGAGTTAGGAGACACTATTCAACTCAGCACAAGCCCTTATAACCTACTCAAAAACTTAAAAAATACGTAAGTAGAAGTTTAAACATTAACTGCAAAAAAAAAAAAAAAGCTCAAAGGCTCGTAAATTTTAAGAGTAAGGGAAGTTGATGCATCAGGGTAGCTCAGTGGGTTGAATGTCTGGCTCTTGATTTCAGCTCAGGTGATGATCTTGGGGACCTGGGATCGAGCTCCGCATCGGGCTCTGCACTCAGTGGAGAGTCTGCCTGAGGATTCTCTCCCTCTGTCCTTCCCCCTGCTTGCTCTCTCTCTCTCTAAAATAAATATTTTTTAAAAAGATTAAGACAAGTCAATTCTTTTGAAACCTAGAAAATCTAGTATCCTCCCCTAAAATGAATGTTCGTTAAAGGCCCGACACACAGATTTTTTTCTAAATCATTTGCTTGAAACACGTAGTTATTCCCCCCAGGTGACACCACAAACCCCCCATTCTTCAAAATATAGCTTAAACATTAAAGACCTGTATTAAAGGGCTGAGTAGATACAGGAGAGTGTGTGAACCACAGGTTTCCTCATTTACTCCCTATCACTTGGAAGAATAAGCCCTATTATAATGACTTTTCAAACTTTTTCTGGTCATGGTTCACAGTAAGAAATACTTTTCTAGGACTGTGATCCTATCTGTACACATGTACCTGTGTATGTGTAAAACAATACTTACCTTTATTATATATGCAGACTTTGACACTTTTATTCTGTTGTTATTTCTTCTTAATGCTTAATTTCAGGACCCACTTGTGGATGAAAATCTGCAGTTTGAAAAACCCTAGCCAGCAGTAAACCTTGCTGAAAATAAGATGAAACTGACTGACAAAACGTTACCTAAGAAGGAAGCAAGCTTACTAGGTTCTTAAAAGGGAGAGGAAGCATTGGGAGAAAGAGGTAAAGAAGATGAAGTGACTTACCCTTCTTTTGTTGTTGTCCTATCATACAAGGTCTCTTCGAAGTAGAGACATATTTGGCAAAGACATTCCTCCTAGGCTTCCCCCAAGCTCTGATAGGCAAGGCTCACAAGCAGAACAAGTTTGTCTGCCAGATTCAGCTTCAGAGGGTGAGAGAGATACTGATAGGATAGGAACCTCTTTGCTGCAATCGCTTCACCATTTCCAGGTCTGATGTCCTGCTCCCCAACACCTCTTCCAGTAAACTCTTCCTTTTGCAAGGCAGAAATGAGCAGAGGCCCCTGGCCTGCTCAGGTAATGAATGGGGCTGGCAGGCCCAGAATACACAGCACCCCACACTAACTCCCCATGAGTGAAAACATCCTGAGGAAAGTTCGCAGCTCTTTACACACATTTTTAGTCACCAGAATTCTCTCTCTGAAATAACCAAGGTAAGTCACCTACTTAAAAACTTTTCTGGATTGAGATGCCTGGGTGGCTCAGTTGGTTAAGTGTCTGACTCTTGATTTCAGCTCAGGTCATGATCTCAGGGTCCCGAGATGGAGCCCCATGTCAGGCTCCGCACTCAGAGGGTAGTCTACTTGATATTCTCTCTCTCCCCCTCGCTCTCTGCCCCCCCTCCGCTCTCTGCCCCTCTCCCCACTCATGGCGCGCACACTCCCATGCGCTCTCTCTATCAATAAATAAAATCTTAAAAGAAACTTTTCTGGATTGTTGTCCTGAGTGGTTAGAAAAACCAGAGAGGGCAAGAGAATGGGCTGTCGTTCATTCGTTCATTCAACAAATATTCACTGGACGCCCACCATAAGTCAGGTTCTGAGTACTACCTACTAATTGACAGAGCATCCATCAAAGTTCTGAAGAGTTTAAAAATATCTAAAGTTTCATTTGAGCAATGGCTATAAGACAAATTAATCATACTCCATTTACTCATGAAAGCCCTTTCCTGGGTCCCAGAATGAAGAAGACACATGAAGCACGAAGCCATAGTCGTTCCCAGTCCATGTTACATTAGTGAGAAATAAACATTGGTTGCTGTAAACCAATGAGACTGAAAGAGCTCTTCAACTACCTCTATTTTGACCACAGTCTGTATTTTCTAAACGACTAAAATCTTTTCAGTTTCTCTCTTAACTAAGCAAAAGACTCAGGGGGTAACGCATCCCATGTTGGGAACGGAAAGTACCCTGCAAGCAACAGGGAATACCCTGATGCCAGCAAGACCTTGCATGATTTTCCTGAGGACAATGATCGACCTGCACCTACCCACAGACCTTTGCTCTACATTTTTTTTTAAAGATTTTTTATTTATTTATGCGACAGAGATAGATAGCCAGTGAGAGAGGGAACACAAGCAGGGGGAGTGGGAGAGGAAGAAGCAGGCTCATAGCAGAGGAGCCTGATGTGGGGCTCGATCCCATAACGCCAGGATCACGCCCTGAGCCGAAGGCAGACGCTTAACCGCTGTGCCACCCAGGCGCCCCTGCTGTACATTTTCTCTATATAAACCTAGAAGTATTTTCAGCGCTTTGGAGACAGTCTTTGAGATTTAGTCTACTGTCTTCCCGGTGTTGACGTCACTGACATAAATTGTTTCACCACCATTCCTCTCTCACTTAGGATTTTGTCAGCGGTATGTGACCAAATCTGGTCCCTTTGGGACTTCCGGAGCCAGGTGCTCTTGCGCCTAGTGCCCCGGTAACAAGATGTTGGACTCATTTGTTACCACAGCCTAACTGGGGAAAACTAATACAGCAGCCATGTTTTTCATCATGCAAACTAGAGAAACAGAAAAGCCTATCTCCATTAAGAGTTACTTAGTTTAGTCTTTGTACAAACACAGTGACAACTTGAAAACTAATGAAACAAAAACCAGCTGTACGAACCATTGAGAAATAAAACAGAGCGGCTAGTCTGTAAGGTAATAAGGGAGGCGTAGTGCTTAAATGGCATCTACCCTACACTTGAAACGTCAATATTTTACATACACGAATTAAAGCAATGGTTCATGTAAAGCTTTACATTTTACAAAGCAGTTTTACTGTCACCATCATTTTACAAACGAGGATACTGAGGCCCAAGATGGCACAGTGACCTCAACTCCTAGGTTTTCTCACTCCAAAGTATCTTATTTGCCCCAAATCACACTTGATAATTGATACCTGATAATTAAAGCAAAACAGTTTTTAATCGGGATAAAATTGAGGTAGACAGGCCTGGATAATTCTGATAAATACGACCGTACCACCCACACAGCGCCCCCCAAAAAATACCACCCTCTCAGCTCCGGATCTGCTCACTACCGAAGTGTCAGCGCGGACAAAAGCTTACGTCAGCAGAGCGCGCCTCATCCCACCCTCTTTGTCCTCCACCCTTCCCGAAAAGCCAAGCGGCGAGCAGAACCAACGAGAGGGAAGCAAACATGATTGGGCTGCCTGAGTCACGTGCGGCCACGAGGCGAGGGATTTGGCTTCGAGGAGACGGAAGTGCCTCGCGAAAGAGGGGGGGGGTGTCCGGGCTGGGGGGGAGGGGTGACTAGAAGCTTGGGGGAGGAGCTTGAGCGCCAGCCGCTGTCCCAGTTCTGCCAGCAATCGTGTCCAGTCTCTGGCTATTGTCGTACAGCCGTTAGTACGCCGCGCTACTACGGAGACCAGTCGTTCGCTTGCCCGGCAGGAGCAGCCGCCAGCTCGAGCGGCAACGGGAAATGGAAGCGGAGAACGCGGGCAGGTAAGGCCGGGGCGGAGCGCCACCCCTCCCCCCGCGCCCCTCGCGGCGGGGCTGGCCGGCGAGCGCGCGCACGCACGCAGGGGTCTTTAAATGCCGCGGCACGAGTACAAAGGCCTGGGCCGCGCGTGCGCACCTCCGGCCCGCCCTGGCCAGTCCTCACCTGGGCTGCTCGGAAGCGGCGCCTCCAGTACCTGAGCCCTTCTTCCGGCCTTCCCGGCGTCCAGCAGGGTTTTAAATGCGTTAGTAAGCAGCTAGCAGTATGCGCTTAACGTTTCTTTCCATTTGCCGTTTTGGGCTGCATTTCCCTCCACCTTCCCTTATTCGAAGAGCTGTAAAGGTGGAGTACCAGACGTATCACTGCTGGAGTTTTTATTTTAGAGTTAGTAGATTTATTGTGGCTTCTTCCCCCATAGATTTACTAGAGCGGCGTGAGGGACCACAAGGTAGATAACACTGCCGTACTAGAGCTCTTGAATTCTGGACTATGACTAATACTCCCAAGAACTCATCAGTGCTTTCTGGTGATCTTGGGGACGAACTTAAGAATCTACTTTCAATATGATCTACGGAGAGTGTTAGATACGTGCACAGAACAATTGGCAAGAGCAGAGATTCCGCGATTTGAACTCCTGGCAGAAAAAATTAAATGAAAAAATAATTAGGGTAACGGGACCTTTAAAAAGGAAAAAGTGATGGCTTACATTGGAATAAAGTTCTTTTAGACCTAATGAAGAATTTCTTGACTCTCTGTGGCTATATGGGTCCTGAACTTAGACAAGACACTTCGCTTCTCTGGGTCTGTTCGTGTGTAAAGTAGGGCATTTCTGGAATACGATTCTGACATGCTGTGAATCTGTGTTATGTAGAAGGGATTAGATCACCAAAATCATTAGAGTTTAGGAAAGATATATGTAGAGGGTGGGCTTTATTCTGCCTTTGTGGGTCAAATCCAGACATAAAGTACTGCACTTCCTCCCCGGAAGAACTTTGCAGTTAAAAGAATTCACCAGAACTTTTGAAACTCGCTCCTGCCTTTGTGATCTTACTTCAGATCAAAATTGAAACCTGGGTGAAGTCTACCATCAAATGAATTACACATTAGAAGACCTTGCTCAGTGTCTCAGCAAAGTCATAGGTCTCTGGTACAATGTTTATCCAAAAATTGACTTATATTTTGTTTTAACTTCATCCGCAGGGTTATCGACCATTTTTAATTTTGACTTAAAGTTTTAACTTCGGGAAATAGAATTTGGTGTTAGTAGTGTAAGGGCTTTATCCTTGGGGATTCTGAAATGACTGAGGCCCCAGGTAATCCTGAGAAATTGGGTTTTTGTCAGTCTTGACTTTATGCTAATCAAGGAGTAGAACGGAATGCTGGGTATAATGAATTCACTTTTTATTTTAGAAGAGTAATTTCAAAAAATTTGAAGAAATCCTTTTTTTTTAAGAGGCATTAAAAAAAAAAGAACAGGGGCGCCTGGGTGGCACAGCGGTTAAGCGTCTGCCTTCGGCTCAGGGCATGATCCCGGCGTTATGGGATCGAGCCCCACATCAGGCTCCTCTGCTATGAGCCTGCTTCTTCCTCTCCCCCTCCCCCCTGCTTGTGTTCCCTCTCTCGCTGGCAGTCTCTATCTCTGTCAAGTAAATAAATAAAATCTTTAAAAAAAAAAAAAAAAGAACAAAATTGCAGTATCATTACAAATAGTTAAAGGCTAATCAGGAAGAAAAGTAGGAAGAGGATACTATGTTTCTAATGAGCTCCAGCATGAAAAGGACATTTACCAAAAATGGAAAGCAGGATGTCAAATCAAAAATGACTGGAAAAGTGTGATATGGACCACTGAAAATAAACACTGGAAAGAGTAACCCTCAAATGAGATCAGTCTTTGTAGAAATATTAAAGAGACTAAGAACTTTTTTAGTTAGGTATTGACAACAAGGGCAAGAAAGATTTAGGTTTTTCTGCCTACTCCACTGGCATATTAGTAGATAACAGAAAACAAACACTTGGTTCTGATTTTGATTTTTTTATCTCGATAAAGAAAAATGATTGTAGACTGGAAATGACAGAATGAATATCTTTAAAAGACAAGATCAGGGGCGCCTGGGTGGCACAGCGGTTAAGCGTCTGCCTTCGGCTCAGGGCGTGATCCCGGCGTTATGGGATCGAGCCCCACATCAGGCTCCTCTGCTATGAGCCTGCTTCTTCCTCTCCCACTCCCCCTGCTTGTGTTCCCTCTCTCGCTGGCTGTCTCTATCTCTGTCAAATAAATAAATAAAATCTTTAAAAAAAAAAAGACAAGATCAATGAGGGCATTTAAGAGAACTTTCAACTGCTCTAAGAAATCATATTTCCTGGCCCGGATAAGTTATATTTCAAATGAGAGGTTAGATTACAGCCAATCTTTAAGACTGGTAGACAACAGGAGAGGGGCCCAAAGCCTGAAGATAAACACATGGGTTCCTATTTCTTCCAAAGGTGGAGTCTGTCCTCTAATTTATTGACTTTGATCCTAAACAAAATTTGTACTTCTCAGTGGTTTTTGAGCATATTTAAAAGGAACCAGAGACCACTAAGCTACAGTATAATTTCAGAAAAAAGTAGGACATACTAAGCGAGGCTCATTCCCTTTTGGATAATGATACTGGACTAGACAGCATCAGGAGGGTGGTGACAGGAGGTACGTAAAGTATGTAATCGTCTCCTGCTATCTTTATTATTACAGCAAAATTACTACATACCAGGCAGTTTTAAGTGTTTTACGTGTGTTAACTAATTTAGTCCTCATAACCAATGAATTAGGTATAATTATTGCCATTTTATAGATGTGCAGACTGGGACAGAGAGGTTAAGGAACTTGAGCTGGTAAATGGCAGAGCTGAAATTCGAATCCAGGCAATGTGGCTGAAAGTCTGCCTCTCTAACAACTGTGCCATATACCACTTCTCTGTGGGCAAGATGAAGATGGACTGATGGCAGTCCAATTAGGTGAATTCAAAACTGGTTAACTGCTGAAAGAATTAAGGGGAGGCTGAAGAGAGGTCTATATTGATGTGTCATGTAGTTCTACCCCAACTTGTTCTTTAAAATTTGTGAATGACCCAACTCTGGGAGAGGTTTATGGAATTGATAGTTTGAGTCAATCCAGATCAATCCTAACTGGCTGGAATGGTGAATCATCTTTTACCAAAAGAGCCACAATCCTGTGCTTAGGTGCAGAAAAATCAGTGATCCAGCGAGAGGTGATAAAAGAGCAGTTTTCGTTGATGATGAGCTCCGTATGAATCAACAGTATAATGTGGGTGCCAATAGAGCTAATATCATGGATTCTGCAGTATGACTCCAGAATGAGGAAGTTGATAGCCCTGCTCCATTTCAGGTTATGATGAGGCTATATCTGGAGTATTTTTATTTTGTTTGATTCTGAGCACCAAAAAATGACAAAATAGTGAGGAAATTTGAAATCTTACTATATGAAGAATAGTTGGATGAATTGAGGATCTGGCTTATTCTAATCTTTGTGTTTACAGTTTTTAATAGATCGTGTACAGCAAGTACCCAGTAATGCATGGTGAATCCACACACTTCCACTTGGCAATATTTTTGGTGGTGGTGGTGGGCAGCAAAGCAAGGTTTATTGGGCAATAGTAAAGTGATAATACAAAGCTCCCGAGGAGGGAGGGGATCTGAGAGGGTTGCCACCGGAATTTCTAAATCTAGCGGTTTTTATGGCATGGAGGGCTGTTTTAATCAGATTAATCCTCCTGCACCTGTCACCCAATCAGGTTTTTGTCATCTACCTATCACCTGGGAAAGGGTGGAGGGCTTCTTACAGGGTGGTGTAAAATCTCTGTAAGGGTGGTTTCCTCTTAGGGCCGGAAGGTTGGGGTGGGGGGGGCTGTCCCTGCCTGCGTGCTTTCCAACTATCCTTCATCATTCCCTCCTCTGAAGAGGTAACCCCAACTGCTGTTAGGGAAGAAGGGTGACGACCGATTGTACCTACTTCCTGCTGGTCAAGGGTGTTGGATGGGACGGCAATCAGGGTTCCTCTTGTCCTGATCTATCAAGGGGTCCCCTGTTGATGTCTGGTTTGACCTCCATGTGAGGTTCCATCTGAACCACCATTTAGAGTTTGATGACCTTTATTCTGGAAGATACAAAGCAGGTTAGGGCATTTAGGAGGCAAGGCCCAAAGCACAAAGCAAGACCTAGTACAGCCAGGGGTCCAGTGAAAGATAGAGGCCGTTTTAGTGAACTCCCCATGTACTGTGAGAAGAGAGCTGTGAGGAGAGAGCGGGCAAAAGGAATGCAATAGGATTATGATTTTGATGGGATATAGAGTAACATTTAAGAAGACTTAGCTGTGTCTTGTCACTTCAAGACTAGTTTGAGGTCCTGTCTGGGTTCACAGAGGGATTTCAGTTCCTTGTTGTTAGGCCCCGTTGGGGACCAGGGTTTGACTTCGGAATGGTGAATCAGGCTTCAAATTTCGGGCATGCTTCTCCTCATCCTGGTATCCATGAGCGACAGTGTCCTGTTATGCCCAAAACACCTTTCTGACAAGGGAAAGTTGTGGGGTCCTTAAGGTGTATGGGAACGGTCACTGCTGTTAGGGCCCAACCCACTTGAGCCTGAGTTGCCCAGATCTGGGAATTAATATCAGCCTCTATTAAGGGGAGGCAATTGAAAGTTTGCCCAGGGGCTATCAGTATGGAGTTAATATCTCTACCTAAGGGAAGTGTGGGGCTTTCAGGCTTTAAGAATGAGAGGATATTGGGGTGCTGGGGTAGCTCAGTAGTTAAGCGTCTGCCTTCGGCTCAGGGCATGATCCCGGAGCCCTGGGATCGAGCCCCACATCAGGCTCCTCTGCTGGGAGCCTGCTTCTTCCTCTCCCACTCTCCCGCTTATGTTCCCTCTCTCGCTGGCTGTCTCGCTCTCTGTCAAATAAATAAATAAAATCTTTAAAAGAAAAAAAGTGAGAGGATATTAGATCTCCCCAGGTGCATCACAGAAGGTGAGAAAAAAATTTGGCTTATGGATCGCCCAGTGACACCCTAATGACAACACTGTGGTTGAACAGTTGACCCGGGACAGGGAGTAGAACAGAAAAGGTGACTCCAGTATCAAGAAGGAAATCGACTGGTTTTCCTTCTATTTCCAAAATTACGTGAGGCTCTGAGTTCCCTGTAGTGAGCTGTTTTTGGAGGAGCCACCACGTAGAGCACCGGCCACCTGAACCCTCGCAGATTGAGGTCCCCTGAGCATTCAGATTTCCAGTGTCCCCTTCCGCAGTGGGACATGGCTTACAGGGCCTTGGTTTTTGCCGTTGGGGGCATTCTCACTTCCAATGTCCCGGGTGACCACAGAGATGGCATTTGGTGCCAGAGCCTTGGGAGGCCAAGGTGGCAACGGCATGCAAGGCCACAACCAAAGCCTCAGACTTCTCTTTAGTTTCTGTTCCTCACTCTCCTGTTAGTCCCAACTGTAAAAGACACACTGGTGGCTCATTAGAGTTCTTCTAGGGTCCCCTCGGGGCCAACAGCCAACTTTTGCAGTTTTTTCCCAAATATGTGGGCTTTAAGAATGATCTCGGCCTTGGGAGAACCGGGGGAGATAGCTGCGTATTTAATGAGAGCCTCTCTCAATCTAAGAGCTGCCTTTTTCCCATTTAAAATCAGGAAGGCGAAGTCCATCAGGTGGCCATGTCTCATCCTCCAACATGTATTGTGGCCATGCCCCAATGAAAATGAGTTGCCTTTGTTCAGGTAAAACCAGGAAGGCATCCAAGTAAATGATATTGAGTGATTTACAAGTCTGATAGTCTTCCTATAGCCTAAAATGCCAGGAAGGGACTCTAAAGGAATGAGGGTCTGGTCAGGGAACTACCCATCTACAAGAGAGGAAAAGGCGTCCCTTACTTCAGTTTCTTATAGTTGATCAGGGAGACTTGGGAAGAGACAAAAAGGTATCCCCCACCTCAGTTCCTTCTCATCTTTTCCTGATGTGTGGCCCTAGGTACTCATCAGCTGACAGCCAGAGCCCCTGTCCTGTCTGCAAGAGTACTCGTGCTTACCTAGGCTTGGTCCTACCTCCAGAGAGCGACGCTGGTTTCCCTACACTTAAGACTCTCTTAGAAGTTAATGGATACACTAGACTTCTTGTAGTAGAGTTGTTCTGTCTGGCATAACGACATGGAGGGACAAGATGGGGCACCCAGGGAGAGGAAATCCATCTGGAATAACCCCTGTGGAACCGAAAAGTTGGGAGATCCCTTAGCTCTTAGTTCTTTTGCCCTGCTTGGCCATTCCTTCACATAGATGGTGTAGGCAGTTTAGGGGTGAGCTAGTAATGCCCAGAAGAGGAGGAGTCAGAAACAGGAGACTGTTCCTCACCGTAATAGGGAATTGTGAGTGAGATCCCTTGGAGGTCACCCAAACCACCCACAAGAGAATGTCCAGGGGACCATCCTGAGCTTTCCCACTCATTCTCTTAGGGGAGGAATCAGCCCAAAAAAGAGTAGTAGAGGAGTTTCGCTCTGGATGCCAGGATAGGCAAGTAAGGAACCAGGTTCCTGAGAGGGCCTTCTGGTGTCCACCAAAGGGTAGCCTTGGTGAGGCCCTTCAGTTGCTGCTAGGTTTTTCCTAGGTCTCTCACATCCAGTGATCTGCCCCGAAAGGAGTTCTGAGTCCTTACCAAGCTGACATTCGCAGCTTCTGTTGGGGAATCAGTCAGAAAGGAGCCCAGAAAGTCTGTTACCCAAGACGAAAATGTCAGCTACGCTAATGGCTCTTACATGGCTGACAGGTGCCCATCATTTCAACAAACAAAATGGGGGGAGAGAGGGAGAGAGACTTGCTGCCCACTACCTACAGTTAGTTGTCCTTACTGATGGTGGATATCCCAGAGGAGCCCCATAAATGTTACAGGATTTTTTTCTCCGTCAGTGCCCATGGTTCTTGGTCAAGCCACCTCAAAGAATGAAGAGGTAGACCAGACAGAGTGGTGGGCAGCAAAGCAAGGTTTATTGAGCGATAGCAAAGTGATAGTACAAAGCTCCCAAAGAGGGAGGGGACCCGAGAGGGTTGCCCTCCACTTCACAATGTTAAATGTAGTCTTTAAATACTGTGATGGTATTTGATAATGGTTTATATAACTAGTTCCCTTTAGTTGAGCATTTGGATTATTTAGCATTGATTGTTATTTTGTAATTATTCAGTGTTGTATATGTTTGTTTAAGTGAAAATGATAAAATACTGCTATGGACTGTCCTTTCAAAATTCATGTTGAAAACTAACCCCCACTGTGATAGTATTTGGAGGTAGGGCCTTTGAGAGGTAATTAAATCATGAGGGTAGAGCCCTCATGAATGGGATTAGTGCCCTTATAAAAGAGGTCCCGGAGAGATCCCTTTCACCTCTTCCATTCTGTAAGAATATAGTGAGAAGGCAACCCATATGAACCAGGAAGTGGGTCCTCAACAGACACTAAATCTGCCGGTGCCTTGAGCTTGGACTTTCTAGCTTCCAAACTGTAGTACTAAAGTAAAAAATGTTTTTTGTTTTTGTTTTTTTTTGAGAGAGAGAGAAAGGGGAGGGACAGAAGGAGAGGGGGAGAGAGAGAGAATCCCAGGCAGGCTCCATGTCCAATGCAGAGGCCAACACAGGGCTGGATCTCATGACCCTGAGATCACGACCTGAGCTGAAACCAAGAGTCAGGCGCTTAACCAACTGAGCAACCCAGGTGCCCCTAAAAATTGTTTTTTGTGAGCCATCCAGTTTATGGTATTTTGTTATAGCAGCCCAAGGGGACTAAGACAAATGTATTTAGAAAAGAGCAACTTAAATCTTTAAAATAGTGGAAAATGGGGCGCCTGGGTGGCTCAGTGAGTTAAGCAGCTGCCTTTGGCTCAGGTCATGATCCCGGGGTCCTGGGATAGAGCCCCACATCGGACTCCCTGCTCAGCGGAGAGTCCGCTTCTCCCTCTGCCTGCCGCTCCCCCTGCTTGTGCTCGCGCTCTCTCTCTCTGTCAAATAAATAAAATCTTTAAAAAAAAAATAGTGGAAAATAACGGATTAAAGAAGTTGGAGTTCATTGTAGAGAAAATCTGAGTTTTTGAAGTACAGCAAAACCTGAATTCCTCAGTCCACTGTGTGTGTGTGTTTTGAGAAAGACTGTTGGGAAATACACAGTTCATCAGGAAAATGCGGTGTATTCATTTCAGATAGCAATAAAAACCAGTGCTTTGAGCACTGATGGTCAAGAGAAGGGGGGTGTGAATGGAGGCTAGGAGAGAGGAGGGGATGTTAGCTGCAAGCAAAGTAGAGGTGGCACAGAACAGTGTGGGGACAAATGGTAGGGAAGGAAAGTGAGCAGGGGAAATGAGATCATCACTCAAAGATAGTGTATTACCTTAGAACTTACACATCATATTTTTCATAGCTTTAGTTTTCTATTTCTAATTTATTTATTTTCTATTTCTAATTTAACTTATTGTGAAGTACCAGGGATCATTTTTAGAAAGATTAAGGGAGATACTGATATTATTGATGTTTCTCAATTTCTTTCAAAATTCATCTATATCTCTAAAGCCAAACTTCAGATTTCTCTCTTCCTTTTCACTTTTTCTTCAGCCAACCGATTTCTAAAATTTTAATTTTCAGATTCTGAGCTTCAGATTTCAATGACCCCGAAATATGTGAAAGGAACCACATTTTGGAAATTTATTTTGTAAGGCTCAGAATGTAATGTAGTATTTTCCTAAATTAAGTATTTTAAGTTTGGACTTTGTGAAGTGCTCGAAATTGGACACATCTGTGAAACTCTTGAGAGTGGTAGAAAGAAACAAAGGAGAGGGTGGACGGTTGCTCTCCTGACAGTGTGACAGACTTAAGAACAGACATCGTACATTCTTCTGGCCGCTCACTTATTGTGACCATATGGTTTGACTTTTCTACATTCCAACAGAAAGGGGCTGCTAACATCTCAGGAAACTGCCGCTGGCCATAATCAAAAGTTATAGTAAATTTTACTAGAATTTCCAAAGGGTCACTAAACAAGATCTCACCATGTAACCTGGCAGTGTCCACCCCCTCTAATTAGAGTATTTATGTCATCAATGCTGAACAACCAGTGTTTTTACAATTTATCAAAAAGAGGTATGAATATTATTTTTTAAAGATTTTATTTATTTATTCATGAGAGACAGAGGGGTGGGGGGAGGCAGAGGGAGAATCAGGACTTGAGCCAAAGGCAGACACTTAACCAGCTGAGCCACCCGGGCGCCCAGAGCTGTGCATATTATCAAAGAAAAGGAAGTGGGGGGGGTACATTTTACTTTGTGCCGTGCGCGATTTAAGCATTTCTCTTCATTTTTCACATTTCAGCTTCTAGGACTTGTCTACGTATTTTCCTGATGTGTAGCCTTAGGTTACAATACTGTTTTGTGTTCTTTCTACTTTAAAGGCTGCATTAAATGTTTTCTGCGCTTTTAAAAATATCAATAAATGTAATTTTGCTGCATAGTATTTTCTCATGTTAATGTACAAGGTTTACTGCATTGCTGTGTCTATTTTTTTACATAATTGAAAACAATGTATCTAAAAAAAATTAAACTCTTAAGATATGGTGTAATATCTTTCTAATTCTTAACATTTTCTTTAGCAGCTTACCCTTAAAGATAGCTTGAAACCAGAATTCCTCTCCAGTGGTTTGTCCATTGGGGTTTGGCCCCTGTCTGTCTCTGAGCACCCAGCATCGTAGCTAGCCACCCACAGATAGTTTGTTACCCTGTCTGCCTTGGCCATTTAAGCTTATTAAGGCCATTTTATTAAGATATGAATTATACACTATAAAGTTCACCCATTTAGAGTGCACAGTTTTGCCTTTTTAATCTCTACTTTCTGAGCTTCTGCTTTTCTTTCTCTGTGACTAATAAGTGAGTAGTTCACCACAGATAATGTGACTTTTCTCTCCAAATGGTAAACAGTACTTACCCATTTTATTTCCTAGTGTTTCCCTTCCCATTGTGTATTTAATGGCATCATTTGGCATCAGCTGTAGCTTGAGTTTCACAAAATATATGTTTACTTCTCTGGCTTTGTGCTAAGGGCAACAGTTTGAGATAGTGGTTTATAGTCATTAAAAGTATTTTTGGCAGTTTTCTGTGAAGGCCTCTGTTTCTTATATTGAACTGAATACTTGGAACAAAGTCTGAAGATGTTCAGAAAAGAGGTTTAAAGTGTTTTTTTCCATAAATTCACAGATATATACAGAATATCCATTTCTAGTCCTAATCTAGTGGCAAAAACCCAACAACAATTTAAAAACAGATCCAATGAATAAATCATTAAGTAGGCCGATAAACCAAAAGAGAACCTTTCGTTAGATTGGAGGGAAGGCAGGAATGGGGAGGTGTTGGTCGAAGGGTATAAAGATTACCAAGATCTGGGAATCTAATGTACATTGTGGTTATTACAGTTAATAATACTGTACTGTATACTTGAAAGTTGCTAAGAGAGCAGATCTTCAGTGTTCTCATTGCAAAAAAGAAATGGTAATTATTTGACGTGATGCAGATATTAGCTAAGACTGTGTTAGTAATCATTTTGCAATATGTGTATCAAATCAGCACAGTATATACCTTTACCTTGTACAACGTTATATGTCAATTGTATGTCAGTAAAGCTGAGTGAAAGATTGGAGGCGATCTTTGCGACAAAAGGATTAAATCTGAAGACAGAGACACAAATTGTTTTTATGGATACTTGAATCCTATACAAGCTGCTGTGTCTTTTAAGTGTCTCTGTTATAAAATTCCCATGATCTCATTTCAGAGAAAGCAGAGGCTGACTTGACAGGAGTGGTAAGTTTTATTGATGACACATCTTGTCATTAAACAGTGGGAGAGTTAATTAATGTTTGGTTAGTAGGCACAAAGTAAAAATCGGGTGAATGTGCACACATGGGAGCAGATATTCCTTCTCCCTTTGCCCCTTATTGTCAGCTCCAGATATGACAGGCTGGTTACAAAGTGTTTGGATCCTGAAGTTTTGTTTTGTTTTGTTTTGTTTTTTACAGCTGATTATTTAAACTTCTGGTTGGGTAACTTTATTGTCATATTTTATATTTAATTGTTCTTTCAGCTGTTCCCTTCAGCAAGCTCAAGCTTTTTATACATTCCCGTTTCAACAAATGATGGCGGACGCTCCCGCGGTGGTAGTGCCGAGCGAGCAGCCAGTGCCGGCAGAAGGTGCAGACCCAGCTCCTGCCCAGGAACCTGTACAAGGTAGTTCTCGTCAGGATGGCTTAGAACATCAGCTATTGGATTAGCCAACTGATGTAGAAAAGGGTGTCATGATGAATTTTAGTTTTATTTTAGTATTAAAATTTTTAACCACTTTTTAAGTATGTGCCAGGCACTGTGATAGGTTTAGGGGAATAAAAGAACATGGATCCTGTCCTCAAATATCTCATAATCTAGTAGGAGAAAATAATAAGTAAACACATGTTATATACTTGAGCACACAAGGGTGAAGAGCAGCACAGGATGCTGTGAGAGCTCACAGGGTTGACACCTAACTCAGACCGAGGCTCAGAGGCAGCTTCTCAGAGCTCTGGAAGTCAAGGGGGAGGAGACTTTATCCCCATGAAGAATGGGATGGGGAAATTCCAGACTTAGGAAACAGTGTATGCAAAAGCACAAATGTGAAGAAGCATGACCATTGAAAAGTAGTGATTCTGTGTCATTGGCATCTGGTGTATAGCCAAAAATTAGTAAGTGATGAGGCTTGCGACCTGAAGAATGTATATTCTGTCCTGGAGGCAGTAGGTAGCTGTTGAGAGAATGTAAGCGAAGGGTGACTTACATAGACTGGCATTCTAAAAGTCAGCCTAAAATATTGTAGAGGATAGATTGGATGGTAAGGAACGAGGCAGAATTTGGAGGCAAAAAGTGGGTTCGAGACTAAATTATCTGGGGATGAAGTGAGGAGGACCTGAGGGGTTGGAGAGAAGGTAATGGTTTTCTCCAGGGTAGCATTATTTTTTGAGAAATGGGCTCAGAGTTTCAACTTATGATTCCAGAAACACATCTGACTCCATTGCATTAGAGATACCCCTGCCCTTGACTCTCCTATTGCCATAGAGTTAGATCCCTTGGCATAGGGAATGGCTAAATCACAGCAAGGTAGAGAGAGGAAGGACAGGAGGCTGGGTTAGGGAACCGCCAAATAGTAGTAGAATGGGGGAGGGGCCCAAGAAATTAAGAGAGATGTTAAAGAATGAAGGGTAAGAGAACCAAGCTTTCCTGTGGGTAACTTTAGGTCAGTGGTTCTTGCCCAAGCATCCCGCCACCCCCACCCTGCAAGGGACATTGGGCATTGTCTGGAGACAGCTTTGATTGTCATGATTGGCAGGGTGCTACTGGCATCTATTGGGTAGAGGCCAAGGTTGCTGTTAAACATTGTGTACAGGACAACCTCCCCAAAACCAAACCAAAACTTATTCAACGTAAAATGTTAGTCGTGCCGAGATTGAGAAGCTCTACTTTAGGTCCTGAGATAGATCCCTGCTCTTGCCTTCTAAAAACTACTTTCATCCCAGAGATTTCATCCTCAGCACCTCTAAATTCACCTCTGTGGCTGTGTGTGGAACAGAATATACACTCATAATCTCTAAAGCCCACAGCCATTTGAGGCTTTGTTGCTGGAAATTGCGGGGAAGTTGAGTTAAAATGTTTCTCTTCCTCCCTATTTTTCTACTTATTTTTTCGTTTGTTTATTGAGCTATTTATGTACTTACATTTAAAATTCCTATAAAATAGTCTAGATGCTTTGTATCCCTGGCGAGGCCATGGTGACAGGTAGGAGTGTGTAGAACATCAGTCTATGGTTATTATGGACGTTTCATCCCAGGAACAGCTAGCAGAGGAAGGAGGGTGGGGCGTGGGGCCACATGTACCCAGTCCCAGGGTGAAGGAAGGGGGGGATGGTGCAGAGGACCCTGAGGTTGGGAGATAGAAGAGAAAGGTGGATGGGGCGCCTGGGTGGCGCAGTCATTAAGCGTCTGCCTTCAGCTCAGGGCATGATCCTGGCGTTATGGGATCGAACCCCGCATGGGGCTCCTCCACTGGGAGCCTGCTTCTTCCTCTCCCACCCCCTTGCCTGTGTTCCCTCTCTCACTGGCTCGCTCTCTCTGTCAAATAAATAAAATCTTAAAAAAAAAAAAAGAAGAAGAAGAAGAGAAGGGTAGAGTGTTGACGGTGACTTTTCCGGGGAAGGTGCCCGACGTTCATAACTTAAAGTTTTCTGCATCTACACCTACTCCTGGAAGTTATTGTGTTTCAGAGACTCCAAGAGGAAGGAAAAGAAAACTGAGAGCAACAGAACCAAAAAAACCAGTGGAACCCAAAAAGCCTGCTGAGGCCAAAAAATCTGGCAAGTCCACAAAAGCAAAAGAAAAGCAAGAAAAAATTACAGATGCATTTAAAGTGAAAAGAAAGGTAGACCGTTTTAATGGTGTTTCAGAAGCTGAACTTCTAACCAAGACCCTCCCGGACATTTTGACCTTCAATCTGGACATTGTGATTGTAAGGATTTTTGTCCTTGTTTGGTTTTGTAAATAGCATTGGTGGATTAACTTGACTATTCTTGCAAATAGCATTTTGTTGAAAAGAACCATTCCTTAGAATCCTTCTGGTAGTAAATGGTGTCTCCTTCATGAGGTTGTATTATGTGGGTGTGTTTAAGAGGATGGGCTCCAGAGTGGGGCTGTCCGGTTTCAGATCCTGCCATATGGGTCTGACCTTGGACAAGCCTTAACCTTCCTAATCACCGCTTTCCTTATTGGTGAAGCAGGGTGATGATAGTACCTCCCCATAGAGATGCAGTTAGATCACATAATCCACGTGGCTCGCTTAGATTGCGGGACACCTGTGAGTTCTCCGTAAATGAGAATACTGATTTTGAGCTTTGGTTTTTGTCAGTCATGTCAGAAACAGCAGCGTGCAAACAGCTTAGCTGATGGGGACTAAGCTGCTCCCTGGGAGGGGAGAAGCTGACTGCGGCTGGGCCTAGACTCCGTTGACCGGCTGCTCCAGGACCTCTCTTCCCAGCCCAGTTGGGTGGGTGTGGGGGCATGGGGATATGAGGGAGTCAAACTGGTCTTCATTTTTAAAATTTATTTTATTATTTTTTCTTTGTATTGAAGTATAGTTGAGAGAGTGTTACATAGTTTCAGGTGTACAACATAGAGATTCGACAAGTTTATACATTATACCATGCTTGTGCCAAGTGTAGCCATCAGTCACCATACACCATTACCGCACATTGACTGTGCTCCCTATGCTGTACCTCCCACTCCCCTTCACCCATTTTGCCCATCCCCCTACCTTTAGCCACCACCAGTTTGCTCTCTCTGTTTGTGGCTCTGTTTCTGCTTCCCCCCGCCCCCCGACTTGTTTTTTTTTGTTGTTGCTTTGGTTTTTTTGGTCATTTTTCTTAGTGCACAGGCAAGAGCAAGTGGTGGTTGTGGGGGGAGGGGCAGAGGGAAAGGGACAGAGAGAATCCCAAGCAGGCTCCACACCTAGGGCGGAGCCTGACATGGGTCTTCATCTCAAAGACCCTGAGATCATGACCTCAGCCAAAACCAAGAGGTGGATGCTTAACCAACTGAGCCACCCAGGCACCCCAGAGTGGTTTTTAAAAACAACAGCAACACTTTTAAAAGGGAATGTTTTTCCTCAAAGTGCAATACTCTGGGGGTGCGGGGGTGGCTCAGTAGGTATGGAGCTTACTTGAAAAAAAAAAAAAGGAATACTTTGTTCAGATCAAGACTAGGTACTTGATAAACAGTATTACTTATGATGCTCGATTAAGTTTTTATTTTAATAAATTTAGTTTTGTCCATCACTCCTCCACAGACGCCCTAAGGCTTAAACCCTACTTTTTAAGACTTAACTGTATATAAACATTTTTTGTAGATTGGTATAAACCCAGGACTAATGGCAGCTTACAAAGGGCATCATTACCCTGGACCTGGAAACCACTTTTGTAAGTAATTACTTTTTTTAAATTAGCTTACTTTTAAACTAGGTATCTTTGTTAATAGTTTGGGGTTTTTTTTAACCAAATTGTATTTTTAAAAAAAGAGATTGTACAAATACCTACATGTTTTCTGTGCATGTGTACACAAAAATAAAAGTTTTGAAACTTTTTGGTGTTTTTTTGTTCACATTTTGGTGTAAGAGTGGAGGGGCAAGAAAAGCAGTACTTCCCCTTTTGTTTTGCTAATAGTTTTATAGGAGTTTTACTACATTTTTAAATGAATTTTTTTTTTTACTTGATATCTACGGTACCTTATTGTGCCCGTGCAGGCAGAATACTGACCTTTCCAGATTTCCACTGATCCTGTTTCCCAGGAGAGACGAAATGCATTGATCATTGGCAATCAAGTTGTAATAGTTAAGGAATTTTGTGATTGGAGACATTCTATACAGATACTTCATATCTAGCAGAAAATAGTATTAAAGAGCCTCATACTTGTAGAATGGGCTTTAAAACCAAGTATAACTACTGTTATCTTCTGTGTAAGTCCACTTACCTCACACCACCCAATAGAAAAAGACATGCATTAGGCCCTCAGGAAATACTAGTCCATTATCTAAGAGTAACATTAAAAACATTTAGGGCAAAAAAATATAGTAATGGGTTTTTGGAACTAAGGACATACTGTCTCCATTATTTAAAAAAAAATTTTCTAGAAAAGCTGGAACTTTACATTTATTCCATTGTCAGGGCATTTGAATGTTCCAGGTCTCTTGGTGTATGTTTATCTATTCAAGTTATTCCAGGGGCAGGTGGTGGTGTTACCAGTTTCTAGAAAGGAAAACAGTTTTGAAGTTTCCTACACTGACTAGCTGTGTCTTTCCAATAGCCATTTACCATAACTGCCCTGTGAAAAGGAGATCAAAATATTGGTTAATATCTCATAGATAGTTACTATCATTAAATGAGGTAATCCATGCAGAGGGCTTCACACATAGTAATTGCTTGATATGGTATTTGACCCATAATTTTTTAAATATCCTAAATCTTTTTTTTTTTTTTTTTGTACTTTCAGGATAAAATGTAACTACCATATCGATTCATGGGGCGAAAGCCTTTGATCTATATGGAAATAAACTGAACTCTCATTTTCACAGGGAAGTGTCTGTTTATGTCAGGCCTGAGTGAGGTCCAGCTGAACCATATGGATGATCACACTTTACCAGGGAAGTATGGTATTGGATTTACCAATATGGTGGAAAGGACAACTCCAGGCAGCAAAGATCTTTCCAGGTAATTACATTTATTTTTATAGGTTGGAACCTGACCGTGCAGGTGCCTCATATCCCCCAGGAATACTCTATGTACCTAGTTCAAGCTGAGCTTAACAAATACATGAATCAATCTTTTATTCACAGCTATCTGAATTTAGCATATTATAAATATTGCCTTACTTATATTTTGACTACTTTTTAATTCAATTTTAGTAAAGAATTTCGTGAAGGAGGACGTATTCTAGTGCAGAAATTACAGAAATATCAGCCACGAATAGCAGTGTTTAATGGAAAATGTAAGATTTACTTTTAAATTTTATCTATTTTTTTTTTTTGCTAACATTATGGGCAATGTAAATATGTTTGTATTTCATTTTAGGTATTTATGAAATTTTTAGTAAAGAAGTTTTTGGAGTTAAGGTTAAAAACTTAGAGTTTGGACTTCAACCCCATAAGATCCCAGACACAGAAACTGTAAGTCCTTAAAATTACCTTTGTACATCAGCTAAATATGAATTTTTTTCTAGATAGCTTCCCTTTTTTATTTGTCCTAGCTATTGTAATTGATGCCATTAAAAAAAAAAAAAAAAACACTGGATTTTTGTTGAGTAATAGTTCTATCAATCCAAACTAATAGTTGCACATTAATTCAGGTACCGTTATTTAAAAAAAAAGAATCATGTGTCATATAAAATGTCTTACTGATGTTATTTGGTTAAAATATTGGAAGGAGCTAGCTAACATACATTCAAAATGTATTTAATGGCAAATTCTTACCAAATTCAAGTAGGTTAGCCCTTATTCAGTATGAAAGAAATATGTAAGTACAGACATGCTCCTGATTAGTACAACTGCCCCTCACCCCCTGCTTGTGTAGTTTAGCCCAAGTTCATTTTAGAGCCATATACACAGCGCACAGCGCAGTTGCAGACAGACGTGTAGCCAGTCTGACCGGCACGTGGTGCTGTGTGCTGGGGCCTCGTACACGAAGGCATCGTGACGTAACAGTGGGTTCAGACTCTGTCATTTCTACGCAGCTTCTGAAGACATTTGGTTCAAATTGTGCTTCTTAAATATAGTTTTAAGTTTTGTTTGCAGCTTTTTAAAAAAAACAACATACATGCACAGACCCATGTGTTCTAGACAGTATTTTAAATGATGGAGAAGGCAGTGCGCCGACAGGTTTTTGTGGAGGCCTCAGAATAAAGTTTCTGCCACTTCCATACATTTGAACTTCTCCTTTAAATTCCTTTTGTTTTTAACTTGTTATAAATATGTGATCGATAAAGTAGGTGGTAGCCGTGGTCTTTCTTGAAACTGAGGCCTACACTTGTCTACTTCAGTAAAATTGTACGGCTGAGTTCATTGCTTTCTATAAATTACTGCATTATTGTCCCTTAAGAGCCAGATGAAGCTCAGGTACATCTCTTGGATATATGCGGCCGTAATAGTGCAATACTAAGTGAACTTGAATCATATCCCGACAGGTGGTTTTAGCTCTTATACCGAGCTGGGATTACTTGTCTCTTTTAAAATTTATTCTTTGTTATGAAGTATTCACAGTTATTGATGAAGTTAGTGATTCAGCTTTGAAACAAAAAACTACTTTTTCAAATTTCTGGATTTTTTTTTTTTAAGATTTTATTTACTTGAGAGAGTGAGTGAGTGAGCAGAGCGGGAGTGGGGGAACAGAGTCGGACTCCCCACTGAGCAGGGAGCCCAACTTGGGGTTCAATCCCAGGACTCCAGGATCATGACCTGAGCCAAAGTCAGACGCTTAACTGACTGACCCACCCAGGAGCCCTTCTGGATCATTTTATTTTATTTCATTTATTTATTTTTAAAAGATCTTATTTATTTATTTCAGAGAGAGGAGAGAGAGAGAAAGAGAGAATGAGAGAGCACACAAGCATGAGCAGGGGGAGGGGCAGAGGGAGAAGCACACTCCCCGCTGAGCAGGGAGTCCAATGCGGGACTCGATCTCAGGACCCTGAGATCATGACCTGAGCCCAAGGCAGACGCTTAACCCAACTGAGCCACCCAGGCACCCCCCTCTGGATCATTTTAATTGAAGAATATCTTGGGATGGGAAAATGTGCTATTACAAGACCTGGTAGCATTTGCACCTACATATCTTTATGAGTCAGGAGTTTCTAAATGCCTTCTAAACAAAACAGAATAAATAATTTGTTTTCTGTAATGTTACGGAGACCTGTATAAAAATTGCAAGAAATTGCAACTGGAAATTCCATAGTCCAGCAGCTTCACTCTTTCATATATATATGATATCTGTTATATATTTTGTATTCTGTGAAGGACAGTTTGTTGCCAGTATCCCAAATGGTAAATGCAAATGTCTTTCTCCTTAGTCATTCCACTTCTAGGAATTTATCCAGCAGATATGCTCACACATACTCAAAATTAAATATGCACAAGGTTTTTCACTACAGCTTATAATAATAAAAGACTGAAACGACCTACATGCCCACAGCTGGGCCTTGGTTAAATCAGTATGCAAGTACTACACAGCTACAGAAAAGAATGTCTTTTTACTGTAATAGAGTTACCTGGTACAGAATTATCTCTGAATACGCTGTTAAGTCAAAAAGCAAGGTGTAGAACAGGGAATAGAGAGCATGTTACCATTCGCGGGTTTTTTAAAAAGGGTGCGGGAGAGTACATGTGTGAGACACGTTTGGTTGTATATTCATAGTATACCTCTGGAACCAGCAGCTTTGATTGCCCTGGAAGAGAACTAGGTGGATAGAGACAGCATTGGGAGGAGAGACTTTCATTGTGTACTTCGGTGCCCTTTTGTACCTTTAGAATTGTGAACCATGTGTTTACTGTTAAAAAGACAAGATTGTTAATTGATAAATGAATACAGGGCGGACGCTTCATCATTTTTGGTTCATTGACTTTGTAATAAGTAAATTTTACAAATTTGAACTCAAACACAACTACTTTTGTTGAGTTTGCATATATTAATATGTGATAAACATCGTTATTAACGCAGAAAAAGATAAACTTTTTCATCTCTGTGTGAATAGATTCAGTAGACTTATAAGATTTATGTAACCATAAAATTTTGTAATTCTAGCTCTGCTACGTTATGCCATCATCCAGTGCGAGATGTGCTCAGTTTCCTCGAGCCCAGGACAAAGTTCATTACTACATTAAGCTGAAAGACTTGAGAGATCAGTTGAAAGGCATTGAACGAAACACAGACGTCCAAGAGGTGCAATATACGTTTGATCTGCAGTTGGCCCAAGGTGTGTTCCCGTTTTCACCCCGTGTATTCATTTCATTGATCTGTACATTACAGAAAGCGTGTGGTGGATTTAAAAGCAGGAGAAAAGAAAAGGTGTATGTGCAGCCAGAGTGCTCTGATAATAGACATTAGTCAGTGTTAAAAATCTCCTTTTACTAAAGTCGTCCATCTGTTGTGGGTCCTTCTGCAGATGTCGAGGACACAAGAAACATCGTAGCCCACCTGAAATTAAATCTAATAGGCTTTTACAGTTCCTATGAGTTAATTTAGTATATGTTACCAGTAGTTTAAAAGATGGTAGGAAAAGATGCATCTCCGTATACGTGAACTCAAATAAGATTTGTTCATGATGACTTCTGAATAAAGCTATTTTCAAAACCGTTGTACAAAATCCATTTTAAATCCCTTTTACTCTCCTCGCAGAGGATGCAAAGAAGATGGCTGTTAAGGAAGAAAAGTACGACCCAGGTTACGAAGCAGCGTACGGCGGTGCTTATGCAGAGAACCCGTGCAGCTTCTCTTCCACGGGGCTAAGTATGTTCCCCTCCGTGTGTGCGTTCCTTTCAAACGCTTGGTCTTGTCAGGATGGGGGAAAGGGGTGGGTTTTTTTTTTTTTAAGAGAATGCGTTATTGAAATTCAGGAATGGGGCTGTAAAAATCTTTCCAGTGGCCGATAGTGGAAGCGTGGCGGTTATCTGATGTTCACCACACGCGCATGTGCGGCTCATTTTTTCTCTAAGTCACCGTGCCGTCCTAATCACATTCTCTCCGTGAATAACAGTTGAGGGTTCCTCAGTCCTGTGTCTGCCGAGAGAACAGACATTTATCACTGTAGTCAAGAAGTTTGTGTAACTATTTTAATAGCAGTTCCCCTTCCCTGGACTGCTCAGACCTCCAGATTGAACCCTGTAACGTTTTTAGAGAGAATAAACTAACGCTAACATTCTTCTCCCCCTGGCAGCTGACAGCGGAGAATCAGCTTTCGTTGACATTCCAAACGGGCAGTGGATGACCCAGTCGTTTACAGACCAGATTCCTTCCTTTAATAATCATTGTGGGACGCAAGAACAGGAAGAAGGACACCACGCTTAAGAGTGGTGTTTCCCAGCTCTACCTAAACACTGCAGTTTTAATGCAGTTGTCAGGAAGTGGCCCTCAGTTTGCTAACTGAGGCATTTTATTAGTATTTTACTCTGTGATATAATGACAGTACAGTTGTGTGGCAGAATCAACTGTATGAGCCTAAGGAAGTTGGGAAGGAAAAAGTTTTTTGTGTATGAGTTTTTGTATTTGAATTAACCATCATTCCAGCTTTTTATAAACTATACTTTGTTTATGAAGAAATTGATTTTCTTTTGGGAGTCACTTTTAATCTGTAATTTTAAAATGAAACAGTCTGAATATTTATACTTGATTATTAACTGTGCATAAACCGAGATACACGTTATTTCTTCTATGCCTAACGGGCATGCTAATAATAATTACCATTGGTAAAGAGGCGGATGTGTTCGTTTTTGTATATGAAGTTAACCCACAGTGGAGTCTCATTCGGTAGATCTTAGCGGTGTTTGATAGGCTCCCTGAGTCGTATTCACACTCGCACCTCTTGCCTCACCAATGGGGAATGTTTGTGAGAGATGCCAGCGGTGGAAATGTAAAGTGTGGCCTTCCGGCAGCAAGGCTAGCCTGGCCTTATCTAACGGGGCACCGAGGCCTGGCTTTGGCCTCCTCACCCCGGGTGTTAATCCCCGAGTATAGGTAGAAACTGTTGTGCTGGGATGATAAGTTCCAGAGAATGCAGTAGACCTTTTTAAGTTTGTTACTTCTGTGTTTTACTTGAGAGACATACATTTGATAGGGAAGGAACTGAATTTTTCTTACAATGTCTATCACCATTCTAATTTTATCCTCCTTGACTTTAAGGGTGTAACGTGGAAAGTGGTGAGAAATGAACTCTTAGGCTGAAAAACCTCACGTGGGAGGTGTTTGATAATCTTATTTAAATTGGTGCTTTATGTACATGAGATGTACATGAGATGTACTGAGATAATTTTTCTTGTTAAGTATATCTAATCAATAATTTAAAAAAATCTCTGCATCATTGCTGTCTGTTACTGTGGACTAAGTGAGCCTAATGGCAGGGTTAGTTTGAAGTAACGTACCGTTGTGATTTTCTGATGCCTTTTCCATGGTGCTATAAAGAGTCTAGACTACTAGGCCTGGTGGATAGTAAAGCTGGGTATTCAGAAATGCTGTTTGCAATTACTCCTGGTCACTTCTGAATATCCTGATTTCATACATACCCAGGGAGCATGCTGTTTTTCAATATGAAAATATTTATGAGGTTTTTTTTTTTTTCTAAGAGATTATATGGTCTGTTCTCTATATGATAAGAGAAACAAATTCTTGTGAATCTTAACATGCTTTGTAGCTGTGGCTATGATGGATTTTATATTTTCCTTAGTCTAGGTCAAGCTGTGTAAGAGTTATTCAGCCCATGTTATTTAACTCACGTACTGTACTGCTGTTTACATGGATGTTTATGCGGGTGCTTTGAAGTGCCTTGCATCAGGGATTAGGAACAACTGAATTATTTTTTCATGGGACTATGTAAAGCATGTAAGTAGGAATTGCTTTGGTATAATGATTGTAGCCTTACAATAGATTTTTTTTTAAAATTTGAGTGGAGAAAATACCCTTTAAATTATGATGGACGCTCATTAGAGAATGGGTTTGAGGATTTTCCAAGCATACAATAATGGTGTTTTTCATTACATATGAAAGATGAGTAGTAAATGTTGATATACCCTATACATGACAATATGAAACTTTTTCATTACATAATACTGAAAAAGTTTTTAAATTCACTTGAAAGTCTGATGGTTTTTACAATAAATATATTAAGAATGATTATCCTAAGTTGCATGTTTTTCTTCAGCAGGAGTGACTGGTATTCTTTCCCCCTTTACACGTGAGGTCAGTCTACCCTGTATTATGTTTAACGTGTAGAATGATATATACACTGAAAATCATTAGAAAATCTGCAAATATTTTATTTTTTCAGACATTCACGTTTTCAATGTAATATATTGTTTTACAAAAGACAAGACTGGCAACCTGTTAAAAAATACCTACATGTGAAAAAACACATTTAGGAATTTTTAAAAATTGTGAATGCAAGTTGCATTCAGAGCTAAGCAAATTGCTGAAACTGAGGCGGGTTTATTTCCTTCCAACAATACAGCTCACGCACGTCATCGTGATTTCCGTGAATCCCCCCTGTACTTCAGGAGTCCATGCCTGCACGACCCAGGGTACTGTTTGCATACAGTAGTCTTTGTGGTTTACATCGTGGGTCATATGTATTGAAGGTACTATTCATAAAGAACAATGAAATAGTAGGGCTACAAATGCACAATCCCACATTTTTATGCAGGACATACTTAAAATGTCAAGTTATATCAGCTATTGTGGTGATTGAGTTTAAATATCCCTGCAGGGTCAGGAACAAACCAGCTTTCCCATAAGTCGTTGTGAACACTAGGGAAGTCCCAAGGTTTATGTCTTCCATTCCAGTGGAGTAATTTTGCTTCCTGCAGAAAATGCTCCGAATATCTGGTATCTGGATTCCAGCCTTCATGGTGTTTAGAAGAAAATAATAGGCTTGTTAGAAAGTAAAATTTTTATATTGAAAATTAAATACAAGTCCATTATTTAAAAAATTAAACAAATCAAAGAGTATGTAAGGAAGAATTTACCACCTACCCTAGATCTCCAAAATAACCAATTAAAGAGTTTTTCATGAAATCCTTCCAGTAATACTCTTCCTGTGTGCAAGTGCGTGTGCGTGTGTGTGTAGTACAGCACGTGTGGAATTACTGAATTATTTTTAATGACTACATAGGATGGATATGTAATTATTTGCGTAGTGAGTTCCTTATTAAGGCTGTCTAGGTTGTCTCTGTCCCTTCACTGATATAAATGCACACCGAACAGTCTCCTGTGCACGCCTGCTGCGTGTCTACAGATCTGTCAGGTAAAGTCTTGTAGGTGGAATCAGGTTGAAGTGTGCGTGCCTTGACGTTTTTAATAAGAGATTGCCAGACTGTCCCCTGAAGAATTTGTATCCGTTTCCCTCCCACTAAGAGTTTATAGTTCTCCTTTCTGTACATTTTCCCTCCTTAGTATGGCAACATCTTCCTGTAACAATCTTGTTTTTACCATATGAAATGTGGTGAAGAAGATTCACTTTCTAACACAAAGCTGTCTCCATTTGTTTTTTTAAGATTTTATTTATTTGACAGAGAGAGACAGACAGCCAGCGAGAGAGGGAACACAAGCAGGGGGAGTGGGAGAGGAAGAAGGAGGCTCATAGCGGAAGAGCCTGATGTGGGGCTCGATCCCATAACGCCGGGATCACGCCCTGAGCTGAAGGCAGACACTTAACAACTGCGCCACCCAGGCGCCCCAAGCTGTCCCCATTTGAATATTATTCCCCTCATAAGGAGTCACTTAGAGATGGTGCGTTTACCCTAATCCTGCCATTGCTCAGAGGATTTTTAAGAGTATCTCTTCCAGAAGTACACTAAGATCTTGTGTATGTAATGTAATCCTTTTTTTTTTTTTGTATCCTCTATGGTGTTAAATTTTCTATGAAAGAGAATTTGATATATTTTTTTAAACTGAAAATCCCTTAATGAAGAGAGGGTGACTAGCTGGAGTTGTGTGTTAGTCCAGCTTAACATATGATGCAAGAAAAAAAAAAAACCATCTTCTATTTTTCATAAACATAGTTGTGAAGGTGTCTCGGAAGAGGAGCTAGGTGTTTCAGGCTATGGTAACATAACTGGAATAATTATCAACTTCCAAAGACTCTATACAAAGGAAATGCTAGTTTGGGAAGAAGCACCTTAGAGTCTCCACTCAGTGGGATGTCATCTGTCTGCTCCATGATTGGAGGACTTCCTATGGGCTTGGAGTTTGCTTTTAGCTAAATATATATCATACATTTTAAAAATCTTAAGCATACCTGCTTAGACCCAAACTTAATACCCATTAGCGTTAGATTGCTTTCTGCTTCCAAAACACTCTAAAAACTGAATCATTTTTCAAATGATTTCTGTGTAGATATACTTTGCAGACTTCCCTGATTCCAAAACCTGCAGCACAGATGTAGTCCCTGTTCTACAAAGAAAAATGATTTATTTCCCTTAGGAAGATTCTGTCCCTTCCTGCGTACCAGTTAGATACTTCCTAAAATGTGATTGAGACTCTGTTCAAGATCATAGAATGTTGTAACCTTATCAAGCTAAGCTCTGCATAACTATTCCTACACAACCTTTTTTATAGATCTACAACTTTGATGAGATTTCCTGCACATTGATTACATGGAGACATTGATATTTGACCTAACAGGGAACAAAGCATTATTATAAATTAAACCAGATGGAACACTAGTGTCCTTAACTTCCCTGTGTTGCTCCCATGTGCATACAGATGCTCAGGAAAACCTAGGAAGATTCTGGTAATGAGACGGAAGCAAATCTATACAGAATCATTAAGAGGAGACAGGAGCCCAGCTTCTATAGTTTTATGTGTCCCTTGTTTTAAAAGGGAGAGTAAGGGACATACCACCCTGCAGGTGGTTCTGAGAATTAGAAATGAGATTCACCTTTGTCACCAGAGCTAGCTCAGTTCTTGACAGTGTGGAAGGTACTTAGTAAATATACATCCATAAGCCATTGTCTCCAATTCTAAAATAATGCCCAAATGCCTGAAAACAAGAGGATTTTTAATAACCTTTTTGGTAGCAAAACCTAGATCCCATTCAGGGTATTGTATAACATAAATGTATGCATCACATTACCTTTTTAAAATTCCAAACCTTTCCCAGTTCTAAACAGGTCTGGCCCAGTGCTTTTGGCTAAGGGATTGTGGCCATGTGTTTGAATGAACGTGACTAGCTTCTGCACCAGGCTCTGTGATAAGCAATTTACATGTATTACGTAAATTATTCCTTATAAAAACTTTATAAGGTTCTATTAGCTTCCATTTACAAATGGAGAACTAAGGCACAGAAAGGGTGACTAATTGGCCCAACATAGGCAACAGCAGAGTGGGATTCCAGGCCATGTCCTAGAGCCCGCACTCCTGCAGTGAAGGGTGAATAAAAGACTCACGTGGTACACAGTCAGGAAACAACTTTTTAAAAGAGAAGTTACAAGCTATCTAAATGCATCATAAACCATTACGCTACGTCATTTGGTTTTGCCCACTGCAGGCTACTGCAAGAGGGCCAAGAGGCAAGTGAAGAAGTTCTGACAGTGGAAGTCCTATTTTGCCAGTAGGTACTGTTCACTGAGCACATACTGTCTGCTGAGCATGAGGCCACGTGCATCCCATGAATTCCTGGAAATGCGCCTCGGGGGCCGTTTTTATCAGCTGCATCTGTAGGATCCGAGCAAGAACCTCCAAGGTCACCTGGAGGACGTGCACGGAGGCAGCTGGTGCGATAGCACACTCTCCGCCCCTCGGTGCCCACCGGTCTGTAAAGTGCACACTTGGGTTGTCTCCCTAAATGACTTACCCAGGTGCCGAATGTGCCACAGGGGGTTGATTGCCGAGTATTTCCCATGAAACACAATCAGCATTGGGGAGGTGGCCACCCCTCCACCCAGGGAGCTGCTGTAGAGATTTTCCCTAAGAAATGGAATAGAAAAACAACATTTGGCCTCAAGCCGCACAGACTCGGATAAAGTAGAATCTTCTAATTTTGAAGGATATAGGACAGTCTCCCACTATATAATAAGACTATAGTTTTTCATTTTCCCCCAACCTTTTATTTTGAAAATTGTCAGACTTATACAAAATTATAAGAATACCGTGAATTCCCATATAATTTGTCTAGACTCACAGCATAGCATTTTGCCATTTTAATTTTCAGCCTTTTTAATGGCAAATATGGAAGATCAAATTCCAGTCCTACATTATGTAGAGTAACTACTTGCAAATTCAAGGTTATGATGGTATTTAAAATATCCAGATAAAAAAGATGGACAGGAAAAACAATGACATGGTAATAGTGGTTGTGTTAGAAAGGGTTTTTTCTATTTTAAAACTTTGATAATGAAAAATGATATATTTTTAAAAATTCAACCTTCAAAAAGTTGAGTTTCTAAAATAATTCTTTTTTATTTATTTATTTGGGAGACAGAGAGAATTGGGGGGGGACAGAGGGAGAAGCAGACTCCCTGCTGAGCAGGGAGCCCGATGTGGGGCTCATTCCTGGTACTCCAGGATCATGACCTAAGCCAAAGTCACTTGTTTAACCAACTGAGCCACCCAAGCGCCCCTATAAAATAATTCTTAAATCTATGTAAGAAGGAGAAACTCGACTGAGATAAATGATTTTCAGTGGAGAAGGTTCACTAGGCTTTTGGGAGAAGACTTAAAATTACATTATTAGGGGCACCTAGGTGGCTCAGTGGTTAAGCGTCTGCCTTCGGCTCAGTGTGATCCTGGCGTTCTGGGATTGAGTCCCACATCAGGCTTCTCTGCTGACAGCCTGCTTCTTCCTCTCCCACTCCCCCTGCTTGTGTTCCCTCTCTCGCTTGTTGTCTCTGTCAAATAAATAAATCTTTTAAAAAATTATATTATTAATTCATTAGAAAAATGTTTGCATAATAAGATTCTGCAGGATCTCGCTTCTGCTGACATACCATCTGAGACTAGAGTGTCATCTCTTGTCCCCATTCTTTCTCACCAGTGCCTCTGTAAGAAAATCTGACCTAAGCTGTCTGTGAAACATTTCTAACCTGAGTTATGCATAGAAAATTAACAGAATAACTCTGTTGCCAAGCACAGAAAATGGTAGAGAGGTTTGCACATACTCCACGTTTTTTTGCATCCATTTCTCCAGTTGTTTGGTGATGCGCTGGTGTTTCCATTCCGTCATGTTGGCCACAATCACCCCCGGATTGAAAGAGCAAGTGCTGGGGCTTATGCCAAGGTCTTTAATAGTCTTCTTCCTGTAGTCCAGATAGCCCATGTATGTATTCTATAAAGGAACAGGATATGCTTTTGACCAAATCTCTTGTTTCTGGAAAATAATCATTTTCTTGAAGCCACCGTGCAGTATTTCTGGGTTTCCTGCTCTGTCACCAGCCACTTCCTAGCATCCCTGGCTGGTTTTCTCATTCCCCCAACCTCTAAAGTCTGAGTGCCCCCAGCCTCGCTTCCAGCACCTGTTCCTCTCTCTAGGACGAACTCCCTCAACAGCCTCATCCAGTCTCATGGCCCGAAATGCTATCCGCATAGCCAGCCCCGACGTCTCTGGATTTCCAGCTCCTGCCACATCTGCCACCTCTGTCTCCGGGAGGCTTAACAAGGCAGCTCCTCTTACATCCAAACACCGATCCCAATCCTGTCCCAAACCTGCCTCCCGACAAGCTGCCCCACCTCGGTTACTGGCAACTCTATTCTTCCAGATACTTAGGCAAAAAACCCAGGGTCGTTAGGTCCTCTGTGGCTCCTCATTCACTTTTCATCCAAATCTGTCAGCAAGTCCTGTTGGTCTCGTCTTCCAAACTACACTGTCTGTGCTGCAACCTTCCCGGTCCAGGCTGCCGTCACCACTCACAGGATTTTTGCAAGCTCCTCCTGAACTCTTCCTGCTTCCACCCTTTTCCACTCCACTCTGTCTCTATGTCACTCCTCTGCTCAGAGCCTCTCCAGTGGCTTCCCAGCTCAGAGTAAAAGCCCGAGTTCCTGAGATGGGCTGCCAGGCCCGGCGCCATCCGCCCCCTTTCTAACATCTGTGCTTGCCCCTGTTTCCTCTGCCACACTGCTCTCCTTGTTCCTTCAGTACAAGAAAGACACACTCCTGCCTCAGGACCTTTGAACTTGCCGTGACCTCTCCTTGGAATGTTCTTCCCCTAGATACCTGCCGAGGTGCTTGCCTCAGCTCTTTCAGGTGTATGTCTTCTTTCGGGGACATCACCTCAGCAGAGCCTTCTGCTCTGATCACCCCATTTAAAACACAGCCCGACCCGCACCCTGACCCTCCGTTAAATACTTTGTTTACTGACTGTCTCTTCCCACTAAAATGTAAACTACACAAAGGCAGGAATTTTAGTTTTGTTTACTGTCTCACTGGTACTAAAACAGTGTCAGGCCCAGAGGGAGGCTGAACGGATGTGACGTGAGGCAGGACAGACATAGTGTTTCACGCGCACGGGCTGTCCTAACCTGCCTCAGTGTGGCGCTCAAATGTAACAGGGAGATAATGGAAACACTTGCGCACTTGCTGGGCGCCAGGCAGTTGTGGGAACTTTGCACGCATTACCTCATTCATTGCATGCAGTCACTGTCCATGTATTAACTAATTTAATTCTCACAATAACTCTACAAGGGAAGTATTCTTACTACCTCTGTTGGACAACTGAGGGAGAAGACGACTGTCACTGGCCCAGGGTTACAAACCTACTGAGTGATGGAGCCGAGCTTTGGACCAAGTGGGGGGCGGCCTGAAAGCCTACGCCTCCAAGTGCGTCACATCTCTGTTGTCACACATACAAAATTATTTCCTGGGATTTTTTTTTTCTTTGGAGAACACCATTTGATTCTTAACAGCACCTTGTATTTGAAAGCCATCCTTTTGGCTTCAGAATTCCGTATAGGTTCAACTTTCCTCATTTCCTCCAGGATAAGGAGCTCTTTACCCTTGAGGAAAATCAGTATTCTCCCCTAGAGAAAGGGGGGAAAGCGATGATCACAGCTCTGAAAACAGAACCCAAAGTTCAGGGAGTCTCTTACAGGAAACCCCATCTCGGCCAGAGAGTGTGGTTCCCGCCACCTACAGAACAAGGGTCCGTTCTGGAGCATTACCGCTGGCTGGATTGGGCATCCCGGTATCTCATCGCGGCTCACAAAAACAGAACAGAACAGGTACTGTTGTTGCCGTGTTTCAGACAAGGAGAACGGGACTTGCAGGGTTAGTTTGCCCCAGACTCGGTACGCACGGAGCTGGGCTGGAACGGGCTGCCAGGGCCCCCGTGCCGTTCTGCCTCCCCGCGGTCCCGGGCGAGGTTCGGCCAGGTTAGATTATTATGAGCTGTGGGGAAGGGAAGGGATGAGAGCAGCAGGGTGAAGGCAGGACCTCCAAGCAGCGAGCCCACCTGCAGCCCCACAAATCTGTTCATGTCCTGAGCCGAGGGCAAATCGCAGTCACCCGAGAAAGCTGCCGCATGGCCCAGGGCCAACGTGGTGTCATAGAGTTCTTGGATATCACCTGAATTTAGAAACACCAGGAGTTAAAATATTATAGCATTTGTTTTAGAGCTAGATAGAGCCTTAGAATGTCAGACTGTCCCCAGTTTTGCTCTGGAGGAAAAGTATGTGATCCCAGTTTCAAGTGGCCTGGCGATTGACTTAGTAACTAGCTTGTCTCGGTTCAGAAAGCCACTTGATGGTAAGCTCGGATTGGCACTGGGCCGATTTCTTTACATCTGTTTGCCATGTACCAACACACCTGTGCTCATCTTATTTGCACGTGGGAGACAGAAAGCAACACTGAAACACCCAAACTTAGCTCACTTCTGAGAATGTCATTAGGGAGACTTTATTGCCCTACATTGTAGGGATGCAGAGAAAGGGAAGGCTACTAGGTTATTTATTGCCGACTTTGACAGAGTAGCTTTCAGAAGGTCAGCTGGACTGTCCAGGGAAGTGAGTATCGACCCCTGTTTTCAAACTACTCACAAACTTGTAACACTACTATTCTCTCCCGACTTGAGTACACGAGTCAAAAGCACTGGGCACCTAGCTATTTGGAAAACGAAAGAGATAAGTCATTCTACTTATCAGCTACTCCTTTTCCCAGCGTTCTTGGCAGTCCGCGAGTATACCTTGTACAATGACATCATCGTCCAAATAGATGACTTTCTCATGTTGATGGATAAGCAGAGGGAGATAAAATCGAACAAAGTTCAGCTGTTAAAACAACAAAAGAAGCAATGGTGGGGAAGAGGCTTGTGGCTCCGTGTCTTCTAGCGCTGGGGGGGGGTGGCTTTGACCGTGGCCTCAGCTCAACTCCAGGTCCGGAGCAAAATATGCCTCACTGCAGCGTCCCAGTGCCCAGTGATGGGGGCCTGGGGCTGCCACCCGTGCTGGCTGATCAGCGCCCTCCTCAATCCCAACCCTCAGCCGCCGAGGCAGTGATGGGACACTTTCACTGCTGTGCACGGCTACTGTGGGAGGCAGAGGCTTCCTTCCCGGTCAGTCTTTTAGGCCACAGACTGCCTGCTCTCCTCTACACTAGTAATTTTCTGCCAATTAAATTAGCCTCACGCACATGGGCACACAAACACACGCACAGACATCCACACGCACGCGCACACACACGGGCACAGAGGCATCCCAGCCACAAGTTCAGCCGCTTAGCTCCTTGGACCAGAAAAAAGTCAGGCAGGCAAGAGCTGAGGGTGGGAGTCATATAGTTTTATCAGCCACACCTCTTAATCCAAAATCCCATCTCAGCTCACAGTCTGATAATAAATATAAGGAACCGGGAAAAGATCATGTCATCCAAGGGCTTAGAATTCAGTAAATTTTCGAGGATGGATTCCAGTAACAATTATATGTAGAAGGTGGCTGCCTTTTCTGTAAACCTGCTACCAGCACTACTCTTTATGCAAAAAAGAGTCCCTTTTGTAAGAACTCTTGCAGTAAAATACCTTAAGATTCCCAATGCTAGGGAAAATAGTGGGTGTCTCCTGAAAATATCTTAGTTGATCCTATGAGATATATAATCTATCATGCTACTGTTTTTCCTTAGCTGCTGGAATACTCTGGGCTAAATTTAATGTCCAATTGCAGTACACACAACAGCCTGTGGGTTGGGAAAATTTTTTCCTGGCCTCACTGTTTGGCCCCTACCGCCAACCCCTACAGGCATATTCACACACATAAATCCAACCTACATTTTCTTATGCTTCATTTCTTTCTTAATAGCTTCACTATATTTATGTAAACTATCTTAAATCCTTCTGGAACAGGTGGCTTATAAATTATAAATAAGCAGAGCTTGGTGGAGATCTAACACTGCTTCAAAAATATTCCGTCCGCATCCCAGTGGCTAGTGTTCCACACTGAGCTAGGGTCTCACCAAAGACTGTCCCCAGCATGTGCGTGTTTCCTACTCACAGGCTGGAGCAATTCGGGCCTTGATGAGTCTGGTCTGATCTTCCCTTTGAGGACTATAGGGTTGAATTCCACGATTTTAAAGTTTATTTCTCTTAGCTTAGAATGTTCGATCCATTTTCTAAAGAGATGAAAAAAAAAAACAAAACAACCACAAAAAGAAAGCTCTAGTATACACCTCCAACCTTTCCTCAATTTGCCTATTGCTTCAGAGTCAATCTGTTGCCTCCTTAGAAAGTTAAAAATAAAATGTGTATAAACTTAGTAGACTTTAGTCTATAAATCCTGATTTTTTCCCCCCAGTCTGGTCTGGCTTCAAATCTTTCCTCTCTTTTTCCTTTAATTCGCATAACTCTGGAAAGGAAATGAAGCAAAATAGTAATAACCAAATATCTCCCCAGATCCACATAATCTCCACAGGAACCTGGAAGAACAAGAATGTTCCTTCTTTCTTATAAAGCAGCGTCTGTGGTTGCTGGTCTATGTTTGCCACGGGCTAACAGATTTATCCAGTTATGAGGCAGGACGTTCTGAATCTTCTCAATGGAAGTCATTCTTACTCTGCTGTTTGGACTCCAAGGATGATTTGAAGTTATCCTTATCTCTTTGTCTTTGTCTCTCACTGTTCCCCACCTGTCCTCACTTCCCACTTCACCTCCTCCCTGTCCCCACCCCCTCCCCTTGTTTGTTCAGTCTTACACAATTTGTGACTATCTTTTATCCAATTAATAATAAAATTCTTGGTAAAATTACCTCAAAATACACACACAAAAAAAAACCAAACACGGTAGCATTTGTTGTTCCAAAATCAACAAAAGAGTCGACCTTCTGAATAAAATTTAGATCTGCAAAATTTGAACCATAAAAACCAGTCATTTACACAACATTATATGTCAATTCTATCTCAATAAATCCAGAGGTGGGGAGAAGTCATGTCAATAAGATAGACAATCCAACTGAAAAACTGGCATGAGACTCAAGCATACACGTGACTTTCTATGTGGCCAAGAAATGTGGGAAAAACAGTGCTCAAACTCATTAGAAATAAAGGGATCTCAAGTTAAACCACAGTGAGATAGCCCTGGACATCCGTCAGAATGGCAAAGTTAAAAAGACTGACCATACCACGTTGGGTAGTGGATGTTACAAGGGTATGTTTACTTTGTGATGACTCACTAACCTGGATGCAGGATTTATGCAATTTTCTGTTTTTGTATTACACTTGAGTGAAAAGAGGGGTTTTGGTTGTTTTTTCTGTTTTGTTTTGTTTTTAAAGATTTTATTTATTTATTTGACAGAGATAGAGACAACCAGCGAGAGAAGGAACACAAGCAGAGGGAGTGGGAGAGGAAGAAGCAGGCTCATAGCGGAGGAGCCTGATGTGGGGCTTGATCCCAGAACGCCGGGATCACGCCCTGAGCCAAAGGCAGACGCTTAACCGCTGTGCCACCCAGGCGACGTGAGGGGTTTTGGTTTTTAATAGTTTAAAACAGGGAATAGTAGACTGCACAACCAAGAGCTGGGAGACAGTCCCTGCTCAGAGCCCGGGAGGTCATGCCTTTTGTTCGAGTACAAACCCTTACTCAGAACATATTATACATGCTACCCTTTGGGGTTTGGTTATCTGGCTTTCATACCCACAGATAATTACAGGGCTGTTAACAGCAGGCTAAGGCAACAATAGATGATAAGAAGAGTGAGAAATGAGACAGAAAATCTAGAACCTATACATAAGCCCTCAAAACCCACAGGAGCCAAGGACCATTTAGATTAGGAGTGAGTGTCTTCCACACCTCAGTACCTCCTCAGTACCTCCTAATAGTGGCTAGGACTTAAAAACCTAATTATCAAAGTCATCCATAAATACATTCTTGGGGAGCCTGGCTAGCTCAGTTGGAAGAGCATGCAAATCTTGATCTTGGGGTCATGAGTTTAAGCTCCACATTGGGTGGAGAGATTACTAAAATAAATAAGCTTAAGAAAAATAAATTCTTTCTTTCTTTTTTAAGATTTTATTCATTTATTTGAGGAAGAGAACAAATGAGAGAGAGAGCATGAAGGGGGGAGGGGCAAAGGCCCAGGGAGAAGCAGGCTCCCTGCTGAGCAGGGAGCCCAACAAGGGGCGATTCCAGGCCCCGGGAGCCATGACCTGAGCTGAAGGCAGATGCTTAACCAACTGAGCCACCCAGGCGCCCCTGGTTCTCCTTCCGAATAATGGAAATAACACTTCAAATGCCTTGAACTTCCCTTCATCACTGCTGTCCCCAATCCCTCCATCCTCCCCAGAGATAGCCACTGTTACACAGATGGAGATCTTTAGGTCTTTTTCTTTACAGTAACACATACATGTACACATGTGTAGTTTGGGTTGGTTTTTTTAAAGATTTTATTTATTTATTTGATAGAGCACAAGCAGGGGGAGTAGCAGGCAGAGGAAGAAGCAGGCTCCCCCACTGAATGGAGAGCCCCACATGGGACTCAATCCTAGGACCTTGGGATCATGACCTCAGCCAAAGACAGATGCTTAACTGACTGAACCATCCAGGTGCCCCCCCTTTTTTTAAGATTTTTTTTAAAAGATTTTATTTATTTATTTGACAGAGATAGAGACAGCCAGCGAGAAAGGGAACACAAAGGGGGAGTGGGAGAGGAAGAAGCAGGCTCATAGCAGAGGAGCCTGATGTGGGGCTCGATCACACAATGCCGGGATCACGCCCTGAGCTGAAGGCAGACGCTTAACCGCTGTGCCACCCAGGCGCCCCTAAGATTTTATTTTTAAGTAATCTCTACACACAATGTGGGGCTCGAACTCACAACCCTGAGATCAAGGGTCACATGCTCTACCAACTGAGCCAGCCAAGTACCCCTGGTTTTTTAATTTTTAAAGCTATAAACTGAATGTCTTTGTCCCCCCCTGCCCAAATTCATGTGTTGAAACCTTAATCCCCAGCATGATGACATCTGGAGGTGTGGCCTTCAGAAAGTGATTAGGTCCTGAGGATGGAGCCCTCATGAATGGGACTCGTGCCCTTATAAAAGAGACCCCAGTGAACTCCCTTACCCTTCCGCCATGGGAGGACACAGCAAGAATGCAGCCCTCTGCAAACCAGTACGTGGAACTGGCTGCGGCTTAGACCTTGGGCTTTACAGCCTCCAGAACCGTGAGAAATACGTTTCTATCTTTATAAGCCACCCAGTCTGGGGCGGTCTGTTACAGCCGCCTGAATGGATAAGACACTCATAAAACAGATCATACCATGAGGCCTACTTAACAATATGCCTCGAGGACCTTCTTTGTCAGTATACCCACATTGCCTTCTTTCTCTTTTAATTACAGTATTCAACACTTCCATACATCACTGGGGCTCCTCACAAGGAGGGCTCTGCTTAACCCCCACCCTCCCGTTTCACCCAGCCCCCACCCATCTCCCCTCGGGGAACCAGCAGTTTGTTCTCTATAATTGAGAGTCTGTTTCTTGGTTTTTCTTTCTCTCTCTCTTTTTTTTCCTTTGCTCATTTTTTTTGTTTCTTACATTCCACATATGAGTGAAATCATGCTATTTGTCTTTCTCTGACTGACTTATTTCACTTAGCATAAGACCCTCTCGTTCCATCCACATCATTGCAAATGGCAAGATTTCATTCTTTTTTATGGCTGAATCATCCTCCATTATATACACATACCATCTCCTCTTTATCCATTCATCTATCCATGGACACTTGGGCTGCTCCCTTGATTTGCCTATTGTAAATAAGGCTGCCATAAATGTAGGAGGGCATGTATCACTCAGAGTTAGTGTTTTTGTATTTGGGTGGTAAACACCCAGGAGTGCAATTACTGGATTGTAGGGTAGTTCTATTTTTAACTTTTTGAGGAACCTCCATACTGTTCTCCACAGTGGCTACAGCAGTTCTATGCATATAAAACGTTATTAGACATTGCCATATTGCCCTCTTAAAATGCATTACCAATTTACAAAGTGGACATTGTTTAAATAAGTAATAAGCATGTCCATTTCTTGCACTGGATATTGTTGTCCTATATAATTTTTACCATCTCGATGAGTGAAAAATTATATGTCATTGTCATTTTAATTTGCATTTCCCTGTTAGTAACACAAAATACCTTTTCATGTTTATTGACCATTTGTATTTTTTCTTCTGTCAATTGTCTGTTTGTATTCTATACTCATTTTTCTACTAGATGCTTGTATGTTTAAAAATTTTTTGTAAGAATTCTTTATATACTTTGGATAGTAATCCTTCATCTATAATACATGTTGAAATATTTTGCCTAGTTCATTGTATGATTAATTTCACTTACAGTGTTTTTCATCATTTAAAAGTTTTTAAGGGTACCTGGGTGGCTCAGTCAGTTAAATGTCTGCCTTCGGCTCAGGTCATGATCCCAGGGTTCTAGGATTGAGCCCCGCATCAGGTTCCCTGCTCAGGGGGAGTTTGCTTCTCCCTTTCCCTCTGCCGCTCTCCCTGCTCATGTGCTCGCTCTCTCTCTCTCAAATAAATAAATAAAATCTTTAAAATAAATAAATAAATAAAGTCCTTGTCTGCTAATTCCAACACTTGGGTTCTTTAAAACAAACAAACAAACAAACAAACAAACAAATAAATAAATAAAGTTTTTAAATGTTATGCAGTAAAATCTGGCCTTTTTTTAAAAGATTTTATTTATTTACTTGCAAGAGAGGGAACACAAGCAGGGGGAGTGGGGGAGGGAGAAGCAGGGTTCCCACCAAGCAGGGAGCCTGATGCGGGCCTCAATCCCAGGGCCCTGGGATCATGACTTGAGCCAAACGCAGAGGCTTAATGACTGAGCCAGCCAGGCGCCCCTGCTTATGATTTTTTGGGCTTACAGTCACTTTCCATAGCAAAATTATATAATTACCCCACATTTTTACAGTACTTTAAAATTTTATTTTCTGTTTATTACCTCTAAATCCATTTCCAATTTATTTTTTTTAGTATGTTGTGTGACAGGAAACAGATCGCTGTGCAGTTCAAAAATTATAATTAGTGATGATTCCGGGTCATATTAAAATGATATTATATTAATATCCTCCCAGGTAAAGAAATCAGAGAAAAGAGAAACCATTTTAGAAAGAAAGACTTCCACATAACGAGCTTAAGGATTGTAATTCTTTAGTTCGGTAGACAATTGCTTGGGTAGAATGATGCATTGCCCTACGAGATTAATGAGGCTTTGCTGAAACTTCCTTAGCTAGGCAACACATTCGTCAGGTCACCAAGTAAACCTAGAATAATTCAAATGACATTTATCAAACCCGAAACATAGGGAAATCCTTTTAAGGAAAGATAAGAAAGATGAGAAAGTAGAAAACCCCAAAGTCTACAGTGCACAAATTACCGGATTCGAGACAGAGTGTTCCGGAGTCCAACGACATAGAACAGAATGTTGGCGTCGGTGTTGCTGTAGATGCTATTGATGGCAGCCATGGTGGCACCCATTCTCCCCGCCGCGGCACAAATCACCACAGGAATCTCCTCCTCCATTTCCTCAGGAGGCTCAGAGTCATCGTCTGGAAACATCAAATCCAGTGTCTTAGAACATGAAGGAATTTCATAGTGGGGCCAGTTTAAATTGTCTTCCACACTCCTGGGGGAAGACAGCGTAGTGTAGAAGAGACAGCCGACTGTTCTTACCAGTCTCTTCTTCTCTTAGAAAAAGAACATTGGAATTTTAGCTGGCACATAGCCAACCATGAAAAATATATTTCTCAGACTCCCTTGCAAGTCTGTGCGAACGTGTTCTGACCAATGGGAGGTTAGCACAGGTATATGTGTGACTACTGGGTTTGCCTTTGAAAGCAATGTGTTGGCCTCCCCTCTTCCTTACCCTCTTCCCATTGTCTGGGATGGAGATATGATGACAGGACTTAGGGCAGCCATCTTGGACCACAAGATGGAAGCTACCTGTGGAGGACACCAAAAACCCAAGAGAGAAGGAATCTTGATCTGACGATTCCACACTTCTGGATGAAGTGGGGAATGGACACATCACACTTTCACTTGAGAAAGAAAATAAACTTCTGTTCTGATTCAGGCATTATTATTTTGGAGCTCTCTTACAGAAGCCAATCAGACAGCCTAACACAGACACACAGTTGAAAAATATGTGAAGAAATGAACGCCTCATTCTATTCAACAGTTCCTCAGCTCCTCAACTCTTCCCTGGATTGGAATATTTACCCTGCCAACGCTGCTATAAAATCTACTGCTTGTGATCTTCCTTCTCTTATCCATCCTCCAGTCAAGTTCTAAAAGTTGATAGCAAGAGAAAGGCGGTAAATGAAAGAGCATGACTAATGTACAAGATGAATAATTGATTGTTCTTTTGAGCTGTGGCTGTGATATAAAATACTGGTGTTGTAACATCATAGTTTGGCACCACAATGCAATTTTCCAGGATGAAGGATAATAATTACCAGTAGGTAGAGTGCCCATGATCAGATGTCCTTTTGGTTTTTACTTGAAGCTCACTCTCTCTTTACAGATACTTTTTGCAAAATACCACTCAGATGCAGGATAGTTCTAGCTGATATTTAATCCAACAGCTATATATTAAACTAACTACCAGGACCTGTGCTTTGTATAACTTAAGGAACATTGAAGGGTCTGCCCCTTCTCCTCCAATGTCTCTTCACAGGCTGGCCACCACACTGGACATGTCCACCAGGAGAATAAGTTTGTTTTCACAGTATCTTTACTGACACGAGGAAATGCTCATAATACAATGTCAAGGGGGAAAAGAATACAAAATTTTCTCTAGTATTTGGTGTACAAAGTCACCACAGGAATCTCATCTAGCGAATGATCCCAATGTGATATATACAGACATACATATTTCAAATGGATCTACATCTGTTTATGGAATTATGAGTGATTTCAGCTTCCTTATTTGCATCTCTTCTGTTTTCCAAATTCTCTAAAGTAACCATTGTTACTTTTATTAAAAAAAAAAGAAAGAAAGAAAGAAAATATTTCTTCAGGGATTATTCCTTTGGACTAACCCGTCATCATGGGGAGGTTTCCTCATCATGCGGCATGTTACCTGCCGGCAGTGAAGTGAACTGCCCCAAATGCAAATCCAACTATGTTTCTCCACTGCTTCCCATCCTCCAGGGGTTCCCGTACGGTAAAGCCACCTCTCCTTTGCCTGGTACACAGGGTGCCTCATGATCCAGCCCCTGCTCGCTTCCCTAGCTCTGACTCCTTCCATTCCGGCAATACTAAGCTACTTGTGGTCCCCTGAATACTGCACCAGGCAGGTTGTCCCTGTCCCCAGTGCCTTTGCACATACCGTTCCTGATGCCTGGAATGCTCCTTCCATCCTTTCCTGCATGGCTAACTCTGACACCGTCATTCCAGATCAGACCCTTCAGGACACCTGCACAAATTAGTTCAACCCCTGTCTGTGCTTACTTTGGCCTTGTTTGTGGCTGGATTTAGCTACATTGAAATTTTTGTTGTTGTTGTTATTGTTGTTGTTGTTGTTGTTGCATGTCTTTCCTTTCTCTCCCATTACACTCGGAGCTCCATGAGGACCGGGACAGTATCTCATTCATCTCTATCTGCTCACTTGCAGCTAGCATAGTGCCTGGAACATGATAGATTCTTAATATATTTTGGAGAAATGGATGAATGGATAGATGAATTTATTAAATACCTCTCTTTGAGCCCTTACCCCACTGCACACAAAGCATCTATTCATGTGTCTGTCTGCCCCGCTAGACTGTGAGCTCATTATAGGATCCCTGCTGAGTCTGGCACCTAGGAAGCACTTAATAAAAGTTTGCTGGACTTAACTGAACTGAACTGATGTGTAGACCTCACAGAACAGGGCTTTGGAGGAATGATTCCTGGGCTACTCTGAGGCGCAAAGAGAGAGAAGGCTAGAAAGCTGGGGCAGAGCCAGGCTGTCAGGCAACAGGCAGAGTAAGGGAGGAGGAAGATGTCCCCAAGGAAAAGGGCCACCCCAAGCGGTCAAACACCAAGTTTACAGCTCCGCTACAGACCGTCATACTGCCACACTTCTTAGGAGCCTCTGCCAGTCTGAGGAGTTGGAAGCTAACCTAAGCCAAAAACACTGCTCTCTGCCAAGAAGTCTTCCCTGGATAGAATATGGATGAGGCACACTGGAGAAAGAGGGGGAGAGATTTATCAACTGTAAATTCTTCACTAATGTCTCATCCTTGTGGCTTCTTGGGGAATCATCCACCATATTTGAATCTGTTGTGCCAATAGGTGCCTAAGCCAATTCACCATAAGATTTAGCTGCTTGGTGCCCATAAAATCTCTAGAAAACACCATACTGATGGCAGTATGGACTAGAAATGTATTACATTGCACTAGTCTGTTCCTACAAGCAGCTGTTATCAGACCATGCCCATTCCTAGAAAAAGTGAAATGTCTGATCTCCCAACGCCAAGTCTCTGAATCCCATTTCAAATTAGGATCGTTTCAGCCAAGCATGTAAACTTGTCTCACTTCAAATGGGCCAGGCATGAATCACCAGCTAATTATCAGGAGATTACATCAAATGTCATTATCAGGAGAACACACAAAACGGCACCGTGCTTTTCGTCAGCATGTGACTTGGCAGGGCTTCTGCATAGTACCTTATACCACCAGTTCTTTGAAAATAGAAAAATTAATATGGAATAGGTGGAGCACAGAGGGGTTTTACTGATTCTGTATTCTAGAATGGTCGATAAATGTCATTATACTTTTCTCACAGCCCATGTACAACAGCAGGAGTGAACCCTAATGCTGCAGACTGTGGACACTGGGTGATAATGATGTGCCCATGAAGGTTCATCAGTTGTCCCTAATGTACCATCTGGTGGGGGATGTTATTAGTGGGGGAAGCTCTGTGCGTGGGTAGGGGCAGGGGTTATATGGGAAATCTCTGCCTTCCACTCAGTTTTGCTGTGAACCTAAAACTGCTCTTTTTCGTACACTTTTTGAAAAAAGTTTTATTTATTTATTTGAGAAAGAGAACACGAGCAGGGTGAGGGGCAGAGGGAGAAGCAGAATCCCAGCTGAGCAGGGAGCCCGATGCGGGGACTCGATCCCCGGACTCCAGGATCATGACCTGAGCCAAAGGCAGAGGCTTCACCAACTGAGCCACCTAGGTGCTCCTAAAACTACTCTTTTTAAAAAATAAAGTCTATTAAAAATATTAATACGCACTTCTTGAAAAAAACTCCAGCCCCAATTTCCAATAAACCATGATGATCTTCTTCAGACCTCTCCACTCCCATCCCAAAGGTAGATCTCTGCTACGGGTGCAGTGCGTGCCTCCCAAATCCTTCTTTGTGTTATTCCAAAAGGAAATATACCACTTACGTGTGGTGTTTTCACACCAAAGTGAAATCATACTTTTCACGGTTTTCTGTAACTTAGCGTTTTCCACTTAACATAACACAGACGTCTTTCCATGTCAACACTATATCCTTTTGAATGGTGGTCCATTAACACTGATTCTTGTTTCTTTAACTCTGAATGGGATAAAAATGTGACACTGGACCCATTCATGGGCTCCAAACACTTTGTTTCTCGGTATAGGGCTAATTAATAAGCCAGGATGTGCATTTCCTTACCGTTGTTTTAACAGCTGTTACGAAAGCTATTCATTTCTCTCTGTGGAGAAAGGAATTTGTAGTGGGATTCAACTGGCCAAATGTGTTGGTTTATGGGCAGGGATTGAAGGGCGAGGAGGAAAGAATTTGAAGTTCAGACAACTTTTGACCTTGTATGGCTTCCTTTCTTTAGTGAGGCATAATTTATTGTCAGGGACTGAATTGCGTAAATTCATATGTTGAAGCCCTAACCCCTAGTACCTCAGCATGTGACTGCATTCGAAGACAGAGCCTTTAAAGAGCAATTAAGTGAAAAATGAGGCCATTAGGCTGGGCCTTAATCCAGTATGACTGGTGTCCTTATAAGAAGAGGAAGGGACCCCAGAGATGTGAACACTCAGAAAAGGTCATCAAAGGACACAGGGAGAACTGTGAGCCCAAAAGAGAAGTCGGGAGAAACCAACACTGCTGGCACCTGGATCTTGGACTTCCAGCCTCCAGAACTGTGAGGAAATAGATTTGTGTTGTTTGGGCCACCCAGTCTGTGGTACTTTGTTAAGGCAGCCCAGGTTGACTGATACAGATTTCCTAAAATTTGGTAATTTTGGAATTTTCTTAAAATTTCCTACTGTAGGTATAGGGTTTCATGATTTTTAGTAAATTGATAGAGTTGCACAACCATCAATCAACACAATCCTATTTTAGAACATTTCCACCTTCCTGAAAAGTTCCTTAAACTGGGTTGTAGTCAATCCACTCCTGCTCCCAGCCCCAGGCAATCATGGCTCTCTTTTCTGTCTCTATAGATTTACCTTTTCTAGAAATTTCTATATATGGAATGTATAATATGTGGGCTTTCAGGTCTGGCCTCTTTCATGTTGTATAATCTCTGTGAGGTTTATCCACAGGGAGCACATATTACTGTGTTCCTTTTTATTGTTGAAAAGGACTCCGTTGTGTCAATATACTACATTTTATCTACTCACTAGTTGACTCCCATGTGGATTGTTCCCAGTTTGCAGCTACAAAGAATGCCCTAGAAACATTTGTATACACATCTTTACGTGGAATCATTCTCTTTTCAGATGCTCCTCATGTTCATTTAGACCAGATTATACATGTTTTGAACTGTTTTTTTAATGAATTTTTTTTTATATTAAGATAAGTCAGCTTTGTGAGAACAGGGACATTGTTTTGTCACTGTTGTATGTTCAGTGCCTAAGTTAGCTTAAGAAAAAAAGTGTGGGGGCGCCTGGGTGGCACAGCGGTTGAGCGTCTGCCTTCGGCTCAGGGCGTGATCCCGGCGTTACGGGATCGAGCCACGTCAGGTTCCTCTGCTGGGAGCCTGCTTCTTCCTCTCCCACTCCCCCTGCTTGTGTTCCCTCTCTCACTGGCTGTCTCTATCTCTGTCAAATAAATAAATAAAATCTTTAAAAAAAAAAAAAAAAAAAAAAAAAAGAAAAAAAGTGTGAATGAATGTATATAATGTACCAAAATATTAACTGTATTTGTCTTTGGCTGACAGAGCAAAAGGTAATATTTTTCTCTTCTGCATTTGCCATAATGTATGTGTTTGATTAATATAAAAATTAAATTATTTAAAAATAGGGGCATCTGGCTGGCTCAGTTGGAGGAGTGTACGACTCTTGATCTCAGTGTTGTGAGTTTGAGCCCCACACTGAGTATGAAGATGACTTAAAAATAAAATCTTTATAAATAGTATAATATAATATAATATAATATAATATAATATAATATACATGCTCTCAGTGCTTCTTAATTTTTCTGTGGGTTGATTTTGTGTGTTCAGAGGTTGTGAAGGTGCCTTTTCAAGCAATTCACCCCTTAGGGGGGAAACCGGGCTCCTCCGCACAGCTGAAAGAGGATATAGGGTCAACACAGGATCTTTTTAAATTGAGAATTCTGAGGCTACTGCTGCACTGATGGGAATGAACCAGCAGGGAGAAGAGAGAAAAGGCAATTTTCATAATCAAAATTATTGCGAGACTCAAAGGATGGATGTAAAGCAAGCAACCCAAAGTGTAGTCCCAGAACCTAGTGTCACTGGGAGCTCATTAGAAATGCACATTCTCAGGTCCCACCCCAAATCTACTAATTCAGAATTTCTCAGGGTGAGTCCAAGTATTGTGTTTTAATGAACCCTAACTGTGATTCTTATACGTGATAAAGTTTGAGTAGCACTGATCATTCTAGAACATCACCGAAAAGTTGGCCTTGGGTCGATATTCTACAAGCAGGTCCTTGGGATCTGACCAAATTGTGGCTTGTCTCTTAACCCAGCTACTGAAAGGAATCAAAGGAATGTATTTAAACGACAGTCCTAGGTATCTCATCTTGATGGATTATATGCTTGTTTACCTGTCTCATTCTTTTTTTAAAATTCTTTTTATTGTGGTAAAAAACACATACAACATATCGTCTTCACCATTTTTAAGTGCGCAGCTCATTGTATTAAATACACTCACACTGTTGTACAACTCTCGCCACCGTCCATCCCCATAACTCTTATAAAATTACAAGAGTTTTATAAACTCATCTTATAAAACTACAACTTATATCCATTAAGCAAGAACTCCCTATTCCCCCTCCTCCCCCCCAGCCCCTGCCAACTGCCATCATACTTTCTGTCTGGATGATTTTGGCTGTCTAAGTATCTCATCTAAGAAGAATCACACAGTATTTGTCTTTTTGTGACTGGCTTATTTCAGTTAGCATACCTGATTCATTCCTGAGCACAGTCTCCTTATGAACTTTCTTATACAGGATCCCACAGAGAGTCACAATCAGAAGGAAGAGCAACACCTGATTAACTGAAATAAAAACAGAAACACGTTCAAGTCTAACTTACCAAGCTGAGATTTGAGGACCGTTTAGAAGAGTCGTAAGAGCAGATGCCTTCCCTGACATACATAGCAGTGGTGTTCTGGGACCTTTCTTTAAGCCGATCGCATATGCAGTACAGGTTAGCCTGGGGTGCTGCTGACGGTCAAGGATATGGAGAGGTAGTTTAAGGAGCCTCCAGGGCTGCCCCCGGGCAGTCTGATGGCAGAGGTTGCAACCTTCGTGCCTTATGATGCTGCCTCCACGGCCACTTCCTGTGCGTGAATACTTCATTTCAGTTGATAGCCAACATTTATATAATGCTTACGATGAGCCCGTGCTTCTTATGAGTACACGTTCTCAGCTATTATAACATAGCTGCTGCTTGGTTGATTCAAACATGGGTCAAGGATGACATACAGAAAATTCTTGCCCTGAGTAAGAAGCCAGAAGACCCAAATACTCTTCCAGTTCTAAACACCCAGGACAATCTGTTCCAGAAGAGTTTCACTTGCCCTTGGGATCTGCTGAGAAGCCAAGTGACATAGGTCAGTGTTTTCCTAAAATGGGGCACATGCCATGTGATTGTACATGAGGGGGTTTAGGACCTTCAGGGTCATGGCATTGCGTAACGTGAAATCAAAGCATGAGAAATCAGTTTAATTTCAGGTGCAGGCAGGCAACAAAAGCTACCCAGAATTGAATAACATTGTTCTAATCATACATATTTGTATAATCACCTTCTTTTTATGATAGGAGGTAGCTTATTCTACTTACAGTAAGGATATACACTTTCTATTGTAAAGTACACATAATTTTTTAAGTGAGTCAACTTAAAAAGTCATGCGTAGGACAGAAGAAACACAATGATGAAAAATTGAGAAGGTGGGGCATTGCTCTACACGGAGCGCAAGTACCTGAAGTCTGGAAAATGTTGGTAGGAGAGGAAGGGGCTAGGATTTCAAGTGAGACTCAAATCGTGTTTTTATCACCTCTTAGCTGTGTGGCTTTGGACACATTACTTAACCTCTCTGAGCTCAGCTGGCTCGTCAGCTCCATGAGGACTGTAACTGGAATATTAATCATTGTCTCACATGGACCCTTTGAGAGTTAACAAAGGCAATGTAGACCCAATCAACACGTTACAATTGTTAATGTTATCATTTCCTACTTTTGTGCATCAAGGTATTTACATTTATTGGCCTCATACTGATATATCTTCTGGCCCCTAGGCCTTTGGCTTCACATTTGCAAAAGGAAGGAGTCAGTCTCCAGGGCTGTCTTCCGGAGATACATTCTGAGGCTCAATGATTCTCCTGTGCTGACATCCAGTTCTTTCTGCCTTTCTGGATTATCACATTCAGCCAGAGACAACCGGATACTAGACCCAGTTTAAAACCAAACTACAGAGAAATAGAAGATAAGGAACAAAGTCCTGTAGTTTATCAATATGTCTGATTAACATTTACCTGCCACAGCCAGTTTGGGGAAGCAACTCAGTGTCTACTACCACCTCTGTTTTTTTGTTTTTTTGGTTTTTGTTTTTAGTATAGCATGTCCTATGCAATATTTGGGATATACTGACACCAAAATATCATTCATAGTTAATCTGAAATTCATATCTTACTGGATATCTTGTCTTTTCATCTGCTACATAAGGCAACTTTCCCCTGAGGCTAACAGTAACACAACTGGATTACTACGTTTCCCTCCCAGGTTAGATCTGCTAGATCTGAAATCAAGGGCAAATCCAGGTTCTGATGGGGTCTGAAGATTATATAATTTAAGGTGACTCTTTAAGAACAGGAACACGAAATTACAACTGCTAAATTAAATAGAAGCATTAATATTTATTTAAAATGAGAAAATAAATTATATTTATAAGTTTTATAGAAATGTATGACCCCTCTCAGGACAAATCCATCTCTGGACATAATACTTAACAACTTTCCACAGGCATCATTCTGAAATGATGATGCCAAGAATTGCCTGTGGGAAAATTACCCATGAAAAATCACAGAGGATTTTTTTTTTAAGCCAAGATCTAGCATCAAAATAGTCCTTCAAAATATCTATTTTTAATAATCATGATTGGGAAAAGCTGTAATCTTACTTTTCCGTAACAAAGCCATGTGTGTTCACGCAGACAAAAACTGTGACCTGTGGATTGAAGAACAAAAATTTATTTAAAACAGAATCAACCCAAAAGTCATCACACAATGATTAAGGACCATGTCTTTGGTGTTCTTTTTTTTTTTTTTTAAAGATTTTATTTATTATTTATTTGACAGAGAGACAGCCAGTGGGAGAGGGAACACAAGCAGGGGGAGTGGGAGAGGAAGAAGCAGGCTCCCAGCAGAGGAGCCTGATGCGGGGCTCGATCCCAGGACCCTGGGATCACGCCCTGAGCGGAAGGCAGACGCTTAACGACTGGGCTACCCAGGTGCCCCTGGTGTTCTGATATGTAGCAAACTGTGGCTTCATTCTTTACTAGAACTTTGGAAACATATTTCTTGAATGTATAGCTCCCCTCTTCCAATTAATTTCTCTGGCTATACAAACAGTACAAATGGCGCCCAAGGGGTAATCTTTTGTCTTCAGGGTGTTTCGTTTTGTTTTGTTTTTGTTTCTGTTTTTACCTTCTCCAAAAATAGCCCTGTCGGCTCCCCAAGTTAGCAAATCAGATGGTGCTAACTGAAGAAACATCACACAAGAAGGTCTCCTTGATCTAAAATATCAACCCCATGCATATTTTCTGCTATTATAACTGCATTCTTTGACAAGGAAATTTTTATATCCTTAGGGACCCCTTGTGGGAACAGAACTATATCTTACACTAAATCCAATCATTCATTCCATGAGTATTTTTTGAGATCCTACTAAAAGCCCAGCACTGTGCTATGTACTAGGGATGCACCAATGAACGAATCAGTCCCAGTCCCTATCATCATGGGGCTTTCATCCTGAGGGCAAACAGATATTAAAATGTAACAAATAGGGGCGCCTGGGTGGCTCAGTCATTAAGGGTCTGCCTTCAGCTCAGGGCGTGATCCCAGGGTCCTGGGATGGAACCCCGCATCGGGCTCCTCCGCTGGGAGCCTGCTTCTTCCTCTCCCACTCCCCCTGCTTGTGTTCCCTCTCTCGCTGGCTATCTCTCTCTCTGTCAAATAAATAAATAAAATCTTTAAAAAATAAAATGTAACAAATAAAATAGATTATGGTAAGAGATATGAAGGAAACAACAGAGGTCCTAGGATAAAGATCAACAGAGTTGGGGAGTGTTTCAGGAAGAGAAATCAGGAAAAGCCTCACTGATGAGATGGCATTTGATCAGGAGGAAGAGCAGGAGCCAGAGGGGAGAACGCAGAAGGAAACAGCAAAGTGAAAAGGAAAGGAAACAGCAGGTGCAAAGGCCCTGTGGCTGAAAAGAGCTCTGAGTATTCTATCAATGCAAGAGGTTCAATGTAGCTGGAATGGAGTGGACTAAAGAAAAGACTAGCCAGGTAAGACTGGAGATAAACTGTGGTGTTTTTAAAAGAGTTTAGATTTTATTTCAAATGCATGCAACTCCCTCCATCAGTTTTTGTCTTCATTAAAGCCCCCAAAGCAATGTTTTCAAACATTCCCATGGAAATTCTGATGGTAAAGGAGAGTAAACACTCAAAGTCATTCATAATGAGCTCTAAAATACAAGCTTCTTGCATTACCTTCAGATTCTTGTAAAGTATACAAGAATAAGGAAAAATAATGACTCCTTTCATTGTTAGCAGAGGTCCCCTCAGAGCGAAAACTCTCTGTTATCATGAAGTCAAAGTCTTCCATGCATGGATGGGGTGGGCAGGGATGAGAGCAGGAACATGTTAAATGAGTCCAAGTAAATGATGAACTGAATCTTGGGGTTAGTAGCAGCCCAAGAACAGTAGGTGGGGAGGAGAAAGATCCTGTTGCAGGGGCTGCCACTTGCTCATGAGAACTTCTTTCCTTGTGACAGGTGACCCCCAGGGACTTTTCAGGAACCGGGAGGCCCAAAATTCAGTCCACAGTCTTCTGCCATGCTCTGCAGCTTCTAACCCCCACCCTACCTCCACACTGCTTTCCCCCCAGGATCTAAAGTCATGTGTCAACGTGTTCGGGGGAAATCAAGGAAAGGGGGCCCTTGTTGGACATGGAGAACAGCGGACAGAGGCAACTAAGAAAAAGTGCTGTGGGCACTTTAAATGTAAGGGAACGTAAGCCACTAGGAAGTCATGGGAATTTTAGAGGGGATACTGGATGGGGGAAAGGTGAGTCCATTTTACATGAGTCTCCAAACCTATGGCTGCTGGCAGAAATCTTAACCTTTTTTGAGACATAAATCTCAAAAGTCTGCTGAAGCCCCTAGACCTCTTTCTAGAATAATGTTTTTTAAAGCTTAAAAATGTATCGTATTACAAAGAAAACCAATTACAGAATTTTAAAGAAAAGGAAGCCATCAACACATTGGAGAAAAAAAACCCCAAATTTGTGACATAATATATATACCTCTTTATTAAGTAGCAACTATTAGCAAGTGTAATAGTTACAGTCAGTTGAGGTAGTGGGGAGCTTTAAAGAAGTGGGAGATACCTCAACAACTGTAACGTGGCATGAAAATATCTGATTTCTTCAGGGGATGATGGCACAGGTATACAGTAACTTCTGTGATTTGTCGCCTACATTCACAATTGAAAGAAGCCCTTAGTTCCAGGTAGAGGCTAGTGAAAGTGAAGGGTTTTTTTAGGTGCGCCTAAGTGGCTCAGTCGGTTAAATGACAGGCTCTTGATTTCAGCTCAGGTCACGATCTCAGGGTCGTGGGCTTCTGCTCAGGGGGGAGTCTGCTTGAGATTCTCTCTCCCTTTGCCCCTCCTGCTCCACCTCCCCACCCCCACTCCAGCCTCCACCCCCAACCCCACCTTGCGCATGCTGGTGCGCTCCCTCTCCCTCCCTCTTTAAAAAAAAAAAAGAAAAAGATTTTTTTCACATCTAAGTACATGAAATTCTGTAGAATGTATCGATGGACACTTAGGCAGTCTGTGCACCCCGGGTTAAAGGTTAGACCCCCTGGGCTTGGTAGACTCAACTGCCATTTGGGTCAAGACAATGTTTTCGCTCTTCTAACATCTAGAAAAACTGCTGCTCTAGGAAGATATGCCAGATTTGTCCTGAGGGTTTTCATAGGCCCAGGTTTACTATGTGACACTCCAGGTGACAGACAGGATGAGGCCCCAGTCCCAGGCAAACATCAGACAGGCGCAGGCTGACTTTCAGGGGGACTGCCAGAGACAGGAGTGTAAATGGAAAAGAAAGCCCTCCAAGGAAGGCTGGAGGGATGCCAGAGACAGACTTGGGATAAGATTTCCTATTTTGCACTGCTGGCCTATTAAAGGTCATCAAAACGGCCACCTTTGCAACTTCATATAGACCGATGTTGAAAAGTCCTCTGCCTCTATATTGAAGACTACAGAAGATAAAGAAGGGGCCAGGATACAAAACAGAGGGAGACTTTCACTTATTAGTCCTATGGGGCTTATCCTGCACTTATTTAATACCCAACACGACCCTCTGCACCAAACAATTAGGGCCCCAGGTATAAACGGCTGGAACAAACCCAACTGATAGGTTCTAATAAACAGACTTGGCACCTATAGAATGTTGAATCACGTGGAAGTATCATCTATTCAAACAGACAGTTAAGTTCCAGAGAGCCTAAGCATGCATGTGCGTGCGTGCACACACACACACACACACAAACACACACACACAGGTGCTACCCGGCCAACTTTTTACACAGAGCCCTTGGCTTTGCATGAGACAAATTCAGGGCAAATTCTAAGTGGCCTATCAACGAGATATATTCCAGGAACAGCATCTTTTAACAGGAGAGGCCAACTGCTTCTTCAGAGAATAAAGAACTGGCCTATGAGAACAATTTTTCTGCCAAGACATTTGATGCATGTTTGCAAGGTGATTTCTTGGTGGTCTTCTGGATTTCCATAAATTTCATATGGCCAACTTCCATAATTAGAAAGAGTGCTTCACCCAGAGAAACACAAATTGTGTTTCAGTATACCTGGTGGTTTTGGTTTCTTTTTTTAAAAATAGTCTTCCTTTCTGTGACACAAGTTATTTATTAAAGGCACAGAATCTGTTCAAAATTTGATGTGTTGAATCTCAAATATTTACACAGAGAATTCACTTTTTTGGTTATATCATTCTGTATATTTTAACACATGCAAAAATTCTTGTACTAAGAATTTATTGTATCTCATACAACAAATGGAATAGAGAACAATTCCAACACCTCCGAAGAATTCTCTTGTGCTACCCTTTTGCAAGCAGACCCTGCCCAACACCTAGCCCCTAGAAAACACCAATCTGTTCTCTGTCCCTACAGTTTGGCCATTTCCAGAATGCCATATAAATGGGATCATGCAGCACACAATCTTTTGAGACCCTCATCTTTCACTTAGCATGATGTATTTGGGATTCGCACTTGTTATTGAGTGTGTCAATAGCTTTTCCCTTTATCATTGTTTAGGGTTCCATTGTATAGATGTACCACAGTTTACCCATTCACCTACTGAAGGACATCTGAGTTATTTTCTGTGTTCCGTGATTATGAATAAAGCTTCTGTAAACACTTGTTTACAGGTTTCTGTGTGATTTTAAGTTTTCAGTTGTCTGTGTTAAATACTTAGAAATCAGATTGTGGGGTCATTTGGTAGAGTGTATTTAACTTCATAAGAAACTGCTTATCTAAATAAATAAAATCTTAAAAAAGCTAGGGCGGGAGGGGCGGAAACCTGGGTGGTTCAGTTGGTTAAACACCTGCCTTCAGCTCAGGTCATGATCTCAGGGTCCTGGGATCAAGCCTGCATGGGGCTCCCTGCTCAGCAGGGATTCTGCTTCTCCCTCCCTCTGCTGTTGTGTTCTCACTTGCTCTCTCGCTCTCTCCCTCTCAAATAAATTAAAAAAAAAATCTTTTAAAAAAGAAAGAAACAAAGAGTGTGGGCATTTGAAAAAAATTAAATAAATAACAATTTGTCTTGAAAGCCCAAAGTTTATTTTAAAATTAAGTTGATCCTTCTTCATTATGGTCCTTCAAAGGAACTTCTAAACTTGACATTTGACTGGAGGCAGCAGTCAGCAAACAGGGAATACTAACCTTTAGAAACCAGCAGCATGACAGAGAGAGCCTCTGGGAGGCGGCACGAAAGGCCAAGATGTCATAGTGCCCCAGGGCTCCCTCATGAATCCAAGTGTTGTGAGAACTTGTTGGCAGTGATCTTGGGAAGCTCTTCCATAGGAAACTCTTTAATTCACTGTAAAGAACCAGCTACAACATCCCTTTTATTTCCCCAGGCTCTAGACTTAGTCTACCTCTGCATTGGCCCCCTCTCCTCTTCCCCTCTTGCACCCGGAAGACAACTGAGTCAAAGCAGCACATTACTTAGGACTCTTTGGATATTGACTTCGGCTACTTTTGTCCACTTATGATTTTAGATGATATGCATTCAGCTGACTCTTTGAGATGATGCAAGCTTAGAACGGTCTCTGGCCACATGTTCCCTCTTCCCCACTCCATGAAGGAAGGCCATCCAGCACCACAAGAGAGAATGAGGGGAAGGGCAAAAGGATCTGAGACTGAGTCCCTGATGCCAGCTCGACCCTGGGAATCCCCATTAGCCAAACCAATCAATTCCCCTTTCTTCCTTAAATTGCTTGAAATGACATTTTCTTGCAAACAAGAGTCCTTATAAATACACTCCTTGTGGCCAGAATCATGTACACCTGCAGGGAGAGTTTTGCAGGGCTAAATAATAATTCCAGCTATCATTTATTGCATGTTTAATTTGCACCCAGCCCTATGCTGACCAGGTCTGTCATCTCCTTTCATTCTTACAATACTTTTCAGGCAGATATCTCACCATCTCCAGGTTTCAAATGAGAAAATTGTGGCTCAGAGAAGTTCAATAACTTGCTCAAAATCACGCAGCTACTAAATGGCAGAGCAGGGATGTGAAATGAGGGCTCTCTGACTTCAAAGCCCATGCTCTTGAAACGCAAGGAGCTGGAGGGCTTGACGGGCCATTCCAGCTCCCCCAGGAAGCAGGGGAGTCGGGCTCCAGGTAAGAGATGGCCCTGTGTGTTGATGGAGCGTCAGTCAAGTTTGGTCAGCTCACCCCTGAGTGCTCGGTGACTGTAACTACTGAGGTCATGCCAGAAGCAGAGAGAAAGTGCTGACTAGTTCGAGACGGGGGCTCACCTTTTCCCTGTCCAGCATGTTGCCTACTTGAAAATCCCTTTAAGACAAAGCAAGAGGCTCCAGGAAACTGACAACGGCACGTCTCATTGCCAGGCACGGCAGCGGTGAGCCAGGGAGAGAAATTCCTGAAGCACACTCTCGGAGGAAACTTTCTGAGCAGCTTTCAGAATATAACGCAGGAGTGGAGTCCTGGAGAAGCATGGCCTTCCAAAAGAAAGCCTGTTTTATTTAATTTCTTGAAAATATGAAATTATAAAGATTTGGCATCCTCTCCGTCTTCACAGCTGCATCTCCTGTCTGATGGTGGCACTTTCTGTGTAAGCTGCTGTAAGTTGCTGTTTCTGCTACTTGCAGTCAAAAGCATTCTGATAGATTAAGGAGGTGCTCGAGAAATGTTTGCAGCTTCTAGATACTAGCTCATGATGTGGATTTGGTAGTGGGATCAGACTTGCAAAGAGGTAGAAAACCGACAGAGGAAGTCAGGGACATGTGCTGCAGGAAACAGCTGGGGGATGTCCTAAGACCCTATAGAATAAGAGGCAGAGACCTGGGGCCACAAGAAATGGGACTGTTTGGGGCAGAGCCTGGGAGAGCATCTTGGGGGTGAACAGCTCCTGCACGTAAAGACATGCTTTCTTGCCTCTGAACTTTGGTTCATGCAGTCCTTTCTACCTGGAATGCCCTTTCCCCTTCTCTTTCCCCAGTAAACTGTTACTTGTTCCTTCAAGACTTAATTCAGGCATTACCTCCTTCAGGAAGTCTTACCTGATTACCCTGCCTGGGTGCTCCCCTGATCTCCATTCCTATCCCTATCCCTGCACTCAGAACACTGTTCTAGTATCATGGGTATGCCCATCTTCTCCCCTAAATCATGAGATGACTGGGGACAGGCACTGTGGCTTGCCCACCTCTGTGTGCCTCAATAAACGTGTGTGGAATGAATGAATGAGAAAGAGGGGAGAGGAAGAAAGGGAACAAGGCTCTTGTTCTGTTCCTCAATCCCAGGAAGAAAGGGGGCAGCATACCATTACTCAGGAAAAAAGCCAAGAGGGGACTGTGGATCTAGTCCAGGAATAAAAGCAGACGGCCCTGGTCTTTTTGTTAGCCTTTTTCTGACCATCAATACAAGAAGTCCCAGGAACTGTGTTCCCTGCGCTTTTCTAAGTTTTCTTAGGCTGAGTGACTCCTGTGTGGTGGCTTCTCTGCAGTCGTAAATAGCCAAGCCTTTGGCATTGAAGAGCCCATGGGCTTGTCTTCAAGACAGGAAGAAAGATGGAGCCTCGAAGCCAGTGTTGGAGAGAAGGATTCCCTAGGCAAGACACTGGGGGGGGGGTGGAGAGTGGCAGCTTCAAAGAGCAGAGGAAAGAAGGCTGGGGTCCCAGGGCCTGTGACTAGGAAGAAAAGGGGAGTTTAGAGAATTGGTCCGGACCTAAGAAGTGACCGTTAAGTTTAAAAATGGGCCCCTGAAGACCTTACACAGGGAGCTATTTTACCAGATGCCAAAGGGTTCAGGCCTATGGCCAAATCTGGAAAGAATGTTTTAAGACCTGGCAGTGGCTAAGCGACTTAGCTCTGCCTTGGAAGAAAAGGCAAAAGTGGCAAGAACTCCAGAAAAATATTTCAAAAATCAGAGCCCCTAAGTTTTAGTCTACATGCCAACTCTAATCAGTGGGTAGGGGCTTTCAGTATTGCTAAATTGAGAAGGGATCTAAAGCTATCACCAGAGTTGGGTAAAGAGAAAGAAAAAGAAAAGTAAAGAAAGAAAGAGCTCTGATTGATTAATCCTGTCTGTTATGGGTTTAGGTAAGGAGGAATAGGAAAGAACCTGAAAATCAGAATGAAAGATAAAAGAGGGGGCTCCTTTTTTTTTTTTTTTTTTTTGAGAGAAGAGAGAGCACAAGCCAGGGAGGAGAGGCAGAGGGAAAAGCAGACTCCCTGCTGAGTAGGAAGGCTCACATGGGGTTCGATCCCAGGACACTGCGCTCAATCCCAGGACCCCAGGACCCCAGGACCATGACTTGAGCCAAAGGCAGAAGCTTAAACAACTGAGCCACCCAGGTCCCCAAAAGGGGGCTCCTTAAAGATATTACTGAATGACTTAAATCTGGCAGGCCTGTACCTGAGTGGAAATATCATGGCCATTGTCATTAGAAAGAGTTGACTTTCAATCCTCGTTCTGCCCCATTTTTTAGCCATGCAAGCCTGGGCAATTTACAAAACCCAATGAGTAAAATGGGGCTGTGCTGCCGATTTAATTAAATAGCCTATAATAATAATAGGTAACATTTACGTAGCAATTTCTATGTGACAGGCATTGTTTTATGACCTTTACATACATCCACTAATTCAATCCTCACAACAACCCATAAAGATACTATCCCTGATTTACCCATGAGGAAACTTCAAGTTCAGGGAGGCTGACACAATTAACGAGTGGCAGAGCTTCCCACCCAGGCAGTCTGGCTCTGAGTTCTCATTCTTAACCATCTTAATCGACACTGAAGCCATCCACTTTCCACTGCTGACTGCAACCATTATGTTGTCAAGCAACTGACATAAGCTCTGTGATTAAACTTCCCTCCATAAGACTTGCACCCTGCAGTTTTTGCACACGCATGAAACATTTTACAGAGCACTTCATCTTAAACCATGCGAGCTACGGAGTCATGAACAGGACAAGAGCATGCGTTCACCTGAAGAAAGGAGAAAGAAGGACAAAATCAGGACTCGGGAATTTGGTCTCTCATGAAACATCTCTGGCCTTTTTACTTTTTGCTCTAGCACGAATGGTTTACTCAAGATCCACCAAAATACACAGGACAGAGAAGCCAGATGAGGCAGTCCTCGCCTGGAGGACCTGCTCTGCTTTCTCCTGTGTTGGAATGAAGCGTTCTTTCACAGAATGGTTGCAGAGCAGGTGCCAACCAACTATGGGCCCTGCATCAAATCCTGCCCATTTCTTGTAAGTCGAGTTTTATTGGAACATAGCTAGGTTTATTCTTTGACCTTTGGTCTCCGGCTCGTCTCACACTATGACAGCAGATCTGAGTATGTGCAAAACAGACCATATGGCTTGCACAGCCACCATTCTGGCCCTTTGCACAAAAACTGCTGATCCCAGCTGTCCATTTTAGGCCAGATTTTCTATATATCAGTATGGCACAGGTGATCATCTCATGTCCTTAACTAGGGAAGGAAGAACACCACATCCCCTTGGGTGTTTGCTAGGGAAGGTATGAAATAGCATGTCTGTAAGAGGAACAAAATGAAAACAAATGTGGCCAGAATAGGATACGGCAAAGTGTGCTCTGAGAAAGGCTAATCAACGTTATGTGATAAAACAGTTCTGGGGTCCACCGGGAACTTTGGTGGTAAACAACCTTAAGCAGATTTCTCTACTGCAGGACTTCTCAGAACCTTTAAAATGCCATTAAGCCTTGAGATCTCTCAGAGAGTGATATGGTTCACAGAACGTATTTTCCCCATGGGCCTATGTTCTTCAGAACAGTCTTTGCGGAATGCTGACATAAAGGAAGTATTTAGAATCATGCTCCCTGGGAACTAGAAATGAAAACTATGTGAACTGTGGCTTAATGAGCATGTCTTTCTCTCAGCAAGGAAAGAGAATGAAGAAGAAATAAAAAGAGCCAGGGTGAAAAAAAAAAAGAAAAAGAAAAAAGAGAGAGGTTTGAGGAGAAGGAAGGAAGAAAGCAGCTCCCTGGAGAAATAACATGGGAGGAGCTGAGGAACACTTGGAGGACTGGACTATCAGAGGGAACAATGTGCCAAAGGCTGGCCTGCTACCCAACACAGGATGTGTGGCCACGTCCATCATCACCATGGTCATCGTCAGCACCACCAGGGGCCTCGCTACTCTGCAGATCCTGCATCATGTCCTTTAGACCTACGATGTCACTTCATTCCCACTTTACAGATGAGGAAATAGAGGCACAGACAAGTAAGTAGTCAGAGTCAAAGCTTATAAAGGCTGTAAGTGGCAATGCATAGATTGAACTCTGTGATCCGGCCCCAGAGCCCATGTTCTCACCACCACACTGCAGTGCTCTGCTTGTACCTGTATTCGACAGAGGGCTAAGCACAAACAGGATTCCGTACAGAAATGCGACACGAAGCCATTTGGAGGAAAAGACAAAACAAACCAACCAATGTCACTTTGCTAACTGACTACACAGGGAGCCAAACAGCTAGAGACGGCTCCCCTCCCCCCACAGGACAGCCAGATGTTTAGATAGCATCATGTTTTCTTTCTCTCCCTCTTTTTACTCTTGTGTTAACTATTCCTTCTTAACTCACTTCAGAAGTTATCTGTCAGGCTTATCCGAGGTACTACATTTGCTCCTGAAGTGAACGTAAGATAGTTTTTGAACGTTAAGAAAGCATTTTCAACCCAAACACAACAACTAATATATTTATAAGCCTCATTTAGATTTCCACCACTACCAATTTTTTTTTCAAGTTCTGAAAACATGAATCACAGCTCAATTAAATCTTTCGTGGCTCAGAAATGTACCTGCATTTAAATGCTCGCATTTATCTGACTCATTTATCTAGCTCACCACTGACTTCCATGCTTAAAGTATGATGAAAATAATAAATCACACTGCTCAGGGGAGTTAATACCAGGTTGGGAAAAGCAGTCCAGAATGTGAAAAACTTGCACAGAGTATCCTGGATTTGCTGCAATGGCAAAAAAAAAAAAAAAAAAAAAAAAAAAAAAAGGGGGAAAAAGAAAAATGGTTGCCTCGGCATGCTACAAACATTGGCTGGGAGCTCCTAAGGCAAAGTTCATGTGGGACAATCCACCTCTGATTTGCGTTCTTGAGTCTTACAGCAAAACAAAGGGCTGCTGCAGGCGGGCCAGGGTAGAACGGGAGCTGCCACACTGCTCGTCAATTTCTGTTTACCTGGTGAACGGTGAGGGCAGGGCTTTGGGCTCCTCCGTCCAGAAGAGCTGTAGGGCAGAGCGTTCAACTCCTGGCTGGCCCGGGGCTGCTGCCCTTCACGCGGCTTCGGCTGCTTCTAAGATCCCATTGGAAAGCCCAAAGGGCTGGAGAGCCCGCAAGGCCAATATCACATTTCCAAGAGAATATTCCTCCCCCTGCCCCCAACACCCCCCCCCCCCCTTTTCTTAAAAAAAAAAAAAAAAAAAAAAAAAAAAAAAAATCTTCCACTCCTGCGCGGAGCAGCTGGGAGAGCTGGGAATCGGGCGTTGCGCTGGCTGCCGGGGTGAGGCGGCCCCTGAAACCACTTCCAGATGTGCTTGGCAGGCTGGCTCGCATGGCCAGACTTCCTCTGGCATCCTCCTCCAGCAGTCTGCGTGCAAATCACTTCGAAAACAAGGCAGCTCTGGCGGAAAAGATTCAAAACCGGAGAAAAGCAAATGCTTTCCACCACATGTGGGGTCTAAGGTGAACCTGTAAAGAGCAGAAGTGGAAAAATGAAGTTCATACTGATTTTCAGAATCTCATCAGAGCCACTAGTTTCTCCTGAAATCCCCCAGTCATTAAAATGCTGTGGTCCCCAAATGAAAGCCCAGCTAACAGCTATGGTCTCATTTTGCCAAGGCAATGATAGCAATAGGAGTTTGAAGATGCTGTATTTTGAGCCTGAACATGGAAAGGAATCAGGCAGGGAATCAACCCCACCCAGCTCTGAGCTGTTCTGTTTTTGCTATTGATTCTCAGAAACCCAGGAAATGGTGCCAGCACTTTGCCTTGGGACCATGGAATTTATTTCTGCAACCTCTCTCCTTAGTTCTTATAAGGAAAAGAGGATCCCTTTGCTCACTGGCTCTTTCTAAAGTGGTGTTTCCCAATAGAAATATAATGTAGGCCACCCCATAATTGTAAATTTCCTAGTAGTCCCCTTAAGATAAGTACAAAGACCTAAGATAAGTACCAGCCTGGCTGGTTCAGTCAGAAGAGCGTTCAGGTCGTGAGTTTGAGCTCCAAATTGGGTACAGAGATTATTTAAACAAACAAACAAACAAACAGACTTAAAAAAAAAAAAAAAAAAAAAAAAAAATATAAAAAAAAAAAAAAAAAAAAAAAAAGAAGGGTCCCTGGGTGGCTCAGGCAGTTAAGGGTCTGCCTTTGGCTTAGGTCATGATCTCAGGATCCTGGGATCGAGCTCTGTATCTGGCTCCCTGCTCAGCAGGGAGTCTGTTTCTCCCTCTCCCTCTGCTCTCCCTGCTTGTGCTTTCTCTTGCTCTCTGTCAAATAAATAAATAAAATCTTTAAAAAGAGAGAGAGAGAGAAAATTAGTGTGTCAGGCACTGGGCTGAGCGCTAAAAAAAAGGTAAGTACAAAGAGGTAAAATTCATTTTAATGATATATTTTATTTAACCCAATATATACAAAATATGATTTCAATATGTAATTAATATAAAATATTACTAACAAGATATTTTACATTCTTTTTTGTATTAAGTCTGAAGTCTGGTATGTACCTTATACTTGTAGCACATCTCAATTCAAACACTAAATTTCATCTGCAACAATTGATATGTATTTAGATTTCATATAATTTACAGTTTAAAAATTGGGCTCACATACTCAGGTTGTTCCAAGCATTCTTAAAAGCTTGCCAATAACTGAATCAAGTATCAGTTTTTCAACTTAAATTCATTAACACTAAGTAAAATTTAAATGCCAGTTCCTCGGTTGTACTAGTCACATTTTAAATGCTCAATAGCCAGTGTGCCTAGTGGCTATGGTATTAAATGGTGCAGCTCTAAAGGGTTTAGTGGGTTTGTTTGTTTTTTTAGACTTGAACTTGGAGAGTGGGAGTATCTGGAATAGCTTCCTTTTGTGTAGAACTCTGAGCATTGACAAAGCATTTTCACATCTTCTATTTCATTTTCTTCTCATAACATACCTGTTAGGTAAGTTGAACAGAGATGTTGTTCGCTCCAATTTGCAGATCAGCAAACTGAGGTTTTTTGAGAATGTTGAAGTCCCAAGTTCCCAAAGCAAGTTGGTGATGAAGCCCAGACGGGAATTCCCATTGGCACTTCTCACCTGTTTCTTACTTGAGGCATGCTTCAAATACTAGGATTTTTGGCTACAACTCTAGGGGTGAAACTGCATCCAGGGCTTTTGCATTCTTCACTTGGCTGGCCTTCAGCGTCCAGGCACGGTTCGTATGGAGTTACCCGCTGCCCTGGCGGTGTTCCCTTACACACCACTATCCTAAAGCAAGTATGCGATCCAGCAAGTATACCGCTTTTCCTGGGAGCAGGCTAGCCATTATGCTATTCCTCTTTTCTCTTTACTCCCAGAAAGCGTACTCAGTTTTAAAGCACAACTTTACCCAGTGTGTTAGCTAACAGACATAGTTGTAATGTCTTTCTCTCTGGTTGTGGCAGGCCCATTTGATCCATGTGGGAAGTGAGAAGGTTCAATGGCAGCACTGAGTACTGCACTCTGGGCACTCCTGCTCCAGTCCTCACGGCCCTCACATGAGCAAAAATACAACATTTCCTGTCCTTCTAGAATCACGTGCTGTCAGGAGCAGCGGGATAGTCAGTCAGGCATGTCCCAAAGCACTGTGGTGGGAAGCCCTCCAAGCTGACTCCTGCCTACTCCAGTTTCCTCCAAAGACCGGGTTTTCTCCCCCTTGGCATCTCTCATCTACTTAGCAGAATGCCTGACCCAGTGTGAAAGCTGGTGACTAAGTAGGTTCAGAGAGTATGACAACCAAAGTACCCCGGGGAGTGTGGGCCTCCCAATTGAAATAATAATTATGGTATTTTCATAGACTCTGCTTGCTCTTCATATTGGCTTCCATAGGGACCCAAATCCCTCTGCTCAATGCCCTACTGTCTCCAACTTGGGATTCTCTCGCCTTTATTTCTAGTGGGCCACGTTCTAAGGATGCAGGGGGCTTATTAGCTATGACCTAGATTTCCTTATTGTGTGCACAGGCTCTTCCCCAGGGAAGAAATGAGAACAGAAAGAGACGCAGGTTTTAAGGGACACTCCGAGAAGTACAGTGGCTACCAGCATGAGTTCTGGGGACAGATAGACAGACCCAGCTGTTAGCTCAGACATTATACTGAACACATCACTCAAAACCACTCAGCTGTGGTTTCTGCAGCTATAGAGTGGGAAGCCTCCTGGTGAGGGTTCAAAGATATCATGCATGTAAAGCATTCAATAAGGGCTCAATACATGGAAGTTATCAGAGTCATCCCCCTTATCTGCAGGGAGTCTGTTCCCAGACCCGCAGTGGGTGCCTGAAACCATGGATAGCTCCAAAACCCTTTATATACTGTTTTCTTGCTACACATATATACCGATAATAAAGTATAATTTATACATTAGGCAACAATAATGATAAAATAGAACACTTATAACAATATACTGTAATAAAAGCTATGTGCATGTGGTCTCTCTCTAAAAAGACCTCATTGTTCGCTACTCACCCTCCTTCTTGTGAGGATGTGAGATGACAAAATACCTGTGTGATGAGACAAAGCGGATGAAGCGACATGAGTGAGGCAGGCATGGTGACGTGGTGTTCGGCTACCTCGTCTTCTGACCATCCATCCTCAGAGGGGGGACCGTCCGCTTCCCGACTCTGTTGACTGAGGGTAACAGAAACCTCAGAAGGCAAAACTGCAGATAAGGGTGGACCACTGTATTTTTACTGTTGAATGAAAATACCCCTGGTTCAAAGTATGAACTGTGGAAAGGACTCAGAACAGTAAGTTATTTGTAACTTTTTCTTAAAAAGTCCAAAAGAGTGATATGATGTTGCAAACACTGCCTGTAGCCTACGTAATACCCTTCTCTGCTTCTTCCCTTGAAATAGAAACACACTTTCATTTGGGGGCAGCAATGGCCCAGTTACAAATACTCACCTCCTCAGACATCCTGTTCTGTGACTTCCTAAAAAGCTACTGTTTTCCTGGCAAAGAGCCTTTTGGTGCCTTTTGCCATTTCTTCCTGTCTGAAATCCAACTTGATGCCTGGGGGTGCACTATCCCTCTTGCAGCTCTGGGGATGAAAGGACCACACCGTGCTGCTGCATAGGGCCACGCCAGCTATGCACAGATTATGGTGTTGAATTGGTCAGGGTTCTGGAAGGAGATAGATGGCTCACTCCAAAAGGCTAATGGTGGAGACTCTGAGAAGAGGCACTCTTTGAAAAGGTCAATATTAAGGAAACATGGTTACGAGTGGTGCAGTAAGGTGGTGTTAGCAACTTCAGGGAGGTATGACCACCTGTAAGGCAAGGGAGGCGTTACTAGGACTGGGAAAGTAGCTGAATGGACAGGGCTACCCAACAGGAGCAGCCTGTGGTGACCCGCACGAAAGGGACTAGGGGGCTAATGACCCCAAGCTTACCATCTCCTGTTGGTGGTGCCTCCCATTGGCCAAACCCTACTGGAAGCCAGAGGGCAGGGGAGCTCAAATGATGTCCGATCTTTAAGTCAGCCTCTCAGGGCACTGAACAGCTTGAAGAAGAGTAGAGAGTAGATCTGTATAAGCAAATGGAAAATACCCTTGCACAATGTCAGTAGGGTCCCCTGGCGTCGTCTGGTTCAGCAGCCCTGCGCATGTTAAGGAGGGCAGAGCAAGAACATAAGAGAAGCTGAAATCCCTGCTGGCACTGGGAGTTACCAGAGCAGCCCTGAACTAAGTGTTCTGAAACATCTAACCACGTGAGGAAAACAAACCTCTTTGGTCAAGTTTCAGTAACATGCCTGAATGTAGTCCTATGGGATTGATACGCATCTTATATTTGCAGTATCATTAGCTGACACAGTGTATATCTGAGTCATTATTATTCTGTGTTTATTTTTTATTAGTTGAGAGTCAAATGTTCATCATTCCCTCTTACCCAATGGGCCTGCCTTGGCTAAGTGTACTGCTTTGTAGATAAGGTCTTAGATAAAACCTATTAAGGCTGATAAACGGACTGGAAGGAAGGAAGCAGCTTTGTAGAGAAGCAATGGATCACTACGTTGGGTCAGGCTGACAGCCTCGATTATTGCCTGCCCCACCCCTCGCCCCCGGGGCTGGGCTCCAAGGTCACGCATGTGGGGCAGGAAGTATAACTAGAGGGGTCTCAGTTCCCTCTCCTTTTCCTGATGGGGCTCAATGATGGGTCACCTTCTTGTCCCTAGCGGAGGCGCTCTGGGCTCTTCTCTGCTACCCCCTAAGCTGTAGCAATTGTGTCTGCACCTGACTCTCGACCTGGAGGCGCTCTTTCTCACTCAGATGAGTATTTTTCTTCCTTGACTCATGTACCGGTTCCCTGTTCTGGTAACTGGTGTAGGCTTTACCTGGCCTAGAGTCCTGGCCTGCTCTTGCCAGCTGCCCTCACCAAGCCTTGGCCACAGCTCTAGCCAAGACCCATGGCCGGAGCCCTGTGATCTGTGAACAGACCTCTCAGACACCATCTGCTTCTTTCATCTCAGAGCCCTGCCTGCCCCGCCTCTCTGCTGTTGAGTCCTGCCCACCTGCTGGCACTCCCCAAAACTCCTTCCCAGACCTCTGCCAGTAAGCCCTTGGCCTGAATCCTCAGTTGAGATTAAGGTATCCCTTGGACATGGCAATTTACACACTTGGCTGAAAACACAGGACTGTCTGCCACCTCTTAGCACTAGCCCCTCCCTCTCCGGCTCACTCCTCAGTGGCCTGTAGCTGAGAAAGAAGAGTAGAAACAGTAGTAATATAATGAAGACGACCAAGATGATACAAGTAAAACAGTCTACTACTTACTAAGTGCTTACTACCTGCCAGGCATCACACAGTGCAGCATAGCCCTTGCTTTGCTTGGTAACAGAACAAATCTCCATTTTCATGGTTTAGTTCAATGACATCAGGCTCTCAACAGCATGGATCACAGTTCACATCCATTACCATAGAATATTAACTGTGAGTACTTGCCTAAGGACAAACTTGCTGCGAACTTTTTAGTCCATGAAATTACTGTGCAAATAACGATCCAAATCGTGATCTGTGACCAATCATGTCACTTGTCTGTCACTCAGCCAGTCATTGGTCACTGGACATTTCTTATTCAGTTTATGTACAGACAAAGCAATGTGGTCCTGTTGCCTCCTTAATTCCCAGTGATATTTATAAAACTCGTGATATTTATAAAAATGGGTAATAGAGAATTGGCCAACAAAGGTAATAGGGTAGCAAAGAAACAAAAAGTGGTAATGATCAGAGTGAAGTTAAAATCAAAGGTGAATGGAGGCAGAGAAGAAAAAGCAGGCTGTGGGATGACACTGTCACTGCAACTCTAGACACGCAGCCCGAAGAATTTAGTAAAGGTGACTTTATGAACATAAATGCAGAAAGTGGTTGTGCAGAAAAGGATGAAGATGTTCCCGGGTAAGAGATGTGGATAAAAAATTCATCTTAAAGGAAGCCTCAAAGATATTTCATGACATTGAAAGTGTAAAGAATAAAATATGGAAAGCTGATTCAAACCTGGAAAGGAGTATGACAATTTGCCAAGGCACAGAAAAGATGCTTACTCTGTACAGTAAGTTATATGACACGAAGGCACGCACTGCTCAAACTATTCTTGATAAGTTTTAATTTTTTAAAAGATTTTTATCTATTTATTTGAGGTAGAGAGAGGGAGAGAGAGCAGGAGTGGGAGAGCAGAAGGAGAGGGAGATGCAGGCTCCCTGCCTAGCAAGGGGCCTGATATGGGACTCGATCCCAGGACCCTGAGATCATGACCTGAGCCAAAGGCAGATGCTTCACCGACTAAGTCACCCAAGCGTCCCTTCTCTAGGCATTTAAAACCAATAGTAAGAGTTTTAAATATTTTCACAAAAATGTTTAAAGATCACAGCACAATTATAATTTTTCCCATTGAGATTTAAGATCACTTTGCAACTTATGTGGTCATTTTTAGAGAACTACATTACTGGGGCGCCTGGGTGGCTCAGTCAGTTGGGTGTCTGACTCTTGGTTTTGGTTCAGGTCCTGATCTCATGGGTCATGGGATCAAGCCCCATATCAGGCTCCAAGCTCCAAACTCAAAGGAGGAGTCTGCTTGAAGGTTCTCTCCCTCTGCCCCTCCCCACCCCTCTCAAATAAATAAATTTAAAAAAAAAAAAAAAAGAACTACACTACCATGCAAAGCAAGGACTGCCTGTACTTTACATATATTATCTCATTTGGTTTTCAAAACAACATCTAAGAAATAGCCACTACTATTATCCCCATCTTATAGACAAAAGGCTCAAAGAGGATAAATAATAAATAATAATAATTTGTCCAAGACCACACAGCTAGTAAATGGCTACACCTACTGAATTCTAAATCCCATGACCTTACCTCTTGCTATGTTGCAAGTCCAGATACATGATGGGTGTTTGGTATGGGCGAGCAGGAGCGAAGGGGAAAAAGTAGTGAGAGACGAAGTTACCTACTCTAATGGAAACTTGAATGGCTAGAGCAGCACCATCCACTAGAGCTTTCTGTTTTCTATATACACTTATAGACTAGAAATATTTATGTCATTGATAAGCTATATCTAGAAACATAATATATTCACCCCTAGTGCACATGTAAATCCATGTGTACTTCTGAACACGTCTTTTCTTGATCCTTCAGGATCTTGCTCCCTCAAGTGTCAGTTCTCCCTGAGGTGGCCTAGTTGGTTAGCTCAAGCAACTCTCATTTCCAACTTTATTCTTCCTTGCCTGCTTCTCATTATTGAGGCTGAAAACAGACAAACAAAAACAACTCCTTTCCCAGACTTATGTGGCCACCCTTCTGCAAGATGAACCCCAATGTCTGTTCTCTTCTTCTTTCTCTGTAGCAGAACCTTGAATATTAGCTGGGAACACGGCCGTTCTAAATGAAAACTACATGTCCCAGACTTTCTTCAACTAACTGTGGCCTTGTGACTAAATATTGGCTAATGGGATGTAAGCAGAAATAATGTGTATAATTCTAAAATGTGTTCTGGAGAACGGAACATTCCTTTCCCGCACTCTTTCCTGTTGGCTGGAATGTAGATGCAGTAGCTAGAGCTGGAGCAGCCATCTTGGACCATGAGCTGGAAGGAGGAATTCCAATCCACAAAGCCTACAAATTCCTAAGGGCTTGGTGAAACACAGCTGCCATGCCTCCCGGCTGTGGACTGCTACCTCCAAAATTCATTCATATGGGAGAAACAGAAACTTTTAAAGCCATTGTTGCTTTGGTATTTCCATGAGTATAGTGAATATAACCTTAATATACCAAATGCCCTGGTCCTGGCCAATGAAACCCAAGGACAAGTGTGCTGGATGACTTCTAGGCAAGATGCTTTTTCTCCTTGTAAAAGGAGGGTTCTATTTCCCCATCCTGGCTGTCTTCTTGCTCTTTATCTTTGCCATGGTATGTGAGGACACAATGCCCAGAGCCTTCTTATATATAAGAAGCCTTCATATATATATATGTGTGTGTATGTGTGTGTGTATATATATATATATAACCTTCTTATGCCCACAAAGGAAAGGCCAAGAGAAATTCAGAGCCACTAACCAGAACCATGATAGCACTGAACTAACCCCAGATTTCTTGTGAAAGATAATGAACAGCCTCATCATTTAGCCACCGTGTTGGACATTCTGTCACTTATAACAGAAAGCATTTCCAAATGACATATTCTCTTGCTATGCATGCTTGTGCCCCCTCCCCATATTCACATGTTGAAACCCTCACCTCCAAGGTGATGACACTAGGAGGTGGGGCCTTTGGTACGTTGGTGTGTAGGTCATGAGAGTGACGCCCTCATGAATGGGATTAGTGCTCTTATAAAAGACTCCAGGGAGTCACCCCTTCCACCATATGAGGATACAGCGAGAAGTCAGAAGTCTGCAACCAGCAAGAGGGCCTTCACCAGAACCTGACCATGCTGCACTCTGATCTTAGACTTCCAGCCTTCAGAACTGTGAGAAATAAATTTCTGTTATTTATAAGCCACCCTGTCTGTAGTATTTTTTTAAAGATTTTATTTATTTATTTTTTTAAGTTCTCTATGCCTTACATGGGGATTGAACCCTGAGACCAAGAGTCCCATGTTCTACCAACTGAGCCAGCCCCAGTTCATAGTATTTTAACAGCAGCCCAAACTGACTAAGACATCTCTATTGCTCCTTCAGTCTCTCCTTTTCAACTGTATCCTTATTCTGGGCCTGCAGTTATGCTCAAATCGGCCATGCAAAATAATGTACCTTGCCCTGTATCCATTTCTCCCTCCTGCCACTGTGTTTTCTTTCTTTGCATGGGCAAGTCTCTGTAAAAAGTGGACTGACTATACTCATTATCTGCGCTTCCTTACTTCATTCTTTATTCGTTATTCATTCTTTGATCTTCTCTGGCTTCCCTCCTCCCACTCGAGTATTTTAATCTAGGCCACTAATAACCTCCTAATTTGCAAATCCAACAGACACTTACTTGTCTTTGTCTTATCTGACCTCTCTATGGCTTTTGGCTTTGATAACCACTTCCGCCTCTGTGAAGCTCCCTTCACCTGCGGCTTCTTACCCTCGCCGGTTCCCTTTTGACCTCTCTGGCTGCTCATTCTCCGTTTCCTTCACGAGGGCCTCCTTCTGTTTCTACCTCTTAAATGTTGGCTTCTTCAGGGTGCGCTTCTGTCTCACTCTTCCCTTCCTACACGTTCCTCCTAGGGGGTAACTTCCTAGAGTTCCAAAGATTGAAGGTAGCTTTCTTGAGAATCAGGGACCTATTCTAAACTCCTCATTAAGCAGAGCTGAGCCAAAGCTGCTGTGGTAAAATATCATTTCCATTGGATTAAGCACTTTGTCACAGATTGAATTGTGTTCCCCAAAAAGATATGTTGAAATCCTAATGCCCAATACATGTGGATGTGACCTTACTTGAACATAGGGTCTTTGCAGGTGTAATCAAGTTAAGATGAGGTCATTAGGATGTAACTGTGAACTTACAAGCAGAGAAGAGACACAGATACACAGGGACAACATCATGTGATGATGATGAGGCAGAGTTTGGAGATGCAGCTACAAGCCAAGGAATGCCTAGGATCAATGGCTACCACTAGAAAGCCAGAAAGAGGCAGGGAAACATCCTCCCCGACAGTTTTCAGAGGGATCATGGTCTTGCTGACACTTTGATTTTGGGTTTCTAGCTTCCAGAACTGTGAGACAACAAATTTCTGTTGTTTCAAGCCACACGGTTTGTGGTATTTTGTTTCAGCAGTTCTAGGAAATGAATACACACTTCCTCCATTGTCCTGCACCTTCTTATCTAAGCAATCAGTTATGACTTGTAATCACCTTTCTCTTAATGTTTTGCCTTCATCTTTCCTCCAGTTCAGGGATTTTCAGCCCTTCACATATTGTAGACCAGTTCTGATTTTTTCTAAATTTGAGTATCAACACTGGGTTTACAACTTTCAATTTTGCCCTTCGTCTTTTGCTATAAGGGCATTAAGTACACACACACACACACACACACACACACACACACACACACAACTACCATCTACCTACAGCATCATTCATAAAAGTTAGGACATCTTAACACTAAACTCTCAGAAGAAAGTACAGTTCTTATCAAATTAAATATTTTAAGTTCTACGAAAAGCTCATTGTTTTGTCCCAATACTTTCCCAGTATTGTTTTACATAGTTTATAACACTAATATTTATGTATGTTACAAAGAAAAATATTAATACATAAATATTCATAACTCCTTTCTTGGTTTCCAGCCATCTTCCCCCTCCTTTCTCAAATTCTCTTTGACCATATTGAAAAATTGGGGTAATTTGTGAGAGGAAAAACTTGAGAAGCAGGAGCTGAAAAAACAGTGAGAATTCCTTTTAATAAGATAGAGAGGGGCGCCTGGGTGGCACAGCGGTTAAGCATCTGCCTTCGGCTCTGGGCATGATCCTGGTGTTATGGGATCGAGCCCCACATCAGGCTCCTCCGCTAGGAGACTGCTTCTTCCTCTCCCGCTCCCCCTGCTTGTGTTCCCTCTCTCGCTAGCTGTCTCTATCTCTGTCAAATAAATAAAATCTTAAAAAAAATAAGTAAAAATAAAAAGGTAGAGAATCCCTTCTCAAAGGAAAATTTAGATGGATGAGGAGGTGGAGAGGCAGGCTCAGGATTGAGAGAGTTGGAGGAGAGGGTATGATACACGCGTAGGAGAGAAATTGCAAATGAAAAGAGATGAAGAAAAAGGAATTTTAGGAAATCTGCTGTATGTTATATGTATTCCCCCTTCGGTACCTTCTTGAGAGTGTGAGGTAGGGATTTAAACTGCTTTCAATTTTTTTTCTTCTGAAATTTTATCTCTTCGAGTGTGATTCTTTATAGGACCAGATAACAAGGCAGCTCAGCCTTAACAGGGTTACATATGACTGTGAGCAAAGGCAGTTACTGTATAGTTGTTAGAAAAAGGGGCTATGGAATCAGAAACCCTGCCTTTGAATCCTGGTCCCAATCCGCTTCTGCTGTGTCCGTGGGAGAATTACTTTACTTCTTTGTGCCTCATTTCCCCATCCACGAAAGGGAGGTAACAGTACCCACTTTACTGGGTTGTTGGAAGAACCATGAGTTAATACACATAAGGCAATTAGCGTTTGGCAATGAAAGACTCTCAAATGTCAGCTAGTAATAAAACGGAAACCTACAGATAGTTTCCCACCTGCTGAAACAAAAAAAGCTTTCGCGGCTAACTGTTGATAAACTTCTTGGCATGACACCCAACAAAACCTTAAGTGCCTAATGTGCCTGAGCAGGCTTAGCTCCGACCTTCCCTCCGGCGTCCTCAGGTTCGGCCAGGGCGCCGCACTCGCCGCGCCGCTCGCTCGCGCCGCAGGCGCCTCCCTCCTCCCGCATTCGCGGGCATCCTGGACGCCGGGGCGCCGTGCGCGCGCGTCACCCGCCCACCGAGGCTGACTCCCCCCACCTCCCCGCGCTCCCGCCGCTTCGAACCTCTACGCGAGCTTTTCTCCCCGTTGCGCTGTAACTGTTCAAAGGGTCTGATTGGCCCGCACATCCTAGATGCTCAATTAAAGTGGCCGTAAAGGAAAACGCTGGACCTTCTCCCGCAAATACCAAACGGGGGGCCCTGGGTGGGGAGGGGAGACTTGGTAGGACTGTCCCTACACCCGAAGGCCCATTGCCCAGGGTGCCAGGCCCAGACATTACGCCCGGGGGTGAGGACGGGGCTCCCTTGCCGGGACCCCCTCGGCTCTCCGCGGGCCTCCAGCCTCGCCCGGGTCGCCCGCGGTCACGTGACCACCACCCCCGGCGCACAGCTGGAGGCGGGTCCCCACCCTCCCCCGGGAGCGGCGACGCCGGAGCGGGCGCGGTGCATTGTGGGCAGAGGGGCGGGGGTTGGGAAGATGGCGGCTCCCAGCCTCCTCAACTGGAGGCGGGTTTCCTCCTTCACGGGGCCGGTCCCCCGCGCCCGGCACGGACACCGGGCCGTGGCCATCCGGGAGCTGATGATCATCTTTGGAGGAGGCAACGAGGGCATCGCGGACGAGCTGCACGTCTACAACACAGGTAGGCGCGGCGGCGGCTCTACGGCCCCGCCTGTGGGAGCCGCGGAGGGGGAGGGGAGGCTAGGCGGCGGCCGAGGCCCTGACAGCTGTCACCGCCGGGTCACTGCCTCTTCGGGCGGGCCGCGGGGAGTGCTGCTTGGCCAGGCGGCCGGGGTTCCGCAGTGTCCTGGGTGGCAGCTCCGTCTCCCCAGGGCCCGCGGGGCAGAACCGGGCCCCAATGGGGCCGGCCGGCCCTTCGGCAGGCGGTCCCAGACCCCCCCCCGCCCCAGTTCTGCGGGCGGACGTAGGCTAGACAGAGACCGTTTCCAACCGCCAGGGCCTCTTCCCAAAGTCTTGCCCACCCCGGGGGTCCGAGATCCCACCCCTGTCAAAAACCAAAACCAACCTCAAACCAAAGCTGCCCCGGGCCATTCTCGTCTTTACCTGCGGTCTTTCCTTAGGAGGAAACGAATCGGGGCGAGGGGAGGGCTGAGGAGGGAAAACGAGAGACCTGGTACTTTCACCCCAAATACAACCCCGTATCTGGCAGGTGGCAGTCAAGATTTTTACCCCATTGGTAACCCTCTTAACTGGCGGGGAAGTGGTTCGTTGGTGAGACCGGCGCCTGTCTCTCTGTATAGTTGGGTGTGTGTGCCGAAGCTTGGTTGTGCAGCGATCGGAAAGAGGACTGTCAGCTTGAGCACCGCTACAAATCACAAGTGCCCCTGGCTGGGGAGGCCCTGCCTTTTTGAGTGCCTTTGGGATAGAAAGGAGGGTGGAATTTCATTTTCCCCAACTTGTAAATGCGCCAACTAGCAAGAGAAAGCTGTTTCCTTGGTGTAAGGTTAATTACTGAATTTTGGGTCTATGTCATGATCAGTGACTTTCACCAAATAACTTAATCATAGTGGTCATTTTAAGGTTAATAGTGGCCTAGGAGAAATTTCGTTTTTTCACCCTCTCCTCTTCCTGGCACTCTAACATATAGTTTAAAAGTTATTTGACAATTTGGTATAGTGTAAAAATCCTGGCTTTGGAACAAGTTAGACCAGGTTTGAATTTTGCTCTGCCAGTTCCCCAGGATCAGCGCTAAAGTTACCAAACTTAAATGTCAGATTTTCATTTGGTAAATAGAGATGATGGTACTCACCACGTAGGATTTTGGTAAGAATTAAATTATACAGATTAGGGTTTTTCAACAGCAGCACTACTGCCACTTTGAACCAGAGAATTGTTTGTTGTAAGAGCATGTGCTGTATATTGTAAGGTGTTTGGCAGCATCTCTCTTCTCTACCCACTAGTTGCCAGTAGCATCTCTCCCCTCCCTCCAGTTAAACGACTACACATTTTTAGTTTGCTCCTGGGGGCAAAGCCATCTTCAATCTCCAACAACCACTGATACAGATAATAAATGTAAAGTATATACTCATAGTTTGTGATAACTGTTTATTATCATTGGTTTTAATTTTATTTTGGCAACTAGTTACAAATCAGTGGTTCCTACCGGCTGTTAGAGGAGACATCCCTCCAGGTTGCGCTGCCCATGGATTTGTCTGTGATGGTACCAGAATATTAGTATTTGGGGGAATGGTTGAATATGGAAGATACAGCAATGAGTTATATGAGTTGCAAGTAAGTATATTTCAAATTTATCTCAATTTTCTTTTTTTTTTTTTTTAAGATTTTATTTATTTATTTGACAGAGATAGAGACAGCCAGCGAGAGAGGGAACACAAGCAGGGGGAGTGGGAGAGGAAGAAGCAGGCTCATAGCGGAGGAGCCCAATGTGGGGCCTGATCCCATAACACCGGGATCACGCCCTGAGCCGAAGGCAGACGCCTAACGGCTGTGCCACCCAGATGCCCCATCAATTTTCAGCTTTAATAATGATATTGCTCCTAATTCTTTGAAAGATTGCAAAATATTTCATTACATGTTTAAAATAGTATGAGCTTCACATTTTATAGCTTCAAGAAAAAGGTTTCCAATTCACTAAAAAGCCAGAGTTTCTAATGTCAGTCTTTTTTCAATACCCAGTGTAACAGTTGTAACATTAAGATATCTGTTACTTAGCATCAGTTATACATGTTACACGTTTAGGTTTTTGTATCTTAGTTCTTCAACTTTAGCAGCAACAGAAGCATCAGAAGGCTTGTGAAAACACAGATTGCTGGTCCCTGCTCCCAGAGTTTCTGAATCGGTATCATCTGGTGTGGGGCCTCACCCCTGGCATTCCTTCCAAGTTCCCATGTGCTGCTGCTGGTCCCCAGACCATACTTTGCAAACCTCTGCCTTCATTATAGAGATTGTTACCGTCACACTAATAAACACTATTTTTTCCCCTGGCAATACATACAAAAAAAGGGTACAGTTTCATATGTCCTTTATAAATTTGGTTCTGTTAAACCACACTCAGAGCCCTCTGTGACAGCCCTTAATTGACTTTTATTTCTGAACTGTGCATATGTTCACAGGGCTGTTATCATGAGGACATCTGCTAATTGTCAGGTGTAGGTGAATTATACCTATTGATAAACAAATGGTTTTAGATAAATAGAGCATCCGTAGCCAGAGCATAAGTTTTGGAGTTTGGTTTGTTAAATGATCGTTATGCTTATTTAAAGGTTGAAATATATACTATCTATGGATTACCTAATTTCAGAAAGTAAGAATGTATAAATTTCATTTAATCTTAAAGCTATGTATATTTAATTTTTCATTTAGAAAATATTTTTGAATTGCTGGTGTTTATTATTATGGGCTTAGGTTGTTGTTGAGGAAAGCTGTGAATATGGAATACTAGACTGACTTTCTTTCCTTTTTTGGATGGGGGACGGAGGTGCAGAGGGAGAGGAGAGAATCCTGTACAGGCTGCACACTGGGCCTTCATGCCCCTGAGCCGAAATCGAGTTGGACTCTTAACCGATTGAGCCACCCAGGCGCCCCAGGAAGACTAAACTGAATTTCTATTACAATGTTTATTTTAGTTGCAGAAGTTACCTGTTTACTTGTCATTTGTCCCTAGACTAGCTTATTGGAACCTTCTGACTGGATTTCAATTAAAATGTATTGGTATGATGTTATACTATTGACAATATAGGAACGCTTTCTTGATATTGTCTGATTGTATTTATGCTCTTTTTTAGGCAAGTCGTTGGTTATGGAAAAAAGTGAAACCCCACCCCCCTTCTTCTGGTTTACCTCCATGTCCTCGGCTTGGACATAGCTTCTCTTTATATGGTAACAAATGCTATTTGTTTGGTGGTCTGGCAAATGAAAGTGAAGATTCAAACAATAATGTTCCCAGGTATGCTGATTCTTTTTTGGACCAAATGTTTACTTTATGACTTAGATTAAGAACATTTAATTTCTACCATTTTCAGTTATTAAAAGGGATGAAACTTAGCCTTTTGCATTTAAACCTAACAGTGAACAAATTTGTGTGCGGTTGTGTTTTCCTTAGTCCCTGGAATATATATCTGTTTTCAAAACTATGCCTTTTCTAATCAGAAATCATCTTATTAAATGATACTAATGTAATTGCTTATAGCAACCTATTTTTATATATTGAGCCATAATGTATTTCACTTGTCATTAATGATAACAAAAAGTAACAAATGTTTATTTTCAAATTAGATGTCTCTGGGAATTTGGTGACAAAAATCTCACTGTAAAATGAAGGTTATCATATTCACTTTTCATACAGGAAGCTGTTACAGTGGTTCACACAAGCAAATATTTTTTGAACCAATCGTCTCCTTTTTCCAAACAGAACTAATCACTATCTTTTTTTTTTTTTTTTGCATATTGTTTTGATCACATTGTCATTATAGCACTCAGGATTTGGAGATTTAGAGTCCGAAAGACTGTTTTCTGATTCACTGCTTACCGTGTGGTTGTCCTTTAGTGGAAGTGATCTAATCCTGTTTTCCTTGACTGTGAAATGGGAGTGATTAAATATCTACGTTTCGGTGTCATTCTGATGGCTAAATAAGATCGTTGGCATTATTTTCAAAATACTTGCAGGTTGCCATCAATATATTACTTACATAACATTGATGTTAGAGTCTTAGCTTTTTTGTCTTTTCCAAACTTTAAAAAATGACACATACTAAAACATGATAAACTTGAAAACTGGAGAAAAGGAAAAAAATTTATCCCAACATACTAATCCAGAAACTTTTACTTCTGACACATGTCTTTTTCATTTTTACATTGAACAGATTTTTCTAGATACAGACTTGTAAAAATGCAAGAACTTAGAAAGTATATGAAGTTCTTTCTTACAGCATCACTGTCCTCCAACACAGGCAAACACATAATTCAACTTGATGTGCATCTTTTATTTTTTTTATTTTTTTATTTTTTAAAAAGATTTTATTTATTTATTTGACAGAGATAGAGACAGCCAGCGAGAGAGGGAACACAAGCAGGGGGAGTGGGAGAGGAAGAAGCAGGCTCATAGCGGAAGAACCTGATGTGGGGCTCGATCCCAGAACGCCGGGATCACGCCCTGAGCTGAAGGCACATGCTTAACCGCTCTGCCACCCAGGTGCCCCGATGTGCATCTTTTAGAACCTTTTTCATGTAACATATATTAGTTAGCTTTTTTTAGGTTATTGCGTATAAAGGGCAAGCTTCTCAAGTTTATGCTGCTTGAGGGAGCAGATAGATAGATGCAGTGCTTTTGAAAGCCTCTGGTTAAAGCTAGCGGATTCATTTCTGTTCACATTCCATTGGTCAGCAGTCCAGGACTGAGTGTTCTGCCTAGCAGGAGAGTGGAGGTGGGGAACATTGATCTGATCCTACACAGACATGCATTCTCTTTTATAGAAGTGGGATCTTTCTTCTTGCTCTGCAACTTTGGGTGTTTACCTGTTTGTTTTTGTTCTTTTTTTCCCTTTAACAGTATATCTTTGAGATCTTTTAGGGCAGTAGATAAAAATTGACCTTATTTTTTTTTTAATGGCTGAAAAGTAGTCTGAATTATGCAAATTACTTAACCATTCCCCTTCTGGTAGACATTTAAATATTTCCACTTTTTTGCTTTGCACATGTATAACTATTTTTTTAAAAGATTTTTTATTTATTTATTCGACAGAGATAGAGACAGCCAGTGAGAGAGGGAACACAAGCAGGGGGAGTGGGAGAGGAGGAAGCAGGCTTATAGCGGAGGAGCCTGATGTGGGGCTCGATCCCATAGTGCTGGGATCACTCCCTGAGCCGAAGGCAGATGCTTAACCGCTGTGCCACCCAGGCGCCCCTGTTTTTGTTTCTTTAGAGAGAGAAAGAGCAAGTGAGGGTTGGGGGAGTGGGCAGAGGGAGAGAGAATCTTCAGCAGCTCCATGTATAGCATGGAGCTGGTCACAGGGCTTGATCTCAAGATCCTGAGATCATGGCCTCAGCCGAAATCAAGAGTCACATACTTAACAACTGAGCAACCCAGGCGCCCCAATTTTTGTAGGATTCATACTTGTAAATGGATTCAGGGGGAGGGAGATCAAGGGTATTTACATTCAAGTTTGTTAGGTTTTCCTAAATCAACCTCCAAAGAGACAGAACCATTTTATACTCCTAATACCAGTGTGCGGGACTGCCTACACCCTTAATGATATTGAATTGTCTCACTCTTCTTAGTTTTTACCAAACTAATAGGTGAAATACATTTAATGGATTTATTTTAATTTCTTAAAAACTGGTGATGAGGGGCGCCTGGGTGGCTCAGATGGTTAAGCGTATGCCTTCGGCTCAGGTCATGATCCCAGGGTCCTGGGATCAAGCCCCGCATCAGGCGCCCTGCTCGGTGGTGGGGAGCCTGCTTCTCCCTCTCCTACTGTTCCCTCTGCTTGTGCTCTCTCGTTCTCTCTGTCAAATAAATAAAATCTTAAAAAAAAAACCAAAACTGGTAGTGATTGGGGCGCCTGGGTGGCTCAGTCAGTTGTGTCCGACTCTCGATTTTGGCTTAGGTCATGATTTCAGAGTCATGAGATCCAACCCCATGTGGGGCTGCAGGCTCAGTGCAGAGTCAGTTTGTCCTCTTCTCCCCTCTCTCTACTCCTCGCCATGTGTGTGCATGAGCACTCTTGCCCTCTATCTTAAATAAATAAATAAGTAAATAAATAAATAAATTTTAAAAATCTTTTTTAAAAACTGGCAATGAGCTTGATTAACTATGCTTATTGGAAATTTGCGATTCCTTTTTTGAAATTGTTCCTATCCTTATTCATTTTTCCTTTTTAAATAGAGTATAAATTATATGCCATAGGGGTGCCTGGGTGGCTCAGCCATTAAGCGTCTGCCTTCAGCTCAGGTCATGATCCCAAGATCCTGGGATCGAGGCCCACATTGGGCTGCATGGGCAGCCTGCTTCTCCCTCTCCACTGCTTGTGCTCTTTCTCATGCTCTCTTTTTCTCTCAAATAAATAAATGAAATCTTAAAAAAAAAAAAAAACAGAGCAAAGTTGAGTAGCTGTGACAGACCTTAGAGCATCCATAGCCTAAGATATTTACTGTCTAGCTTTTTACAGAAAATGTTTGTCAACTCTTGTTCAAGACTGTATTCTGTTTCATTAATATATTTACCTTTCTATCAGTAATTGTGATGTTTGCTATAGGTTTCTAGTATTTGCCTTTGATCAGATTAAGGAAGTTTTTAAAAATTTCTAGTTTGCTAATTAGTTTTTTTTCTCTTTTTAACCAAAAATGGATGTTCATATTCATTTCAAACATAGAAATGAGCTTATTGTTTCTTTTCTTTAATTCATTGTGTTAATTATATTATTTTCTGAAATATAAGCCATCTTTTTATTTATAGTTAAACTCATTGCATTACAGTGTTCTTTTCATACTTTGCTGAATTCATTTTGCTAACATACATTTATATTATTTATATATATATTTATATTATCTATAGTCACTAGTGATTTTTCCTGTATTGACTTTATTTGGGGTAGTGGGGTCCTATTCAAATCTGATTTGAGTATCAGGACTCTGTTATTCCTGGGAACATAATCAGAGCTTTCCATCTTTTATTATGCTTAGATAACATAATTTATTAAAAATTTAGTAGAAATTTCCCGTAATTGTCTGAAATTGGTATAATTTAGGAAGATGATCTTTGCCTACCTTTTTCAATATCTCTTATAGTTATTGATCTATTTAGATTTTCTTTCTCTTGAATCATTTTGTAATTTATGTTTTCCTTGAAAAATCACCCATTTAGATTTTTACATTTTTTGATAAAAATTGTAAGATTTAGAATCTATCTGTAGTCACATCTCTTTTCTCATTTATAAATGTGTGTGTTGTCTTTTCTCTCATCAGACTCGTGAGTGGCTTGGTGGTTTCAAAGAACCATTTTTTTTAATAATAATTTTTTATTATGTTATGTTAGTCACCATACAGTATATCCTTAGTTTCTAATGTAGTGTTCCATGATTCATTATTTGCACCGTGCAGTATGTGCCCTCCTTAATACCCATCACCAGCCTATCCCAATCCCCCACCCTCCTCCCCTCTGAAGCTCTCAGTTTGTTTCCCAGAGTCCACAGTCTCTCATTGTTCATAACCCCTTCTGTTTACCACCCCCCCTTCATTCTTCCCTTCCTTCTCCTACCGGTCTTCCTATTTTTTATGTTCCATAAATGAGCGAAACCATATGATAATTGTCTTTCTCTGCTTGACTTATTTCACTTAGCATAATCTCCTCCAGTGCCGTCCATGTTGCTGCAAATGTTGTGTAATTGTTCTTTCTGATGGCTGAGTAATATTCCATTGTATAAATGGACCACATCTTCTTAATCCAGTCATCTGTTGAAGGGCATCTCGGCTCCTTCCACAATTTAGCTATTGTGGACAATGCTGCTATGAACATTGGGGTGCATATGGCCCTTCTCTTCACTACGTCTGTATCTTTGGGGTAAATACCCAGTAGTGCAATTGGTGGATCATAAGGTAGCTCAATTTTTTAGTGTTATTGATTTATTTTTATTTTTCACTTATTTTCTTCATTCTATTTCTTTAAATTTTTCCTTTTTTCTAACTTCTTTTAAACTTTTAATAATTTTGGTGCCTTTTCTAACTTTTTTCTAACTTCTAATAATTTGAATGCCTAGTAGTTCATTTATTTTCAGTGTTATTTTCTATTAATGCTACATATTTTCCGCTTGTTATGGCTTTGGCCATATTCCATGGATTTTGATATGTAGTGCTCTTATTGTCATTACTTTTTATTTTATCTTTTTTTTTTTTTAAGATTTTTATTTGTTTATTTGAAAGAGAGAAAGAGCACAAGCAGGGGGAGCAGCAGGCAGAGGGAGAAGGAGAAGCAGACTCCTTGCTGAGCAGGGAGCCCAATGTGGGACTCGATCCCAGAACCCCGGGGTTGATGACCTGAGCCAAAGGCAGACGCTTAACCCACCAAGCCCACCCAGGCGCCCTTTTATTTTCTCTTTAACCCAAAAGTAATTTGGCATAAATTTGTAAAAATTTCCAAATGGAAAGTTTTGTTATTGTTGCTAATATGTAGCTTTATTATATTGGGTTAAAAAAATATGTGTTCTGTGGGGTTTCTCCTTTTTGGAGATTGTCTTTGTGGTATATGTCAATCAGTTTTTGTGATTATTCCATAGGTGTTCATAAAGATTATAAATTCTTTGTTGTTTGGGTACAAGGTTCTTTATTAAATCACTGTTTTAAATTATTATTTGAAGCTTTTTTATTTTGTGAGTCTAGATCATGTCAACTTCTGAATGACATGTTAAAATCTCCCAGTGAGATTGTGAATTTATTGTTTATTTCTTGTATATCTACTTTTCAATCTGTGTGTAGTATTTTGTTGTAGACTTATCTTTTGTAAATAGGACTAACAATTGACCAGTATGAACTGGTATAGCTTACTGGCTGGCATGCGTTATCTGCGTAAGTCTATGCCACATCAGTTGTCAGATAGTTTTGATATTATCATTGCTCTTAATTGCTTACAGCTGGTTTCATGGTTCTTTTTTCTTTTTTTCTTTTTAGATTTTATTTATTTGAGAGAGAGCAAATGAGTAGGGGAAGGGGCAGTGGGAGAAGCAGACTCCTTGTAGAGCAGGGAGCTGGACATGGGACTTGATCCCAGGCCCCTGAGATCATTACCTGACCCAAACGCAGACACTTCACCAACTGAGCCACCAGGCACCCTGGTTTCAGGGTTCTTTTGTTTTTCTTACAGGCTTCCTGCCCCCAAGAGACTTTGTCTCCTAATAGAGAAGTTTTTTCCTACCTTTGTATTTTATGTTTTCCATTTATTCTGCTTGTTGTTGGTTCTTCACCCCCAGCCCCTGACTTTGCTAGATTTTTAAAAATCATAACGAGGTTGAACATTTGTGTGTGTGTGTGTACATATGTGTGTTTGTTTATCTGTGTCTCTATGTGTGTGTACATACACATTTATACAACTTTTATTTCTCATTCTGTGAACTATCAGTTTATATCCTTTTATTTGTATCTATTGTGTAATTGGTTGTAATCTTGATCTTATAGGAACTTTTTACATTAAGAAAATTTTATCTTTTTCTGTGATGTATACCAAATTTCTTTTTGTAGTTTGTCTTTTGACATTGTTTTATAATTTTTTTTTTGCCTAACCATCTTATTAATTGCTTTCCATAGACTATGCTTTGCTTATTTTTCCTTTTCTTTACTTTTTCTTGATTTACTGTTCTTTTTCTTTCCTTCTAATGATTTGAAAGTTATACATTGCTAATTCTGTGCTTGCCTTAGTTGCTCAAAAATGATCACGTACATTTAAACTGAAAGGATCTTGTCATCTTTGCGAATAGGTTGTTGTCTTTACCTTCTTTTGCTTTTCCCATATGTTCCATGTATTCTTGAGTCTTACTCCAGATTATAATAATGCTAAGAAGTTAATTTTTTGGTCAGTCTTTCTTAGTGATTATTTAGACCTCACAACTATACTTACAAACATAAATTTAGGGGTACCTGGGTGGCTCATTCGGTTAAGCTTCTGCCTTCGGCTTAGGTCATGATCCTGAGGTCCTGGGATCGACCCCCCCATCAGCCTGCTTCTCCCTGTCCCTCTGCCTGTCACTCCCGCTGCTTGTGCATGCTCTCTCTGTCTCTCTCTGTCAAATAAATAAATTTTTAAAAATCTTAAAAAATAAACAACAATTTAAGTATATTATAAATTATTGGTTTCTCTGTCTACTGTTTCTCTTATGCAGTGTATTTTTTCTTGGATTTCTTATTTTTCTGGAATAACATCTAGAATTGTTTTTTCCCAAAACAATTTTATGTCTAAACTTTTAAGTTTTTGAGTTTTTTAAAGATTTATTTATGGGGGGGAGGGGCTTCGGGAGAGGGGAGAGAGTCTCAAGCAGACTCCATGCTGAGCACAGAGCCCAGTGCAGGCCTGATCCCATGACCCTGAGATCATAACCTGAGCTGAAATCAGGAATCGGATGTTTAACCAACTGTGCCACCCAGGGGCCCCTAAACTTTGAAGTTTTATATGTCCTAAAGTGTTGTAATTTTGCACTCATATTTGAGCAATAATTTGATAGGAAATATATTCCTATAAAAGTTATTTTGCTCAAAACATTGAAAACATCCATGTCACAGATGAAGAGTTTAATGCCAGTTTCTAGAGTTTAAGAAAAAGGCTATGTAGGGCATTGCTATGACATTATAGAGTGAAAGTTTTAAAAGAAAAAAGTTGCAAAGCAACATTTGTAATCTATGCCATTTATACATATGTGGATGTTCATAGAGAGAGGTCAGAAAGGGTAGTTACCAATTATTGCCAATAGTGATTGTCCTGGTTATCTTGTACCATGTAATAAACTCCTCCAAAAGTTAGCAATGCAAAATAACAACAATTTATTATGTTCAGGGATTCTGTGCATCAGGAATTCAGACAGGACACAGCAGTGATGGCTAGGCCCTGAGATGGGAAGGCTTGAAGGGTCACTCCCATATCTGGTGCCTCCACTGGGATGACTGAAGGATGGGCTGAACTGGGGCCGTCCTCCTATATGCCTATATGTGCCTCTCCACATGGGGTTCTTGTGCCACTTTGACTTATATAGTGCTTCAGGATTCCAGGAACAAGTGTTCTATAGTGAAGCTGCATTAGCCTTCTGTGGCCAAGCCTCAGAAGTCACCTAGTGTCATTTCACCTTATTCTAGTTGAAGCAGTCGCAGGGTAACCCAGAATCACGAGTGGGGACTGACAGGTAGATCCTACCACGTGATGGAAAGAGTGTCAGAATTTGCGGCTATGTTTTAAAACCATCACAGCTGTCGTGGACGAGAGTGTTGGTTAAATGATGGCAGGAATTTTCTAAAAATCTCTTTTGTTCTCTACTGATCCTCAGAAGAGTACCTGATACACAGTAGTGTTTGATAAATACATGTTGACTGAATGAGGAATGGGGTCTGTGCTCTCCTAATGCTTTTTGGTACTAAATGAATTTTTCACAGTAAACATAGATTATAAATGGAAACAAAAATCAAATAAAAGGTATATACGATATTAATGTTTTAATTTATTTCATGATATCCTAGATATTTGAATGATTTCTATGAGTTGGAGCTACAGCATGGTTCTGGTGTTGTGGGTTGGAGCATTCCAGTGACTAAAGGAATTGTGCCTTCTCCAAGAGAGTCCCACACAGCTGTCATATATTGCAAAAAAGATTCTGGAAGTCCTAAAATGTATGTCTTTGGTGGAATGTGTGGTGCTCGCCTGGATGATCTATGGCAACTTGACTTAGGTAAGCTTACCTTGATTCAGGCTCAGGAATTGGTTATGATTGATAAGGGCAAATGTAAAAATTGCTTTAGAAAAATATTTTTGGTTACAGCATTTATTGAGTTACACTTAGATTTATAGAAGGCACTTGTAGCCAGCTCTGGGACAGCCGACATGTGATGCAAATGGCTGCTGATCTGTGAAGTTAAACAAATGAATGTTTGATTTATTATAGTAACTCTCCTGTGCTCCTTACAAATAGGGTCACCATATGTCATGGTTTGCCTGAGAGGGCTCTGATTTATGCTTATTGTTCTGTGTGTAATTATCAATAGTACCAATTATCACTCTGTGAAGTGTCCCACTTGGGGATGATCAAATTTATATGGTTTCTCTGTCTACAGAAAATGTAGCATTAGTGATGTTATTGCTGGTCAGTGAAAAAACTGTGGCTAGCTCTTTTTAAAGACAGCCTAGGAGTGAGTGAGTGATGGGTAAGTGTGCCTCTCACTTTTGACTATCTTCTACACAATGTGCTCTTACCTAAAATGTTAAAATCCCTAATCTGGTTTTAATTCAAAATTGGTGGCATCCTAAATACACTTCTCCATTACAAATGCTAACATTCAAGTGTAAATAGATTACTGTCATTGGCTATTTATGTCAGCTGGAAATGTTTGTTTTAAGAGAAAGTTCATGTAATGGTTTTGAAACATTTTTGCTTCTTTTTGGTAAGTCCTTTTTTGTTTTATTTTTTAAAATTCTGCAAGGTGTGGTAATTTGCTGTTACTAAACCAAATTGTTAATATACTTATTTTTACTTCTAGAAACTATGTCTTGGTCAAAACCAGAAACTAAAGGGACAGTGCCACTTCCACGAAGTCTTCACACAGCCAGTGTTATAGGAAATAAGTATGGTGCTTTTTTTTTCACTTTTTTTTTTTAAACCAAGTTAAGAAAGATACACGCAGAGAAGAGTGGTGCTGCCAATTGCTTAGAAATAGATTACTGAATTTAACAATGTTTGATTGCATTTACTAAACCTAAAATAATAAGCCTATAGAAGCTAAAATACTTACTGTGCCATTTTCTTATCCTGCTGCCTCTTATATTTCTGTGCATTTCTTACAGTGCCTTGCACAGAGTAGGTATTAAATAAGTGTGAGGCAGAGTGTTCCTGGCCTGGCCTCCATTGCCAGGTTTGACATACCTAACTCAATGTTTCGTTTTGCTTATTTTTGGTAGTGCTTGATTTGTACTCAGGTATGTACTCAGTATGTACGGTCAGTGATTGAACTTTGAATAAAGTGATGGTTAGAACATGAACTCTGTAACCAGATTGCATGAATTCAAGTCTCCAGTTTTGGTATTTGTCCTGTATTGCGTGGGGCAGGGAAATTTAATCTGTTTGTACCTCAATTTCCTCACATATAAAATTCAGATAATAATAAAACCTATTTCACAAGGTTGTCTTGAGGATTCAGTGGATTAACGTGTCTGAAATGTTCAAACAGTGCCTGGTGCATGAAGAGCACCCCGTAAAGGTTAGCTGTTATGCTATCATCAGCAGGTTTCCTTATTTGTACATTATTGTCTAAATAGAAATTAATTAAGTATTTTCCTTGTGTAGGGACTTTTTCTTATCAGTGATGTTTTAGGAAACAACTAGAACCTCATTAGTTCTTTTTTAAAAATAGCCATAAACAAAATCTAATAAGATATATTTTTCAGATTATCAGAACCCTTTTATAAAATGTGATTTTCCATTGGAACTCTCTATATAAAATAGATAGAAAATCGAGCTTGTCTGGTTGGCATGAGGTGATATGGACCCTAAGCGCTGCCTGATGAGCCCTTCTCCTTCAGCAGCTATTAGGCATGTCTCAAGAACTCTTAGGGCCCCGAGGAACATAGTTTAAAGTTTTTTATTTGAGTGATATCAGTGACCAAAGTTATAAGAAACTTAATCCTCTTTCATTACTGTATACATACAACTCTGAATTTGATTTTGGGTGTCGTAAACCATTTGACTATCTTTCTGACTGAGGTACATTTAGTATATTATATATAATTTTGATTTTCAACTTGCCAGAGAGAAATAATTTGATTCTGTATTGCTTCATGAAATTGTAAACTCCTCAGAGAAGACCATTTTATTCATTATCTTATTCCCATTACCTTGATCATGATTAAGTAAGTGAATAGTCCCAGAATTTTGAGTCAACAAATAAGAAATTTCAGTCTATTCTTAGCATTTTAAATCTAAAACAAAAAAATTAAAGCTTTAGGAAAAAAAATCAGCACTTTATCTTCTCTCTTTTTGTTGTTCAGGATGTACATTTTTGGTGGATGGGTTCCACATAAGGGGGAGAATATTGAGACTTCACCTCATGATTGTGAATGGAGATGTACTAGTTCATTTTCTTACCTAAATCTTGGTGAGTCTTTAAAGAGTTACTTACTGAAATAAAATTTATTAATAAAAGAATTTTTGTTATTTTGTTGTTTAAGAACAATATAATAGTCATGGATATTTCTGTCTTTTAGATACAGCAGAGTGGACCACCCTAGTATCAGATTCTCAGGAAGATAAAAAAAATTCAAGACCAAGACCAAGAGCTGGACACTGTGCTGTTGCAATTGGCACTCGATTGTATTTTTGGAGTGGAAGAGATGGCTACAAAAAAGCACTGAATAGTCAAGTTTGCTGCAAGGATCTTTGGTATCTTGATACTGGTAGGTAAGAGTATTCAACAAATATAATTTTTCCTTCAGGTAAATAAATACATGAACACTGTCTGTCTCTTGAGATTTAGTGTAAATGCCACTGCCCCTCTTTTCCATAATTAAAAATGAATGGAAGAAATATTATATGTAGATACTTCCCATTCCAGGAAAATTTCCTTCTTTCCCCCCCGCCCCAGGAGAGTTTCTTAATTTCCCTTTTCTTGAGTATAGACTAGATTTAGTGACTCCCTTTCAAAGCACAGAATATGGAAAAAGACCAATAGTAGCTTAACAGTGGAGAAACCTGGAAAACACCGTCTTAATCAAGTAATCAGTGTAAGTGAGGGGCGCCTGGGCGGCTCAGTCGGTTAAGCGTCTGCCTTCAGCTCAGGTCATGATCTCAGCATCTTGGGATCCAGCCCTGCATCGGGGTCCCTGCTTCTCCCTCTCCCTCTGTGATCTCTCACTTTCACTCTCTCTCAAACAAATGAATAAAATCTTAAAAAAAAAAAAAAAAAACGAGAAAACAAGGAAAGTGAGAAATAGTCACAAATCAGAGGAGACTAAGGAGACATGAAGACTAAATGCAAGGTGGTACCCTAGATTGGATTGGAACAACAACAAAAAAACACATTAGTTGGAAAACAGGTGAAATCTGAGTAGTCTGTAGTTTATAGTATTATTCCAGTGTCAATTTCTTAGTTTTAACAAATATGTTAGCATTAAGGGAAACAGTAAAGAGTATATGGGAACTCTGCATTTGTTCTGTAAATCTAAAAGTATTCCAAAATAAAAAGATTTTTAAAAAAGATTTATTGATTTTTAGAGAGAGAGAGTACATGAGAGAGCGTGGGAGGGGGGCAGTTAGAGGGAGAGAGAGAGAGAGAGAATCCCAAGCAGCCTCTCGGCTGAGCATGGAGCCTGAGGTGGGGCTCAATCCCACGACCCTAAGATCACTACCCAAGCCAAAATCAAGAGTCAGATGCCCAACCGACTGAACCATGTAGGTACCCCCAAAAAGATTTTTATAAAAGTATTACAACACTAAAAATTTTTAAATATAGAACTCATCCATTTTTCAATAAATATTTATTGACTGACACCTGTCTGTCAGGAATTGTTCTAAATTGTTTTACATGCTGAGAAGTGAAATGCTGCAGCAGTGAAAGGGACTGATAATGTCCCTAATGTCAAAGAACTTATATTCTTAGCATGAGGGCAGGAGGATGATGGACACTAATCGGACAAAGTAACAAAATAAGTTCCTTTTCTGGTAAGCGTGTGAAGATAGTAAGATAGACCAGTGGGATAGTCATGGGAGGTCCTGGAATGGGGAAGTGGGGTTAACTTCAAAGTGGGTAGTTAGAAAAGTATGAGACGGCATTTGGGATATAATCCAAATGGAGGGAAGATGCTGTCCATGGAAGAGGCTGTGGGAGAAACACTGTAGCAAGAGTGAACAGCAAGTATAAGGGCCCTGAGATAGGAATACTTGGCACATTTGGGAACAGATTTGAGCTGAATGGAAGAGGAGAGCGTAGGAGTGGAGGTTAGAGAAGTGACAGCAGGACAGATCATAAGGCCTCGCACATCTTGGTAGAGTTTAGGTTGTTTATAAAGTACAAGGGAAGTTTATTTATTAGTTGGGAGGAGAGATGTGTCGTGATCGGATGTACATTTTGGAATGGGCAGTGCAGTTTTTTGGAAAATAAATTGTAGGTGGGCAAAAGTGCACACAGGAGACCAGTTAAGAGGCTTTCACAGGAGTCAGAGAAGTCTTAGACTACAGTGGTGCCAGTGGAGATGGGGAGAAGTGGATGAATTCTGGATGTTTTGGAGTTCTTGTTGACAGAACTGGTTGATGGATTGGGTGTGGCATGTGGCACAAAGAGAGGAATGGAGGATGAAGTTTTTAGCTTGAATAACTTGATGGTATTTCCATTTACTGGGATGGGGAAGACTGAGGAGAAAACCAGTTTATGGAGAAAATGAAGCGTTTCATTTAGACTATGCTAAGTTCGAATAAGATCAAATACGTAGTTAATGAATAAAGAAATCTGCAGGTCAGTCAAGAAATCAGATCTGGAGATGTAATGCGTGTACATGAGTAAAGCAGATTATAAAACATACCTATGATTCCGGTGTCTTTTAAGTGTATAAAAAGTAAAATCTGGAAGGATACATTGTGTACCAAAGTGTTATCTAAAAGGTGAGAGTCAACATTTTCTGAAAGGTTTTTCTCTCATCTGTATTTTCTACAGAGGCATGTTTTGCCTTGGTAATATAAAAGCAGTTTAATTTTAAAATTAAGATAATTGAAAAAATAATAAATGGAACAACTAAGTTAGAGAGTAAATATTTTCTATGGAAGAAGCACATACTAGTAAGCAGGAAAGAAATATAGAAAATCCAACTTACTGATGCATCTTTGAAATTGGGAGTTATTGCCTGAAGTCCAAGGATAAACTTCAACCTCTGAGATTGGAAGAAAAATGTGTGTATAAATTTTTCTTGGCAGCAAATACATCACTTTCAACAGATTATCTAAGGGATCTGTGACTTTAAAAGGTTAAAAATTACTGACTCTGAGTGGCCAGTTTTTCCATAAACCTTTTCTTTAGACATGAATATCTATCTAAAAATAATTGTGGTCACTATCATAAGGTCAAAATTTAGATTTTACTTCTCCTCTTGATAAGTTGGCATGAATTTTGGGGATTGGGGAAATGAGGGCTCTTCATCTTGCCTTTTTTCACTTTTAGTTAATCTTTGTGAATTTGTTAATATTTAAAAGAGTGATTAATTCCGTAAAGCTTTTTATGAAAAACAGCAGTCCTTCGCTCCAACCTTCCTCTCATTTTCCTTGCTTCACAAGCATATGCTTTCAACTCTGTTAAACAATTCTTTTGGTATTTACTTCCATATTTCCATATAACATGAATATATAGTTACTTTGATGTTTAGGCATAAAATGCTTACTTTCTACTACGGAAATTAAGGATTTATCTCTTCTTCCCATCATTCCTCGCCTCTCTCCTATACGCCTTTCCTACCCTCATTCTCTCAATATGGTTAGACCATAATTTTGTTAGATATTTATTGTTTACATTATGACCACATAAACACTGTTCACAGGTGAGCCATATAGAATATTGTGATACTTTTCTCGCACAGTTTTTTATTTGCCATGGATTGATAGTTGTCACTTTTGTTTGTTTTAGATTTGCATGTATCTACCACTAATTCAATCCATACTCTGTTATTTGTTTAAATCTTCTCTCATTATGGTTAGATGCGTCAGATATTCTATCAAATTTCATCGTCTTGAAGAAATTCTCCTGCTCCAATCTGGGATGGCTGTCCTCCACAAATCGAGTCCAGCTATCATCTTGGAGTCTCCCTTCATCATCTTCCTGGGGATATCTTTTGCCTCTCACCTGTGCCGGATTCCCCGTTTCCTGGATCCCATATTTTTCCCTTTCTTAGTTTACTTTTTCATTTTTTGTGGAACACATCCCAGGAAAAGGGTGCATAGGTGATAAATTTATTTTGAGATTTCTCATTGTTTGGAGATATGTTCAGTCTTTCTTCCACTTAATTGGCCATTTGAATGGAAATAGAATTCTAAATTGGAAGTCATTACCCTTCAGAATTTTGAAAGCATTGTTATACTGTATTCAAGCTTCTAGTTTTTTTGTTGAGAAACCCAAACCACTTGTGATTTTGTTCCTTTTAAATGTGACCTTCCCCCTCACCCTTGATAGCTTTCAGAATTTTTTTTTTTTTTGTCCCCACTGTTCTTAAATTTCATGGTGATGTGCTTGTGCATCTATTTTTAACACATCGTGTTGAGTACTCAGTGGGCCCTTTCAGTCTGGAAACTCATGTTCTTCAGTTCTGGGAATTTTCTTGATTTATTTCATTGGTGTATACCCTTCTGTTTTCTCTATTTTCTCTTCATGTAACTTCTGTTATGTGGGTGGTGTACCTCTTGGACTTGTCTTCTTATTATTTGCTTGTATGGGTTGTCTTACTTTAAGACATGTAAATAAACTGGATTGTGAATAAGATTATGGAGAAATCTACATGGGGAATAGTTGGAGGTACTTATCCTCTAAAACACGGTCTTCAAATTTTTCTGTAAAGAGCTAGATAGTAAATATTTTAGGCTTTGCAGGCTGTATGGTCTCTATTATAACTCTGCAATTCTGCTACTGTAGAATGAAAGCAGTCATAACTAATACATAAACAAATGAGCATAGCTTTGTTTCAATAAAACTTTATTTACAAAAACAGCCCATAAGCCAGCCAGTTTGCTGACCGCTTCTCTAAAAGATACAAAAAGATAGGTATTAGACTTGTTCTATAAAGATTAAATTATAGCTTATAGATATCAATTCACTAGAAGAATAAATTTTCTTATGTAACTGTCTAAAGATGGAATGTACTCCCTCAGGAATTTGGAGTTCCCTGAATTGGTGGGAAAACAAAAAGAGGACAAGGGTATTGTAGAAATAATCTCAGGTTCTTTTTCCGAGTTCTAAAAGTCTACGATTGCTATTTGTTTTGGAAATGTTGGTAGTATTTTATACCAAAGTAATTCCTTGTTTGGGGTAGTACAAGTTTTGATAAGAGGATATTAACTTCAAGAAGTTACATTTTTCCAAAATATCATGTCCAAATCATCTTTGCTAACATTGACAGTATTTCTGACATGTATGCTATTGGGTGAAAATTGCCTCATAAAATTAAAAACTTACAAGGAAGGTAAAATAATGTAGGTATAACTATAAAATACTTGCTTCCCCCCACACCCTTGCACTTCTATGATTAAACATAGAAATGTTTAATCTGATTCTGATGACAAATAGCTTGGAACCGGATTGTTTTGTGTGTAGAGCTATTTGTATAAAGAATTAAATAAATAAATAGAATCAGAACCCCAAACTGTTTTCATTTGACCTATGATAGCTATGTTTATCTGAGTAAATTTTCTCCCTCTTGGTAAACCGTTGAAATACTCATTGCTGATGTTTTCAGGGCCCTAGGCCCACACAAACTCTATAGGGAATATATTTGATACATTTGAAATATCAATGTATAATATCAATATTGTTCTTTAGAGAAACCACCGGCACCATCACAAGTACAACTAATCAAAGCCACTACCAACTCTTTCCATGTCAAATGGGATGAAGTGCCTACGGTTGAGGGCTATCTTTTGCAGCTGAATACAGACTTGCCGTACCAAGCTGCATCATCAGAGTCTTCAGCAGCACCAAATATGCAAGGTAACATAATTTTCACCTTACAACATGCATGCTCATATGCTTTTTTAAAAAGTTACTGCAGGAAAACCAGTAATTATGGCCTTGTTTTAAAAATTTTATGATATGATGTTTCCTGCCTGGTTAATCAAATACATTGCATTTCAACTCTGAAACTTGCCTGTCTTATCATTATGATGTGGTAGAATGCGTAGACATGTAGGATACAATGCTTTTTCTGCAGTTCATTCTGATGTACTTTCTTAATTTGACATGCTGCTTGACTTCAGGATATGGTTTTAATTAGCTTTCATAAATATTTCAGCTTTTTTCAAAAGTATTTTGTACAGTAACAGGCACTTGGAAAGTAAAAACACTTTTAATTTTACATGTTCTTTTAGAAAGGATTTTAGTCAACTATTAAGCAAACTATTAAGAAAATAGATGAACTTTGATAAAGATACTTTTTAACCTTTAATACCTAACTTCTGGAAATACTTGATTGTAATATATTTTACTGAAGCTAATTTAGAGCATGTCAGTCTGAACTTTCTTATTCCTACAGGAGTCAGAATGGACCCTCACAGACAAGGCAGTAATAGCACCATTCCTAACAGTGTAAGTTAAAAAAAATTTATGGTGACAAATTAATGTTTAAGGTTAGAGTCCCAATTTTTATTCATATTTTTAGCGTATTACCCTAGGACAGAGGTTCTCAACCCTGGCTGCATATTAGAATCACCTCTGAGATTAAAAAAAAACATACACAGAATCCCAGCCTTTCCCGAGATTTAGTGATGCAGAATCTTTAGGATGACGCGCAAGTAGCTGTGGTTTTAAGGACCGCTCCGTGGGTCACTATGATAGTAGCCAAGATGAAGAACCCCTAAGCAAGAAATCGAAGTCTACCCTCATTACACATGGCATCAGAGGTTAATCCCTTATAATTTATACTGCATCCTGAAATCTATCTTTTGACATTTCTTAATGACATACACACTCATTTTAAATTTCAACTAATACTTCCAAAATGGATATGAAATATATTTCTTTACCGTGTACTTCATGGACCAGAGAATATGAGTTGCTAAATTGAGCACTGCTGTTTGTGAGGTTCCTTCTTGTTTATGAAGTGCTTCACAATAGATACTTGTAGAGACTAATGAATAAGCTTACTAGGATTTACACTGGTTTTATATGGCAAGCCGCTATCTAAATATACAGTAGATTCTTTTCAAGGAAAATGATGTGTAGGTATAAGCACTTGTGTTCTGAACATGACTGTGATGGACAAGTATCTTTAGGGCCATAAGAAGTTATAACTGACTATAGAGTTATAATTAACAATCAAGATGGAGACAGAAAAGTAACAAAAAACAGCTAAGTAAAAAGGGGCAACAATATTGGGGTTTTTGAATGAAGCCAGATCACTTTTGTGGTGCAGTAGACCCATAGGTATTGCTGTATAGTAGCTGATATTCACATTGATGACTTGAATTATCAAAAAGCTCAAATATATTCATTACAGTGTGCATAAGAAGACAAAGAAAAACAGAATTAGAAAGATTCCTATCTAAAATGTTTAATGGCAAAGAATATTTATATGTGTATGTATTAAATCTTGATCTCTCATTGGAAAACTCATCCAGAACAATTCATTTGCTTGAACTGAGATTTTAGTTTTAGGAGTCATCAGATCTTTAATATCCATATTGACCTTGTTAAGAAAATTTGACAAAAATGTTAAACTCGGTAACATAATTTTCACCTGTGTTACATACATATTTACTTGAATACTAACTACCACTTATAAAAATATAGCGTTTTTTCCCCTCAGAATATACCTTCCCATTCCCCTTCAGAACTGATCTTTTGAGAATGGAGATTAAGTGAAGGAATTGTTTTCTTAAACTATTGTAAAATTTAAAGAATAATCCTATACAAATTAAGAATATAATTTAAACTGTTTTATATCTTGGTAAATTTATTTTCGAAAGCATTTAAGTTGTAAATTATTATGCTTGTTTTTTACATGTATTTTTATTCAATTGAACATTGCTTGCTACAATAAACTATTTATTTCTTATAGATCAGTGATACAGTGAACAATACAAAAACTGAACATACAGCTATGAAAGGAACTTCTGTGAAAAACAGACCAGATCTTAAAGCATCAACTGATTCTAATGCCACTTTACATTCATCTTTGGCAACTAATGCTTCTAATCATAATAGTTGTGTCGTGGATGTACTAAGGAAAAATGAAGGTATAAGGATGGCATTTTAAATAAAGCTAAAACTTTTTATAATAGTAGGGAATTTTAGTCTTTGGAAAAGTAAAAGTTCTATGGTTTTGATCCATTTTCAAAATAATAGTTAGCCTGTCATATTGACCCTAGTTCGAGCGATGTCAAGATACCAAGGAAGCACTTACCTGAATAGTAACACTTAGTTATGAGCTATGGAATTCAGATGAGGCAAGCTCTTATATGACATTAGAGGTTGGCCAGTGTTGCAGTGTCCCTCTCCCATTACTGTATTTTCTTAGCACTTGGAACTATCAGAAATTATTTATTTTGGGCAGGGATTTTCTTGTTCATTTCTATTTCCTCAGCACCTGGATCCATGCCTGGTTAATAGTAGTTAGTTAGTAAATACTTGTTTAGCAAGTGACTGGATTATCCTCAGAAAGATAGTTCATTTATGAGAACTGTTGATTACATTCATGGGACAGCTTGTAATTCAGTGAACCTTATATTTAAAATGAGTTCATTTGAATGTTCTCATACCACTTGAGATACATTAAGCATTGTGCCTGATTTCAATATCTAAAATTATTTTATAAATCTCATTCTGATATGTCTGTAACATAGAAACATGTAACTGTATTTTTAATTTGAAAAAATCATGACAGCTGATATAAATCTAAATCCTCTTCAGTGATGCAAGCTTAACAAGTTGAATTTTATTTTTATTTCCATTTTTTCTTTATGAGTTCATGGTAGATAAAAGTATTCAAGGAAAACAATTTCCTGTAATTTTTCCTCATTTCATTACATGTGGAAAAGGAGAACACTTTTGTTTTCTTGATTTTTTAAAAATATTTTATTATGTTAGTCACCATACAGTACATCATTAGTTTTTGATGTAGTGTTCCATGATTCATTGTTTGCGTATAACACCCAGTGCTCCATGCAGCACGTGCCCTCCTTAATACCCATTGGAATCATTTGGTCAAAATTAGCCTGGTCCTGGGCTGCAGCTTATATTTCTGTCTTTCTTTTCTTTTTTTTTTTTTTTTTTTGGAGATTTTATTTATTTATTTGACAGAGAGAGCACAAGGAGGAGAATGGCAGGTTGGTTGGGGGGGTGGAGAAGCAGGCTTCCCTCTGAGCAGGTAGCCTGATGTGGGGCTCGATCCTACGACCCTGGGATCATGACCTGAGCCACCCAGGTGCCCCTATTTTTCTTATAGTGATTTTCTATGTCTGTCTTATAAAGAAGTTTATATTCTTGAAAACAAATAGGAGCTTTGAGATTTCAGAATCTTAATGCACTCTAAATCCTATGTTGTAAGGCAGTTTGGATAAAATTAGTACTAGGCAAATGGGAAAACCAGAGTGGTTGTACAATGGCAGTATCTGGTAGATTGTAGACATTCAAATATGTGAATGAACGGCTGCCCAATGTCAGGTTAACAAGAGGAAATTGGACTTTTTCTCTGTAGGTTAGAGTAGCTGGTATGTTTCAAAAGTGGAAGAGTGACATGATTAGTTGTTGTTTGGAAAGAGCACTCTGGCCTCACCATCAGAAGAATTATAGTAGGAAATGATTGGGAGGCCTGTTAGGGTATTCTTTTAGGACTGCAAGAGACACAGAGACTAAAGCACTGAGTGGGGTGGAGAGGAGAGACTCATTTTAGAAGCTAGGATCCGTTATTGCCTTGGAAACTGGTTGGATATGAGAAATAAAAATGAGTTGACCATGACTCCCAGTTTTTTGGGTTGGAAATTCAATGGATGATGATACTCTTTATCAAGATATGAAATATAGGAGCAAGAACAGACTTGGGTAAAAGGTAAGTTCATCTTTGAACTTAATGTGTTTGAGGCACTTGAAGAACATATTGGTAAAGATTTTTTATGGGCAGTTGGATACTTAGGTGTAAAGTCTAGGTAGTAGTTTTGGCTGGAAGTAAAATGTGAAAGTTAAGGGTCTCTAAAATATAAGCTCCACAACAGCAGGGACCTTGTCTGACTTGTGAGATTCCTAGCACCTGGCACAATGCCCAGGACATATGGATTTGAGAGATGTATGATTTGTGAATGGTAGTTAAAGCGTAGGAAAATATGTAAATGGAGAAAAGAGAGGGCTTGGGAACACCTGCGTTTAAAGAGTCATTTGAAAAGAAGAAACCAGCTAAAGAGATTGAAAAGTGGTTCCTAGAAGGTCAAGAAAAGAACCAAAGAGATTGGTGTCCTATTTTTTCTGGGCATCACAGTTTGTGACTATATATATTTATTGGGTATGCATGTCTCTCTCTACCACATGATTATAACTTGATGAGATATTAACCATGCTTGCTTTGCTTCAACACTGTAGAAAGAAGCATAATATCTGGTAAATAGTAAATCTTCAGTATTGTGGAATGAGTAATTATAAGTCATAGAAACGGCTTCAAAAAGGAGTATGCAGTACGCATTGTTTACGTTGCAGAAAGGTCAAGTAAACGGAAATTGAAAGGCATCCCTTAGAAATCATTGACATTTGCCAGAGCCATTTCATTAGATTAGCAGGCTAGAAACCACGTTTGAGGAGGTCAAGGAAGTAGAGACTGCTCTGAAGGGAATTAGTGAGGGGCAAAGGTAACTGGAGGAGATTTGTGGGGTCAAAGAAGATGTATATTTGTTTACTTGAGAGGCTTGATAATGTTTGTGGATCAATGGCCAAAAACTACTAATGAAAAAGAATCTGAAAACCCTGAAGAGAAAGGAATGATTGTTGAAAGAAAGTCCCAAAATACCGGGAAGGAATGGGTCCAAGAGCACAGGAGGGTAGATTATCCTTCCTCAGGAGAGAGGTCAGTTCATCCTCTGAAATGGAAGAGAAGACAGAAAGGATAGGCACAATCACAAATACATTTCTAGTTTAGGGCAGGAGAAGGCAGAAAATTGATGGCATCCATGCCTAATTGCTTCTGTATTTTTCCTTAAAATGGGAAGCAGGGCATTTGATCTATGATTTAGGAGAGTCCGAGAACAATGCTTCAGTGTTTAGAGTGGAGGAAGCAGCTGAGAAGTTGGACGTCTGCTATATGTGTAGTGCACTTTATTTTTCTAAACATTTTATGCCTGATGGTTAATTCATATGAATGACATGTACAGTACTCATGTTTATGATTTTAAAATTGAAAATAACAAAAATTGTATGATGCGAACCTTAAGATGGCACACTTATTGCAGGCATTATGTTAATAATTGATCTTTTCACTTTAATTTTAGGTCCTCATACTTCAGCAAATATAGGTGTTCTAAGTAGTTGCCTGGACTTAAGAACAGTAATCCCTGAAACTTCTGTATCCAGTTCTGTTTCCAGCGCACAAACTATGGTAACCCAGCAGACCATTAAAACTGAATCATCCAGTACAAATGGGGCAGTTGTTAAAGATGAAACTTCACTAACAACATTCAGTACCAAATCTGAAGGTTTGAAATGTGTTTCACATACTGTATTTTGAACCATTTTTGTATATAAATTCATCAAACTTATTTGTTTAGATGGGAATTGCATTTCATCTTGGATTGAGTCATATATAAACAGATAAAACATTTCAATTAAAATTATTATATAATATACTCTGCTGCCTTCCATAAAATATTTAAATCAGCACACACTGAAATACATTCAGAATGTATTTTTCCTACCGTGAATATATTCAGCGAATTTTTTTCCCATAGAAAAGATTCATTTTTTAGATGATAGAGTGATAATTCCCCCAGCTTGATTTCTGATTTTGTAAGTTCTCATTTCATTCTTTTGCAATAGGACTTGTGTTTCATCTTTGGTAAACATTCTCTGAAGCTCTAGCTAGTCATCAAACCCTTGAGAAATGAACTTTGTGAATTAGTTTGAGTTAGAGGGTCCGTATTTCTAATTATTGTGCTTTTCTCCCTCTGGCTATTTTTTGTATGCTTATAAATTATATTTTAATGTGTCTGTTTGCTAAGTGATTACATAAGTCTTACATGATGAATTGTTTGGTTTTTAGTGGATGAAGCATGTGCGCTGCCTGCAACTAAGATCAGCCGTGTAGAAGCATATGCTACAGCGATGCCGTTTTCTGTAAGTACATGACCTAAAGATCACGTGTGTTTACAGGTGGAGTGCTGAGCAGCTCCAGCGTAATTCATGAAAAGTTTCTTAGGTGTCCTCTAGTGATGACTTGCCAAAGATTGAGAAATGAAGGCTTGAATAGAAAAATGTTTACAGTATAATGTTAAGTGAAAAAAGCTGCATAAAAAATAACACACACACACACATATATATATATACACACACTGTGGTCCCAATTTTATTAAAAGATACACACAATACATACATTCTCACTCTCATGTGAGTCCACGCACATACTCATTACAATGCTAGATGACTTTCTGCAGGCTGTGCGGCCACAGATAATTTTTACTTACCTCTCTGGGCCTTCAGGAGTTCTGTATGGTACTGTACAATATTTTGTATAGAAGTAGAGTGTATGTGTACATATATATGTATATATGTATATATGTAAATTACATTAATGGCTTAAAGAATAAAAAGACATGTTACAGAATATAAAACTTCAGTGGCTCTTTTGGTAGCTACTTATTGGGAGAACAGCAGAATATTGCACTATTGGGTTAGACATACCTATAGGGTAGATCAATAATCTCTGACGTTGGGTGGTTTTGTGAAAGGCCAGCATTGGTCTGCATGGCACCAAACTTAAAATGCTAGGTTTGTGCCTCACAAATATACCACAATTGTCTTAATGAGGTAAATATAAGGATAATACGTATGTGTGTGTGCATGTGTGTGTATATACTTTTTAATTTATTTTAAAATTATCAGCCATTTCAACTTTATTGCTATGAGCGAGAGTTTTTATCTGACCTAATATTTACCTCTTAGAATCTTCAGGAATTGTCGGTAGTTATAGTCTTCTTTCAATTTTATGAATTTTGATCATATATTTACCTTCATCAGCTTTCACCTTTCCAGAATGTTAAGTCCTGGAGTTCTTAGACTCTTCTCAGGGAAGACTTATTAAAGGGAACTTTTTTCTCCTAAATGTATTTTGCAACACATCAGCCAGAATGGTATTTGTTATTTCAGTTGGAGACAGTTGTTTTATAAAAGTTGTTGAAAAGAGTTTTTACAACTTTAAAAATGAAAACAAGTTTAAAGATATTCCTTTAAACAAACAAACAAACCTTAAAGACTTTCCTAGTTACCTCACTTTGTCATGTGTGATAGCTTAAATAACAAATAATGTGAATTATAAGCATGTACTTCTGCTGTTATATATTTAAGACAGAAATAAATAACTGAAGTGCACATTTGTTTTGAGCTTCTGGAAACAGTGTCTCATTTATAAAGAAGATGGCTTAAAAAGGTTAGTTCCAGGGATAAGTATAATTCACTTATCACTAAAAGTAGCTTAAGGTAGAGGGAGTTTGTTTGTTTTAAAGCAAGGTAAAAAATGTGAAACTGTTTAATCTGCTCCTCTTTAGTATACACTTAACTAAAGTATATTCAAACTGCATTTTAGTTTTGAACATTTTTTCTCCTTTTAGGTTTGGAGAATCACAGGTATTTCAAGTACAAAGATCACTGAATTTCTGCTAGTTGTTTTTGAATCTAGAAATAAGCCAGCTTGGAATGAATTTTTTTCTTATTTGCTCCTTTTGGAGCAAGGTACAATGTCACACTGAAGGGATTACATTTTCTGAGAAGGTCTCTGAAATGACAGTGTTGTATAAAACAGCTGGCATTTTAACATATCACTGATTGGAAAGCATGCTAACTCCAGCTAGGTGGATAGTGCAGACCTACTGACTTCGAGAATGCCTGTCACTCCCTGTGTTTGAGTTGGCATCCCTGTTTCACTGTCAGTTGACCTAATCTGTTAAGAGTTTATTTACTTATGAGCTTTTAATGTTGTGGTGTTTACCCATATACCTACTTGTAGATCACTGCATGGATTTATTAAATCTTGAGGTTTCTTATATGCCCAGTAAGAATCCTGATAAATTTTTCTTTCTCTGAAATTAGAAAGAGATTCCTTCAAATCCAGCGGCCACAATGAAAGCAGGAGAACGACAGTGGTGTGATGTAGGAATTTTTAAAAATAATACAGCTTTGGTGAGCCAGTTTTATTTGCTGCCAAAAGGAAAGCAAAGCATCTCAAAGGTAGCTATTGATACGTTTCCTACACTGTGAGTTGTACGTTTCATGAATGAGATCTTTTTTATAATCCTGATTCAAGTCACTTGAATGCAAGAAATTGAGATCTGTTCACAATCTATAACTGAGAGTTCTATCTATATGCCTAATTATCTTGTACTCTCTTTTAAGGTACTTTTTATGGAATGTATCACAATTAGGTCACTTAAAAAACCTTATACAATCACTGGGCTGGATTTTGAGTCATAAATAATACGGTCTGGCTAGTACAGATAAGGATTTTTTGAAATATCTCTAATTTTGTTACCTGGTGTGTTTAGAGAATGGAACATTTTTTCTTACTGAGAACTTTTTTTTTTTTGAAGATTTATCTGTTTATTTTAGAGTGCACATGTGTGAGTGTGCAAGTCAGGGGAGGGGCAGAGAGAGAGAAGCAGACTCCCCACTGAGCGAGGAGCCTCTACTCTATCTCAAGACCTTGAGATCGTGACCTGAGCTGAAATCAAGAGTCTGACGCTTAACCAACTGAGCCACCTAGGCGCCCCTTTACTGAGATCTTTTTAAATTCCTGATTTCACAGCTTAAAAAATTTAAAAGCGCCTGTAGGTTATTGAATACAATCTAATTTGCTCTTGATTCTGAAAACCCTTAAGGAAGAACTCATATATATAAATGAGACATTAACCCTAAGAATTATGAAATAGATAACAGCTCCAAAGCACATTGAACTGATTTTTTTCTGGAATGGGGAATTTCAGAGAGTGAATTGCCTAGAACTACACGAATGGAGAATTTATCATTTATCATTACATTTTAGTTTCTCTAATATTACTTCTGATATTTTTTTCTTTTTCATATAGAATTCTTCCAATTCTTGACAAAAATAGAAATCCTGGTTAATAATTTGTTAGTATTATACCTAATGAAATTTCTGGCTGTAGTTTAATTTCATATATAAGGAAATAACAACATCTAAGGGCCTAGTAACGTTGCCTTTTTTCCCCAAAAGAAAAACAGAGCATAAGCATTTAGAACCGGTAAATTTGGGTTTGAATCATTAGTTCTAGTACGCAACAGTGTGACCTCAGACAAGCCACCTGTTTAACCTCTCTGAGACTCAGTTTCCTCATCTATAAAATAAAAATGGCATTGTTCCTTTAGAAATGGTGGTGCAGGAGAGTTAGGGAGAACGTGCAAAAACTGTTTGAAAATTGTGAATGGTATGAACTTCCTACCCAGAATATGCAATCCAATTATTTAACATTTATTCAGCATCTGCTGAATATTAATTTTTAAAATGCTCTATACTAAGTGCTGGTTACTTCTGTGAAGCTTGCTTGCCTATATCCAAAGGGTGTTGTTCCTGGTTAGACTATTTGAAAGTAATTCTTCTGAAATTTTACTCGAATTAAGTTTACACGGATAGTTGTTACTTTGTTTATAGTGGCTGTCCAGTTGTTTTCTGCCTTCATATTCTTCATGCGCAGAACACACTTCAATTTGTTTTTATAATCAGTGGTTTTTAACTGGAAAGGGCACTTTTCCTCTGGTTAAGAATCACCAATTTATGGGCTTAGTTGCTTTTGTATTGGAAGCTTTATTCCATGTGTTAAAAAGGGAAATAAATGTGAACTAGAACCTTAAAACATAATTCATTCTTTAAAAGTTTTCTTGTTGAATGAAAAAATGATGAATTGCACCTTTTGACTTTTGCATGTATTACCTTTTAGATAGGAAGTGCAGACGCACCTGACTACAGTTTACTTAAGAAACAAGATCTTGTTCCAGGCACAGGATACAGATTCAGGGTTGCTGCCATCAATGGTTGTGGAATAGGCCCTTTCAGCAAAATCAGTGAATTTAAAACTTGTATTCCCGGTTTTCCTGGAGCTCCTTCTGCAGTCAGAATTTCAAAGGTGAGATGTCAGGTCAAGGCATGGTGATTTAATTATTGAACTTTTGTACGTGAAGTGAAACAGTCAGTTTAGAGATTCTCATTAGTATCTGATGGAATGAGAGGTATCTAAAAGGGGTGGATTAATGTACACCTGAAACTAATGTAACGTGTGTGTCAACAGGACTTCAATTAAAAAAAAATTAGGTCTTAAATAAATAAATAAAAGGGGTAGATTATGGATTATAAGTTTAAAAGGTGTTTGCTAATCACTCATAATTTTAAGGACCAAATTTCAAGCAGAATTACAGCATCCAAATGATAGAAATTCAGGGAAATCTGGTATTCTTTATTAACTTTGTTCTTGTTATATGGAACCAAAAAGTTTGTGCTGGAGAATTTTAATAGAACACATGAAATTGAATTATATTTTATCCTAAGGTCCTGCCCCTCTTTAGAGAAGAAAAGATCTGCTTTCAGGTAAGAAAAATCCCTTTCTTAGGATGGCACAGGCAGACATTTAAGCCTAGTTATGATACTGAAAAGTGGGCATGAATTAAACATTGTAGATCCAGTTAAGGTAGGTTTTTAAAAATCAATAGTAAAAGTTCTAGTATCTAATGCAATTACTTTAGCGGAAAGCAATATTTTGTGTTCTAAAGATAGACTCAGCATTATAAGTGATATTAGAGAAAACTTCAGAACCTTTACCTGGTTTTGTCTTCTTTTTTCTCTCCTCTCTTCAAGAATGTTGAGGGTATCCATCTCTCCTGGGAACCTCCAACTTCCCCTTCTGGAAATATTTTGGAATATTCAGCCTACTTGGCTATCCGCACAGCACAAATACAAGATAATCCAAGTCAACTTGTGTTTATGAGGATTTATTGTGGTCTTAAGACATCATGTATAGTAACTGCCGGGCAACTTGCAAATGCACATATCGATTATACATCCAGGCCTGCCATTGTGTTCAGGATATCAGCAAAGAATGAAAAGGGATATGGACCAGCTACACAAGTTCGATGGCTTCAAGGTAACAATAAAAAAGCACCTTTAAATTGAATTTTTTTTTAACTGAAGCTATTGTGATGATTATTTATTAGTAACTGGTTTTGAATATTTGTCATTTAAGAGTATTCTGACTGTATTTCTAGCACTTATGAGTTTGAGTTTGTAAGTTGTTCTTAAAATGTATTTGCTCAATTTTAGATCCAAATAAAAATAGAAAAGAAGCAAAGACTCTCTGAAAATTAGTATATGGATTCGTCCTTACAGTTATATAACTGCTTTTTTATAAAGGAAAATAGTAAAATTAAGATAAAAGCTAGAAGGCTTTATTACCCCAATATCTTTTCTAAAGGCCATGTAACTCAGTCATCCTAGAGTTATTGAGGTGATTCTAGTAACTGGCTGTGTACACTGTGCTGTCACACGTAGTAGATGTTCTCTCCACTGTCAAGGCCCCGTCTTTGAGTACTCCCTCTAACTTTATTATTCTAGACGAGCAGCGGTCCTTTTTAACAACTATCTTCTACTGCATAATATTTGTGATACTAATTTTAGTAGCCGCTATTTGATTCATTTCTTTGTCTACAGTTAGCACAGAGCTTAAGAAATTACAACAGAAAGAAAGAGGCGAGTTTAGAAACTCTGACTTTGAATTTTTATTATTTTCCAAGAATCATGGCAAAATACAAAAAGAATAATGGGCTTTCTTGATTCATACCTGATATATTGGAATATGTTTTTGGCCAAAGCACTTAACTTACCCGGTCCTCGGTTTCCTCATCAGTAGAAGAGAGAGTTAAAAGAATTTACATTTAAGGTTTCTTTCAGCACTAAAATTCTGTATTTTCATCAGAAGCAAAGTATATCTGTGAACATTTTAACATCTGTCTTAGTGGCTCTAACTTTGCTTTTGCTGAAATTAATAAAACGTTCATAATTTAAAATTCAAAATTGAAGTATATATGTCCTCCTTATTGCAGAAAGAAAGAAGCACCTTAACACGTTTTGAAATAGTGTTTTAAACATTTGTAAGATTTTTGTAAATGCTCTAAATGTTTTATTTTTGCATTGTTTTTACCTCAAAATTGTATAAACTTTTTTACAACTGAAATATAAGCATTAGACAGCTCACTCAGGTCCCATTGCAACCTTCAAGATGCAGATAGGCGTGATGGGTCCCTTGCCACAGGCAGCTTGTTTTGAACCTCTTCGGAACGTCACGGTTCCACTGCCTGTTCTGATCTGGACTGGAAATACAGAGCAGTAAGTGCAGAGAAAGAAGGTAGTTCACGCTACGAGCTGCAGGAAAACGCACGGGCCCAGGTCTGTCTTTTTTATACCATGTAACCTTATGCCAGTTTAGGTTGACTGAGTAGCTGTGTCCTCGAGCTTCACGTAGAATACTCCCAGCCAAGATGGATTTAATTGTGCAGAATTGATATATATGTATGTTCCAGTTACTAATTTAAAGTGTATAGAATATTTTAATATATAATTTTTGTAAAGAACTGGGATTTTTATACTACAGTATTTGTAATTAATGTGTCTCACTAATTAAGTTTCTCTCAAAGAAAATATGCAAACTGTTTAGACACGTAACGAGTGATTTCCAAACTCTAAAGGTAAAATAAATGCACTACTCTGGTGTTGTTAGAATACCTTTTTCGTGGCTGTATGAATCCTTAATCTTTAAATGTGTGTTTTACAAACAATGTTTACAAGGAGCTTCTCTGGTTTGTTATGTCAGCATCTCCCTTGGTGAGAGCTTCATTCTGCATTTGTTAAATTCATATGCTTTGCTTTTAGCATATGCTTGCTTTTTGCACTAGTAGAATTTTAACTTACCTCATTATTATGTTTGTAATCATTTGTATAGCTTCCATAATATGTCTGATATAGGCTAAACAAATACTTAACCAAAGTTAAAATAAATGGTAAGCAATTTTGCACATATTAAATGCTAGGGTTTGTTGTGTATATGTGTGTGTTTAGTTATAAAAAGAGTAAGAATGGAAAGTTATAGTATATGTTTCAAGTCTGATTATTTTAATTATCTGTTTGCTTTAGTAGAAAAAGGTCTCGCTTTTAACTCCTTATTCTCTGTATTAATTAACATTTTGTATCTCGAGGTCCTTCTCTTAATGACAAGGACTAAGTCGACTCTAAGCAAAGAATAGAGTATTTGTTTGAGTGTGCACATTTATACCTATTTAGTATTCGGCTTAGTTTACTTTGCTTACATGCCTCAACTGTGCTGTGAACCTGTGGTTCTAACATACATCTTATTTTCTAGAGAGAAAGGCAGTCTTTCTATATACCAAGGGATTTGTGAAAATAACAAATGTTTTTACTTGGAGAATTAGCCCAGATTCTGTTATCATTTTTTGGCATTTGTACATTAAGGAGTGGCCCCATTTATGGGTGACTGAAAAATGCCATTGAGAAATCTCTGTGGCTTGACATTAATAGTTAATAACAGATCTTTGAGCTGCATGTTCATGAATAGAATGGACTAGGGTAAATAACAAGAGAAGTGCATTTAGCTTCCCATGATTTGCACATTTTCTGAGTGAAGATCCCTGAGTAGCAGTGGGTTAGATCATGCAGATATCTTTCATAAGAGGATTTATGCTGAGTTAAATGACTTTCTTTACTCCTCCCTGCTGGATAGGCAATTCAGATGTACAAGCCTTTGTGCCACAGTCCTCTTCCTGGGCTCTAAAACTTTGATTCACATATGTAGTAAAAAGATTGTGATGTTGCATGCTCTTAGAATTATGTTTTCTAAAATATTGTATTGGCTTCATTTTAGTTTAGTAAACTGTTTTGGCAGTTTAACTAGAAATAGGGCATTATAAACTCACTTTTATCCACATTAAAAAAAAAACAATTTGATTGCATGTATGAGGCCCCTTTGCCCTAAAACCCAATTACATAAATACAATCATCTATTAGAAGGTAAAACTGTTGATCCATTATTTCAAAGACTTGTAGCCTAGCAAAGATTTGTTGCGGTTAGAGATATGGTCTACTGTAACTGAAGGTATTTTTATTTTTTAAAAAATGCAGCCCTTGTAGCATAAAAATCGTTTGTAACATTGGCTTTGAAGAGAGAATTAGTATTTAAAGTTATTGCAGCAATCTGACCATGAATGAAATAGGTTGCAGAATAGCCTTGGTCTTTGACTGCTTAAGGTATAACTGACAATTAAGTTTTCCAAGGCTGGTTTTAGGCAGTTTTGTGTATTATGTACCAATGATATGTAAAATAAAGCACCTTTTCTATGAAAACCAATTACAGGTGTTATTTATTTTGAACTATGAGAGAAAAATTAGTGATGGCGGAGGAAATGTGTAGAAATGTGGACTTTATATCATTCACTTAAAATAATCTAGGCCATCTCCTAAAGAATAGATTGTGTCCCAAAACTTGTTTATAAGTTAGTGGATTGTGTTCGGGAGTCATGTTCTCATAGAAAGGTAACACCTGTTTCTCTCTAATCCTTGTGGCTGAGCTTGTAAGTGAAAAGTCACATGGCTCCAGGAAACAGATCTTAAACTGTTGCCATTTCTTGTTTGTCCTCTGTTCACTCTTAATCTTTTGTCTTTATGCTTTGTACCCACTTTAATTCACAGCAGCCAGACTTCTGTCCTGCTACTCCATCAAAATGGCTCTAGCAAAGGTCAGGGATAGCTTCTCGTTTCCCAAATCTGGTGATTACTCTTGTCCTTCGTAACTCAACTACTCCCTGGACACTTGGACATTTTCTTGGTTTCTGTGATACTTGCTCTCTCTTTCCATACCTCCTCCTGTCTGTAGTCCCCTTTTCCACTTGCACCTGCCTCTATTCATTTTTTCAAGACTCGGGTCCTTTTTCAAGATTTCAATATGGAGCCTTTCTTGACATGCTCCATATCCAGGTAGATTTGCCCCCTTCGTCTTGTGCCCCCACTATCCTTTGTCAAATCTTCTGTCATAACAGACCTAAAAAATGTTGTATCCTTACCCGTTAGCATTGTTTTCTCCCTCTGCTAGAATGGTGGTAGGTCTTTGAGGCAGAGCCTGGGTCTTTATATTTTTTAGATATTGGCCATTTAGCTGGTGCTTAAATATGTTAGCACATGGTTAAAGAAAATTGTCACCTTTACCTCTCTCTGTAATCTCACCTCCCTCTCTCAAACTGGGGTGAAAATGGGAGGGAGGCTTTAATAGGGAAAGAGATTTTAGCAGATTTAGTAAACCTCTAGAGAAAATACTAAAGACAAAACTCCAGTTTTGTCTTATCCTGCCCTGCTCTTACTTAGGTTCCTTAGAGAAGTTCTAGGATAAATAAACGATGTGTCACATATGTACTTGGCTAAAAGGGATTTAATCTAGGTGTGTATAGATCTCGAGCAGAAATCTTTGATCTAAAAAGATCTGAGCTAAAAAGATCTTAGTGAGATTGGTGGGTATTGCTGGATTATGATTTTTAACATCGAATGATCCAGAAAATGAGTTAAAAATATTTCCAAACTATTTCCTTGTAGGAGAGCCATGGGCAATTGTCTAGCATTAGAAAAAACCACCTACCTGTTTAACACCTAAGCACAGGGACTGCTGGAAGACATGGAACAGCAGCATTAATACATATGAAGTCAGGCCACTGTTGTCACCTCTGAGCTTATAGGACAAAGGATTCTTATTCTACTAGAAAACAACATGACATTGGCACAACTTCCTTCCACATTTCCCAGTTATAGTTGGGAGTCCCTGTACTATTTCTGTAACTCAGGAAGACTTTTTTTTTTTTTAATCATGCCTGGAAAAACATGAACTACAACATTCTGGGGAGAAAAAAATTCTATGAGCTGAGTGAAGAAAGAAAAGGCTATAAAATCCAAGGATACCAGCCTCCTTGTTCAGAATAGATTTCTGTATCTTACTAGTATCTCTTTGCCTCTTTCCTGTTCTCTAAGGAACTAAAATTAAAAAAAAAAAAAAACAAGTCCATTCGTGAGATTGTTTATTTCAGTAAGGTCATCTGAAACTGAACGTGAGATTCTTTTGTGTATATAGTATCTTGGATAAATTGAATTGAGCAAGTGCCTGGTACTTAAAGGTCATCATATTCTCAATCTGACTATCACTCCTGCCAGAGCCTCACATTCAAGTCTTGAGAATACAGGGTTACAAACCCTTTGGCCTTAGACATAGAGAAGCCTAGGAGATCATAGATATGAGAGTATGGAAGCAACAGAAGGATTCACTATTTCCTTATTTGATTTTGCTGGTTCAACAAAAAGTCTTTGCAGAGTATTTAGGGATGTTAGGGTGTTTACTCCTGAAGATAAAAGTGTAAAAAGTATGAGTTGGTGGCATATCAGATATGAAAGCTGTTGCAGAGAAGGAAATGGCCCCCTTCCTACCCACTCCCCCTTCCTGGTATCCTTCCTACCCAGGGACGAGAAGCTAAAGGACCCATCATTCCTCAGCATGCAGCTGAGGAAAGCACATGAGAATCCGTTGTGTCTGAGCATATACAGGTTAAAAATAAAAGGTAGGAGCTGGTATTTGTTTTTGAACATGGGATAACTCTGTCCACTGATAAATCATGGTCCAGTAAATATCCATCTCTGACCAAGAGGATTATTCATTCCTTGGATCTGCGGCGATGGAGTGGAAGTTGTTTAAGAACTTGAGAAAGGTTTCCTCCTAATTTCTGTTTCTTATTGGAGAGGGAGGGAAAAGCTGCAGGTATAATACTGACCATCCAAAATAACAAAGGTGTAGGTATGCCACTTAGAGCCTCATAGCGTATGAGAGAGTGGGCAGTGTTCTGAAGGTCTGACTTTTCGATCCAGAGCCCCCCGCCCCCACTGCCGCCGCTGGGGTGGGGGTGAGGGGTGCAACTTGGTGGAGTAGCAGAACCCTAAGCTTAGCCAGACCCACCTTTACAAAGTCCTCCCGCCACCAGTTGCAGTGTAGCACCCCCTGGTGTCATGTGCCTTCCAGCTAATATATGGGTGAGATTTTAAGCCTGGGACTTCTACAGTAATAGCTATAGCAATGTCTGGAACTTTCTGGTGAGTTGGCACCCCTGTGTTAGACCCAGTTGGGGAGTCTGGACATGGAGAATACACCTTCAGCTTCCCCATTTCCTGGGAATGGGTTGTGGGGCTCTTACTGCCAGGCCTACTCTACCTCTTGCAACAACTCCCTCACCCAAGATAATAACTTTAGCTTGCTCTGTTTGGGTAAAGGGGCTGGATCAAATGTTTCAAGATCTTTTTTTTTCTTCTTTTCAAATTTTGAAATTGTATATCAAATTAATAGCTATTTTCCTGAATCAGGAAAAATTGCACCTTAACTATGTCTTATTTAAACTGCACAGTGGGACTGGCAGCAATGACCTTGGTGGCAAAGACAGGATTGCAAATTGTTATGACATTTGTGTGACCAGCCTGACACCTGTTATTGATCAGTGTAGAGAAACAGTAACGACCATGCACTTTGTTTTTTTGGATTACTTAGTACATAAATACATTATGAGGAGAATGTGCCAAAGGGAATCTGTACTTTTGAAAGTCAACAGAATTCAGTAAAGAGGCAGGGTCTTCGTCCATTTATTTTGGGATTTGCATCACCTATCTTTAGTCTCTGCTTTAAATGGTTATACCCAGTGAACAAAGTACTAGTTAACCAGAATCAGGCCGGTGACTCTGATTCAACTTGGCAGAGCAGTCCTGTAGTAGTGCCATCTCGTTGGATTCTGACCTTTGGGAACCTAGTTAACTTCTGTGAGGAATGCCCCATACTCATTTCTCTTTTCCTGTTATCAGATAACTTCTTCCCCACCAGTTAAAATAATAAGCTGATTTGCAGTGCACAGCAGTGGCTGAAATATGGGGAGATGTTCCCTCTCTTGGTTGATGAAATTATGTAGTAAATAATCTTATATCTTTTTCTTTTAAAATATTTCTTGCAAAATAAATGAAATGATCAGACATGGATTCAACCTTCAGCTTAAGAACTAGAACATTCTCAGATACCCAGAATCCCCCCATTTGTCCTCAACCCACATACCACACAAGGCAAACATTCTGGATTTTTTGTTAATAATTCCCAGGTGTTTGTTTATGGTTCTACCATCTATGTATGTATCCCTAATAGCATGTTGTTTAGATTTAACCTGTTTTTGAACTTTCATGTAAATGATTTCTTGCTGTGTTACATCCTTCCATGACTTCTTTCTGACCATTGTTTTTGAGATTCCCATCTTTGTTTATGCATGTAACTTATTTCATTTGTTTTCACTGCTGTACAGTATTCCATTGTATGCTAAACCACAGTTTGTTTATATCTGTTCTTCTGTTCATGGAGATTTGGATTGTTTTCCATTTGGGGCTGTCAAACAATGCTGCTCTGAACATTCTGCCAATTACAACGTAAGCTCCGTGCGGGCAGGGATTTCCCTGTTTTGTCTGATCTTGTCTGTTTAGACATTCACAATGTCTAGAACAATGCAGGGCCCATGGTAGATGCTCAGTAAATATTTGAGGCATGAATGAGTTCTTGTACGTGTCTCCTGGTGCACATGTACAAGATTTGCTCCAGGGAAGTTGTTTTCAAAGTGTGGTCCAGGGACCCTTAGGGTCCCTGAGACCCTTCCAGGGGGTCTGTGAGGACAAAATTATTTTCATAAGAATACTAAAACATGATTTGTCCTTTTCACTCTCATTTTTTATGAGTTTAAATATTTTTCAGCTATGATGACGTCTTCACTCTGACAGCTAATCAAGTGTGTACTTGTGTATTACTGTTTTGAAAATGTCTGTTTTAATTTCTAATATGGTAAAAATTGATAAATATAATAACCCACATGAACAATGGCTCTTTGAGGTCCTCAGTATTTTTTAAGGATGTAAGGAGGTTCTGAGACCGAAAATTTGAGAACCACTGCCCTAAGAAGCAGGTTTTACTTGGTCATGCTGAACTATTTCTCAAAGCATTTGTACCAGTTTATGTTCTCACTGGCAATGGTTGAGTGCCCTTGTTCCACATCTTAGCAAACACATGGTCTTGACTATCTTTTGTATTTGTCAGTTGGGTGGTGATTATATGGTGTTGTACTGTGGGTTTAATTTGCATTTCCCTGATTACTAATGAAATTTTTTTTTCATATATGAATGTGTTTTCTCTTATGTGAAATACTTATTCATGTCTTTTCCCCATTTTTCTATTAGGTGTGTGTCTTTTTTCATTGATTTGTATGATTTCTTTATACACTCTGGATACCAATCCTTTGTCAGTTAAACATGTTGTATATATCTTCTCCCAGTTTGTGGATTATCTTTTGTAATTATACTGAATCTGTTGATCAGCCTGGAGAATATTGATATCTTTTCAGCAATAAGTCTTCCTAGCCAAAAACACTGTGTTTCCATATCTCTCAATAAACTTTAATGATTTTTCTCCAGAAAGGCCTTCATGTATTATATTAAATTTCTTCCTAGAAATTTTATGTATTTTTAATGCTGTGGTAAATTTTTAAAAATTATAATTTCTATTTTAACTGGTTGTTACTGATACAGATAATGTTGCTATGTGTTGATTTTGGATCCAGCAACCATGCTAAATTTTTATTCATTCTAATAATGTATCTAGATGTTCTTTTGAGTTTTTTATATAACCATTATCAGAAAATAGTGGCAGTTTTCTTGCTTTCTGATCCTTCTACCTTTTAAAAAATTCCTTCTTTCATTTCTGCACTGGCTACGACCTGTAGTACAATATTGAAAAGGACTGATAGTGAATATCCTTGTTTTAGCCCCAGTTTTAAGGGAATACTTTCAACATGTCAGCTTAGTATTTTTGTCATAAATGACCTTTATTAGTTAAGAAGATTCTCTTCTATTTCTAGTTTGCTAATAGTTTTATTTTGAATGGATTTTGCACTTTATTGAATGCTTTTCAATGTTACTGTATTAAATTATGGTGGTTGACTTTTTAATATTGAACTGACCTTTAATTCTAGGATAAGCCCAACTTGATCATGATGTGTATTTTTTAATACATTGCTGGACTCAGTTTGCCAATATTTTGTTTAGGATTTTTGCTTCTGTGTTCATCAGTAGCACTAGCTTTAGAATACTCTACTTTTCTGTCCTGTCATTGTCTAGTTTCCGTATACTAGCCTCATGATACGAGTTTTTCGATTGTCTGCCAGAGTTGAAGATTGAAACTAGTCTTTAAAACCATTTGGTCGGACACCTCAGTGGCTCAGTTGGTTAAGCACCTGCCTTCGGCCCAGGTCATGATCCCAGGGGCCTGGGATCGAGTCCCACATCTGGCTTCTTTCTCAGCGGGGAGCCTGCTTTTCCCTCTGCCTGCCGCTCCCCCTGCTTGTGCTCTCTCTCTCTTTCTCTGAAAAATAAATAAATAAACCATTTGGTCATTAAGAGATTTTTAACTATTGATTCCATTTCTTTATAGATCACAGGAACATGAAGATTTTATATTATTCTTGAGTCAATTTTGTTAAATCTAATAAATTTTTCTAAAAATTTCTCCACTTCATTAAAATTTTTTTGATATGAAGTTATCTATATTATCTTTATGTTTTTAGTTTCCACGGCATCTGTAGTTATGACCCATTTCATCCCTATTAGTTTATTTTGTGCCTTCTCATTTGATTAATCCTTCCAGAGGGTTGACTGTTTAACCCAGTTATTTTAAAAGTAGATTTCTAAATGCTAAGGGTAGGTTATGGTTGTCTTAATCTTTACTTCTAATATTTTGCCAGAGAATATGAGCTACAATATTTTAATTTCCCAAAATTTGAGATTAGCTTTCTGATTTATGTGATCAGTTTTCATGTGTGTTCCATGTGTACTTGAAGAGTATGTATGTATTCCCCAGTTGTTGAGAACTTTATACCTGATTTATTTACAGAAGTCTCAAGATCTCATCATGATAACTACATTTCTCAATTTCTCTTTAAGTTGTATTTGCTTTTTCTGTTGGCTTTATTATTAGATGCATACTAATTAAGAAATTTTGGCTCTTCCTTGGTGAATTAAACCTTTCAGAATTATGTAGTGACTCTTACCTCTATGAATGCTCATTGTCCTCATCTTCGTTGTTATTGTTACTTACTATAGCAATCTTTTGGTTAGTCTTAATCTGAATATCTTTGATCTTTCTTTGGCCTTATATTTTGAGTTTGCGGGAGACTCATGGAAAGATAAGGCCAAAGAAAATTTGCCTTTTTAACTGGATAGTTAAGTACATTTATATCTGTAGTGATTACAAATGTAAGTTGGATTTATTTCTAGGTCCTCATCGTAAATGTCTTCTTTTTTTGTCCACTCCACACTTCTTGCCTTGTCTTTTTTCATTTTCTTATTCTTTTCTCCCCTCCTCCATTTGTTGGTTTCTTATTTTCAATTATTTTTTTCTTATATGAGCTCTGTTTAGCTTGTAAATCTTGTTCTCTGTGTATTCTTTTGCTCCTTATTCATATTTTCTGTGCTTCTTTCTATTCCTTTACATACCATTAATTTTCCTGTGTTGATACCAGTATTGCGTCTTTCTGGGGGCTTCTACTGTCTATTGTATAAGCTATGTTTTTGGGTTTTTTTCCCGCTCATGGTGCCATTTTCCTTTAACTTACTTTTGTTGGAAAATAGGTATTATTTGAAGTATGGGCTAAAATTGAGACCCTTCAGAGAATATGTTTGTTATGCCAGATACCCAGTAACTGCCAACCTGAGAGCACTTTATCAGCTTGAAGGTTCTGTGATTTCAGATCGTAAACCTTGAGGGCTGGCCTGTGATTATGAATTTGCGGGTGGTGGTGATTTATCCTCCTCCACCCAGCACCAAAATTGAGATAGGCAAAGTTCCTTGCTGCCCATTTCTCTGTGGTGGCCCTACCAGACTCCAGCCTGGGTGAGCCTTAGGCTCTGTGTCCAGTCCTCCCTGGGACGCGTGGGTGGCTCAGTTGGTGAAGTGTCTGCCTTTGGCTCACATCATGATCCCATTGGCCTGGGATCAAGTCCCATATCAGGTTCTTTGCTCAATGGGGGGCCTGCTTCTTCCTCTGCCTGTGGCTCACCCTGCTTGTGCCCTCTCTCACTCTGACAAATATGTCCATTCCCCCCCAACTACTGATAGTCTCCAGAGTTCAACAGAACCCTTGGGGCAAGAACTGGCAGTGGAGCCTGCTTAAGATTCTCTCTCCTCCCTCTGCTCCTCCCCCACCTCTCTCCCCCCCTAAAAATTAAAATTTGTTTTACTTTGTCCTTGATGTGAGTATTCCTACTCACATGGCAGTTTGTAGTCTATAAAGAATTCTAGGATGTTTAGTTCTGCCCCTTGTCCCGCCAGGGAGCCCTCCTGTGGTGTGGGCACTGCCACTTGCAAGGTTAGAAATGCACACAAAGAAACCATGTTTTATAAGTTATACTTTCCCTCCACAGTAAGGAGTGGCTCTGCTGCCATTTCCTTAAATGGCTGTCAGCCCAAATATTATTCCTTTCTGTTCTTTGATTAGTGTTTGCTTTGGTCTGCAGAAGGGATTTGGTCTTGCTTTCTTGCAAACCGAATGTTGGGCATTAAAGATGCACGAATAGGCCTTCTTGGCATAGCTGTTCTTGGCTGTAAGGCACTGTCAGTTATGGTTTGCCTAGCAGTGTGTTTTCCCCAAGTACCTGGTGTTGAAGGTTCTGAAATCTCTTTCATTCAGACGTACTCTGAAACCGAGCCCTGGAAAATAGGTGCAGAAGAAAGACTTACTGTTTGCTTTTAGAGGATGCTCAAGGAGAACCCAGATTATACCTGAAGGAGGCAGTGTTTATGCTGCAGTGTCACAATATTTTAATCCTAGGTATTATTGTGGAAGATGGAGGGAATTACCTATCAACTTGTAATTTCCACCCCTAAAACTGATACATGGCCATAGGTCTCTACAGACGAAGCCAGGACATATTTACTGACTTTATTTGGCACGCTTGCTGGCATTAACCTTGGCAAAGGAGTGTTTGCAGTAAGGTGCCTTGTACAGATATCTATGTACTATGCAGTCCAGAAGGAAACAGTCTCTGGAGTAAGTCAGGGGCAGCTGTAATTGTTACTGGGCAAATTTACATCTCAAAAGGTGATGGCCAGAAGCCAGAGAAAGGCATCCATCCCAGTGCCATCTGTGGCCCATGATTTGAAGAGATTCTGCCTTATGGTTTTAAAATCAGGTATAAAAAGAAATGTAGTCTTCAAAGAAATGTCTAAGCGGCTGTGGCAGCCAGCAAATACTGTGTACAAAGCTACGCAGTTTGGGTGGTGCTATTTTCTCTATTTGGTAATTAGTATGAAGGTGTAACAGAAGCTTTTATAGGCTTTTCTGATGAAGCTTAAACTAAAACCTGAAGGATGAGTGAGACTTAGCCAGGCACAGGAAGAAAAAGAATGTTCTAGGTAGTGGGAAGTATAAGTGGGTAGAGGCGGCAAAGAACATGGTACAGGAGCCAAGAGACCAGGCTGACTGAGGCATATCAAGCAAGAGGAAGTGAAACCTGGGGAAGTAAGCAGAGTAACATTTCCAGCTCTAAAAGAAACCATACATTAAACCTGAGTATTTTTCAGACAATGTAGTATAGTTCCTTAAGAAATAAAATTAGTTGAGATTGTTCTATTTTTACTCATGAATGCACTATGACTTAATGTGAGTTTAAGGTCAATATACATAAATTATTACATAAACATATATAAAGTTGTCTAATTCAGAGAAACCCAAAATATACATTTAGGGTAGCCTAGTTTTTGGTATAGATCTTAACCTGGTATCATTTGATTGATTCAGAAATGTATTTTATCACATAAAGCAACAAATATTGTCTTGTTTTGGACTGTTAATAAAATAACTTTCCCTGAAGAGAAAATTTATAGATTTTAAAAATCTTGTACTACAAGATTTTATTCTTGGCAAATGTCAGAAACTATTTTTTTCATTTATTATGCTCAATTGGTACTCCTGCAGAAATCCTTTTAGTTGGCCCTCATAACTATGTTCAATATGTGTTATTAAAGGTAACTGGTATTCCTTTAACCCACTAAGGCAATCCAGAAAAGAGGCAATAAGGCATATTTTTGAGGAACGGAAAATACTGTATAGGTATCACACTATTGGAGGAAAAGAAACACAAACAGCTTAATACATCATCATACCCAAGTATATGACATTGGGAAGGTAGCATTAAAAAAATAATTCTCTCTGGACTAAAGCATCTCTGTTATAAGGCAATGAGGGGAGAGACAGAAGCTACTAAAGTCCTGTTTATGACTTAGTCACTGAAGCCCATTTCTCTCTCAAATACTCCTAAAAGCAGTAACTACAAAGTTATAAAGAAAACACTTTTAGGTTAATGTAGGAGCTTATCTACTTAAGTTCCAAGGGAAGAAAACATGACATTCACTGAAATGCAACACAGGCCAAGTAAGAAGCCGACACTCCCTCCCACGTGCATAAAAAGAGAGTATGTGCCCGACACATGCAGAAGGCGAGAGCTCTTCCGGAGGAGCAAGGCCATAGAACCCCAAGTTGACCTGGTTTTACCTAGAGTTTCAGTACTACCAACAAATTACTACATTTAGACATTTGCTTTGGTTTATATTGATATAAATCTTAAAGTTGTCTAATTCCTTATCTTGATATTTAAACATAACCCAATCTTTAATTTTAGAGAAAGAATCTGATAAACAAAGACCAAGTGCTTTTATCAGTTACATACTGATATACTGCCTGGATCAAATGGAAACTATTTCAGAAATACACTAACATGGAAATATCGAAAATTGTATGTATCTGTTAACCTAGCAATTCTACTTTTAAAAATTTATTTTAAGAAAACAGTCATGGATGTACACAAAATTCAGTGAAGTGTAGTTTATAACTGTGAAAAGATGCATATAGTCAAAATGTCCAATAGAGGATTAAATAAATTATGGTTCAGCCATACAACAGAATAATGAATAAAAATAAAAGACTATGTAATGACCTGGGAAAGATGTTTACAATATATTGTTAAGTGAAAAAAGCAGGTTACAAAACAGTATGCAAGTATGAGCCCATTTTTATAAAAATATACATATTTAGCAAAGTAAAAGGACAAATGAATTTACCAAAATATTAACATTGGTTATTTCAACATGGTAGGATGATAGTTGATTTTGCTTAACGCCCCGCCCCTTTTCTTGCCTATCTGAATTTTCTGTAATGAAGATTATTTTTTAAATGGGAAGGTAGTGAGGGAGTTACTAACCTCAGATTATCCCAGATGTGCCCCCAAGGTCTCCTTCTGGCAAGGTAACATATTTCTGTTCAGCCTGTATCTACAAAAGGCTTCTGTTTATAAATTTGAGCATCCTTCCAAGATGACATTTAAATTTTCTTTTAGGCAAACTATACAATAGCAATTGTTGATATTTAAAAAACCCCAAAACATTCAGGTTAATTACCACCAAAAAGAACAGATGAGAAAATACAAATCTTCATTTTAAAAAAGGAACAACCCAAGTACATACTACTAAATTATACAAAGTTACATTATCTAAGTTTAGTTTATTGCAAAGATCAAGACAGCGCACTAGAAGTTGGGGCTTCTGTTTCACACCATTCGTAGCACTCACTCTCTTCTCCACTGCATTCACTCACCCATGCAGAGAAAGGTCTGTATACACACAATGATGTCTGACGTTTCCTGGTTCCCACAGTATAATTAGGAAGCTTGACACTTCAATTAAAAAGGTAAAACGAGGACATTTACCATCAGACTATAAAATTCCTCTTCTGGAAGAGGATACTATAGTATTTGAAGATATGCTTTGGAAAAATCATATAAAAATGAAAAGGGCACCATTTCAACAGCATTAGGACTACATTAAACTTAAATGAATTCCAACACTCACTATGTAACTCAGAAATAAATCTGGTCTTAACAAAAGTTCCAATAAACTAAAACTATCTTAACAGGCACAATGAACAGTGTAAACACTGTTAATGGGCACCAAGTTTAATAGGGCAGACAATGTTTGCTTCTGCATTCACACTTAATTTGTCAATTACATTTTTAAAAAATGGTGCTGCTTAAGCTATGAATGTTTTACAAAAAATTAATTTTAATAAATATGGCAAATGCTAAAAATCTAGCTAGGTTACCATGCAAGATATTATATAACCAAGACAAACTCAAATTTATAATAAAGGCAACTTGCATTCAAAATGAACTCTACCCTTAAATTTTATTAAAAGGGCAAACATCATGAATTAACCCAGCTGCTTACTTGAATTACAAAAGTAACATGATTCAATATGAAAATAAGAAACTGTCTACAAATCTCTGACAGTAATAAATTGCAATATACAATGCATACAGGAGTCATACAGAGCAACAAACTCTCGTACAAAACAAAAATATTTTAATACCTTTAAAATCCAAATTTTTCTTTAAAATCATTCATGAAAAAGATTCTCAAGTCAGAATTAACACCTCAATTAGTCAAGCATCAGGAAGCTACATTACAGCTATTTAATATACAAAGAGACATCTTTTCTCCAGTCACTTCCTTCTAATGTCTCTGTTTCCAGAATCGTACAGACTCTTTTGCTTCTCTCCACTCCCCATGCCACCATTTCTTCAGATCATGAAAACTGAATTTGTTGCACACCAGAAATCTAAGGTCAGAAAATTTAAATTGAGCAGAATTAAAGAAAATATTTTAAAAATAACATATATATTGTTTAAAAAAAAAAAACAAAAAAACCCATGTATATTATAAACATTCAAAGAGTAAAAACAACAGACAATGAAAAATAACTCTACTCCCCACTCCCAAATCGCCCTTCTGTCTAGCCAAGGGAGCTACTTCAATAGTTTCTTATGCATCTTTCTAGACATCTATGCAAATACAAATATGTGTATACATAGTTTTAATCAGTAAGAGAATACACAATTATATATTTTGAGAAAGCAATTTTTAACATCCTCCTTTATCAGGTCCTTAATAATAATACAGTTAATCCTGAACAACACAGGGGTTAGGGGTGCCAGACTCTGCACAGTTGAAAATCCTCATATAACTTTTGACCCCTCCAAAAACTTAACAGCCTATGGTTGACCAGAAGCCTTACCAATAATATAAAAAGTCAATTAACACATATTTTGTATGTTATATGTATTATATACTGTATTCTTACAACACTAGCTAGAGAAAAGTAAATATTATTAAGAAAACCATAAGGGAAAAACCATACCTACAGTACTGTAAAAAGTCTGCATATTAAGTGGACCAGTGCAATTCAAACCCGTGTTGTTCAAGGGTCAGCTGTAATGTGTTGAAATTAACTAAAAATCAATGGATACAATCAATTTTTAAGATAATTTAAACTACAAAGAAGGTTGCATTTTACCTGTTGATACGACGTCGTATAAACCATAACATTTTGTTGCTGACCATCTGCAGTTATTAAGCCAGCTGGTAACTGGTTCGCTGGAAGACAAAAAAAAAAGGTAAAAGCAGGAAAAGAATTGCATCTACTCTCTGGGTCTGAACCTTAAAGTTGTGCTGTTAATGTCTCATTACAATTCTGCCACTAATCAGTGTAATCTTGGACAAAATCATAAACCCTCAAATTTAGCATTAAAAAAAAAAAGCTCTGGGGCACCTGGGTGGCACAGCGGTTAAGCGTCTGCCTTCGGCTCAGGGCGTGATCCCAGCGTTGTGGGAGCTCTGTAAAAAGCATATTTTTTCTATTGCAAGTTTTCAATTTTCTGAATCTTCATTTCTCTGAAATGTACCTGAGCTGACTGCGCATGTGTAGAAATCTGCAGAGACCAGACGGGGTTTCTAATTCAGAAGCAGACCTACACCGGGAGGCTTAGCTGGGATCACCACTTACATTAACTAAGCAGCATGTATTTTATGTATGAGAAACACAAAATATATGCCTATAAATTTTATATGAGAAATAGAATCACCACAGACCTTTTATTTCACCAATTTGATAATATTTTTTTTAAGATTTTTTATTTTTAAGTAATCTCTACACCCTATGTGGGGCTCAAACCCACAACCCCGAGATCAAGAGTTGCACGCTCCTCCAACGGAGCCAGCCAGGTGCCCCTATTCAATTTTTTAAAAAAACCCTTCAGTTCAAATTTGTTTAAATCACAAGATTTTATATTACAAGCTACAATTCTCAATATTCCTATCTCATGTGAATCTTAAACCAAAAACTAGGGGCTATGGAAATCAGAACTATGGGTGAAAGATTATAATGTCTGCAAAATTTAAATTTCTACACTTATCCCTTACTGACTTCAATAAGTAAGAACTATTCAAAATAGTGCTATGTCAAAATACGCAGGGCTGACATTGCAAAAGTACCACTACATTTAGTATTAATAACTACTAACAAACTACATGACTTATAAGAACAAATTTAGTTGCATAAATGTATCATAACACTGCTTACTAAATGCTTCCTCTGTAAGTTCTTCACTTAGTCCATCTGTAGCTGTGACTGTTCCACCAATTCCTTTTTCTCCTTTCATAGCCTGGGGAAGGAAAAATCAAAAAAGCAATCACTGGTATTCAAAAGAAACTGTTTTCTAGATGAGAATGCTTCTTTCCTAAAATTAGGAGCTCTGTTATTACAAACACTGCACAGAGTATTTATTTACACTTCTGGTTAATTACATATGAAGAGGCCCTTCAAAGTGCTCATGGTTTATATAAGCAGTAATCATCACAAGACAGTGTTAGTAATGACCTAGAAACTCTCAAATATTTATGGATAAAAATAAAATTATTCTAATTCCAGACTACATCAAAAGGAAAATAGAAGTCTACTTACAGATGAAGTAGTCTGCAAAATACTATAAATATTCAGCTCATAAATCTATAAATGATCCAAATTATCATTAAACTGTGTGTGTGTATATATAGCTCTCAGCCAAATGGGCAGTACTATAACAGCAAGTTTAAAGTCTGAAATTCCTAAATCAAAATTACAGTTTGGACCAAAGAGCTCTAAGTTTCCATCCATTCACTCTAAGGTTCTATGATGCAAAAGATTTGGAAAAGTACGGTAAAGAATGTATACACATTCTCTTCCTCCTTTAATCATTTGATGATGCATATGACACTAACTATATGGGATTCTAACATTAAAGCTATTAAGAAAGTATTCTGAAAGCCATGTGAATCTGACACCCAAGTTAGAGTGTGGAAATAAATATGCTGATCTCAATTTATTTCCACAAAATTCATACCAAGGGCAAAGATAAACCCAAAAGGAAATGCAGAAGAATTTAATAAGAAAGGGATACAGTTAGAATTCCCTTTTTCTTATCCAGAAGGCCCCAAGCTTTGAGATGCTACCTCTTTTAAATTAATAATAACCACAGCATGTGTTACCATTACAGAGTGTTCACTATATGCCAAAATAAGGGCTATACATAGATTATTTTACTTAGTTCTCTCAATAACCCTGGGAGATAGGTACTATTACTAACCTCACTTTACAGACCAGGAAACCAAGGCCTAACGTATTTAAATAATCTGCCCGAGGTCACATGTGGTGGAGCTGGAACTCAGCCTCAGGTGGCTGGAATCCAGAGTCCAGGCTCTCAGTCATTACACAACTATGATGTCATTTGTAACAAAAGAGAAAAAGAAAGGACATACTATTGAAATACAGTAATGTAAGTGATTACATACTTCTTCTGATGAATGATACATTTAAAAAATTAAAGTGAATAGTGTATCTTAGTTTCTTAAAAGCATAGTGGAAGGCATTTTACTTACCTCTCTGAATTTCTGAAGGTATAGTTTTAGGGGTTCTACGTAACTGTCAAAGCCTAAGGTCGACATGGCAAAGAGAATATCTTCTCCGTTGATTGTCTTCCGTTTCTCTTGATGGCATCTTTCACTTGCTTCAGATGTTATAAAGCTGATGAACTCACTTACACATTCTTGAACACATTCTTTGGCATCTTTTGCAATCTGAAGAGAAAGATCACAGGTAAATTTGCAGGGAATATAACCATCCCCTTCCTAACAACCTACAAAAATAAAAAGCTATTCAGAAGAGTACAAATTTCAGGTCGTGGCTGTTAACATTTCATCTTTGAACTGATATGCTAATTACATTGACATAATGTGTGCTATCAAAATTCCAACCCTTGGAGTGAGATTAAAAGGCAAATACTAGTAAGAGAAGCCTTGACAACTATTCACGGAAAACAGATATAATTTAAGGAAAAAAGCAATCATTGGATGTCCCTACCATCCCATAAAGATGAAATCTTACTAACCAAGTGCCCCAAGAAAATCAGTCCCATGGTGTATGTAGTATTCTGTGGGCTAGACTCAGGTATCACTCCTCTGTCCTAGCATTTCCACAAATACGGACACCAGAAAATTTTAAAAAGACAAAACACCGAATTCATGTAAGGCTTACAAGGGAATGGAATAATGACATCTGGTGACATTTTTATTACTGAAGATACCAAGTGTCAGGTACAAGTTTGGAGTTTATTAAAAAGCAGCACACACCTGCCACTTCATTTTAAAAACAATTCTTCTTTTAAGGGTATGGGCAAAGTGAAACTCTAATGAATTAAAGCGTGCAATTCCAAAGCCGCTTCTAACAACACAACAAAACCCCTTGCTGAAACACACTGTCTTCTACCGCCATGCCTATTGTACATCCCGGAGAGAAGTAAACAAGAGCCGCAGGCAAGATAATATCATGCTGGCCGTGCACATAACTTTAGATATTCCCGTAGCTATGCTTAAAAAAAGGTGAAATTAATGTTAATAATCTACTTTATTCAGCCAATAAACCTAAAATATTATCATTTAAACACAGAATCCATTTTAAAACTGAGGTATTTTCATTCTTTTTTTCATACTAAGCCTGCACAATCTGAAATATGTTTTTTACATTTATAGCACATCTTAATTCAGATTCGCCACATTTCAAGTGCTCAATAACCACATGGGGCTGGTGGCCTGAGGTACTGGGCCGCGCAGGCCTGGCAATAGAAACAGTAATCAGCAGTTGTGCTTTATTTCCCCTTAAAACATTAGGAGGACCTCTCAAACTGGAACTTCTAGGCTTAGCTCTGTACTTTAATATATTTCTTTGTGAGCTTTATTACTTTCGTAAGCACTTTATAAGCTACGAGAAGAAAGTTTATTATGCAGTATAAAATAATATAAAAATGTGGCTTTTAATTCAGACCAAGTGATGAGTAGAGTGACAAGTTTTTTTTAAGTTGGTATAAATAACTGTCTATACGACTATCTCAAGACAGAACTACTTTAAAAAAAATCATGCCAGTTAAATTTAAATGTACATTAATATTTATGATTATATAAAAATAGTTGCTTCCAAATGTAAGGATTTTTTCCATATCAGTCCAAAATGACCCAGTTTTGTTGCAACATGACAGAAGTCACAACTCCATATGCCCACACCTGATAGTTCTGATAATGCACCTGTTTTAAAGGAGATTCTTAATTTTATTTTATCTACTTCAAGTGGGGGAGGAGGAAGTGGGG